>NC_067483.1:46220277-46593151 GCF_947179515.1 Apodemus sylvaticus
TAAGGATCACCAGAAACAATTTTCTTTCAGTTTTCAAGGGTAGCCATAGACCTCCTCAGATTCTCCTCAAGGATATAATAATGCTCTAGATGAGTGTCACAACTGAGTTAGATGGTACAGTGTTTTGAATACGAACACCTCCCACATTGGCTCATAGATTTGAATGCTTGATCACCAGGGAGTGTAGCCTTATTGGGGCAAGCATGTCCTTGTTGGAGGAAGTGTGACACTGGAGGTGGGTTTTGGGGTTTTAAATGCTCAAACCAAACGTAATATTTTTGTCTTATTGTCTGTTGATATACATGAAAGACTCTTAGTGACCTCCCCAGCATGATAACAGCCTGCATGATACCATGCATCAAGACAATAACTCTGGACTAAAACCCTGAATATAAGCAAGCGTCAATTATATTATTTTTTTTTTATAAAAAGAATGCAATGGTCATGCTGTTTCTTCACATAAATAGAACACTGTCTCAGGGAGAAGGTATCTTGATCATCTATAAATTATTTAAAATATCATATTAATGAACTATAATGATGGCATGCTGATTGCACATGGTAAGCAGCAGGTACCATCCATTTGAACTCACTGGTAACACATATGGGTAGCAGAGGAGGGATTTTTAAAAATTTTATCTGGTCTCTTGCACCAACAAAATGAAGTAAAACTTTTAGTGGGACTAGTTAGATTCTGGAGAAATCACATTCCTCACTCAGGTGTGTTACTCTGGTGTATATACTAAGTGACTGCTAGCTTTGGGTCAGGCCTTTAACAGGAGAAATATCTTCCAAAGGTCAAGACTGATTTTCAGGGTGATCTACTAATTAGACTATATGATATAGAAGACTGGATGGTACTTGAGCTGTCAGAGAGCAGATACAAATGCTCTTAGGAGCCTGTGGCAGTCCTCTATTACAGAATAGGCCTTTGGGATTTTCAAGCAAAGCTCTACCAACAGCTGCTACTCTCCATTTGAAAGAAAGATCTTCCCTCACAACAGCACCACCAGGGTCCTCCTCCTAAAGTGAATAAATGGCATTTCCCCACTACACACAAATCATCCAGCTTTGTCACAGAATATATGAAGTAGCAAAAGTAAAGGAGAGAAACGGCTATATGTGGCTTTGCATGATCTCATCTGAGATGGTTACATTCAAACTATTGTAAGAATCTTGACTTTCTTTTTTACATTTGGAAACCTCAAATAAGAATGGAAATATAAAAAAAAAAGAAAGAAAGATCTTGGTTTGCTATTGGGCTCTAGTTATCATGTGACATGTGAAGCCCAGGAGAGATAAATGTTATCTGACCCACCAAGTCATAAAGTAGGATGTACACAGCAGCAATTTATTCTCAATGGAAGGCAATGAATATAAGAGTGGGTCTGAGCAGCTCCTGAAGGCTGGAACAAGTAAATTACATGAGGAAGTTGGCCAAATGATTATTACTCCTGTTAAAATTCTGTTTGCTGAAAAGTGTGTTCCTAGAGCCTCATGGTGTGTTCCTTATGATTGATTGACTGAGAAGGAGAAGAGTAGGGTCTGGTTTACTAGTGATTCTGCATGTTATACAGGCACAACCCAGAAGTGGATAGCTGCTGTGTTATAAAGCCTTCTAGCAATGCTGAAAGTCACGTTAGGGGAAATCTTCACAGAAGGCAAAACTTCGGAGAGTATACTTGGCTGTATAATCTCTTTAAAAAGATAAATGACCAGATGTGCAGTTGTTCACTGAATCATGGACTGTAGCTAATCTATTGGTTGGATGGGGCTTGAGGAAAATTACGATTGGAAAATTGATGCTAAAGACATCTTGGTAAGAAGATCTATCTGGATAGATCTCTCCAAATTGTCATAAGTTGTGAAGAAACTTGTGTTTCATGGAAATATTCATCAATTGGTGACTTTAGCTTCAGAGTAGTTCCATAATTAAGTAGCCTTAATGCCTCATTCTGTGAATAGTCAGCTTTTTTCACAATCATCCCTATCATTGTCCAGTGGTCCCATGAACAAGATGGTAAAATGGTGAGGTTTATACATGACCTTGACCACATCAACTTCCACTCACCAAGGCTGCCCTGGCTACAACTTTATTCTGAGTCTGAAATCTTCTTACATCATAGTTTAATACTGAGCTCCTAGTGTGGCACCATTCTCCGTGGAGACTAGCCAGCAAGAGGTTACAGGATGACTGATATTGGACCACTACTTCTTTGGAAAGTTCACCATTTTGTCCTCCTGGAGTGGATACTTATTCTGGTCATAGATTTCCTTTCCTGAAAACAATGCTCCTGACAAAATGACCACATGTGTATTTAAAGAATTTGCCACTATGGTATTCTACACAATATTGCATCTGATCAAGTCCCATCATCATAGATCTACTGGTCTTGTCATGTTCCCCATTATTCTGCAGCAACTAACCTAATGGAGATATAATTAGGCCTTTTGTAGACACAGGTATAGAATAAAATTACATGGCAACATCTGGGAGAGCTGTTGCAGTGTTCTCCAGAGGGAAGAATCTATTTTTAATATTCAGATAGTGTACAGTATGGTCTCTCTTGTTGACAGGATCCATGTCAAGGGCCAAAGGTAAGGAAACAGAAACATACTATCCCTACTTATGCATTTGGAAAACATTTGCTTCCTGTTCCTGTGCCCTTAAGTTCTGCTGTTCTAGAACTTTTGATTTCAGAGTAGAGAATGCTCCTGCAAGGAGCCACAACAAATGCTCTGTTGATCCAAAAGTTCAGACTTTCATCTGGCCACTTGGAGCTTCTAATGTCTTTTAACCAAGAGGCTAAGAAAAGGATAATAGTGTTAAGAGGAGTGATTGAGCCAATTTATCATGGAGAAATTTGATTGTGATTCTACAATGGAGGTAAGAAAGATTAAATCTGGCATGCACAGAATACTATGCTATAGTGCTATAGTGTCCTGTGATTAAGGTCAATGGGAATTTACCATGGCCTAATCCATGCAAATTGACAAAGTGCATAGGCATTTCTGGAATGAAAATATGATTCATTCCTTTAGGGAAAAAAAAGCCCAAACCTGCTGAGGTGCTTGCAGATGGTGGAGGAAGTATAAAACTGGTAGTAAAGGAATATAGTTATAAATACCAAATATGGCAATTAAATAGTAATGGCCCAAATAGACTATGTTCTAAAATGCCTGGCACATTAGGTGTGGCAGTATTAGGAGATATCATTTTGAACTAGGTATAGTCTTGCTGGAAGAAGTGTGTTACTGTGGGAGCAGGCTTTGAGGGCTATGGTCAAGCTATGTCCAGTGTGATACAGTTTCCTTCGGTTGCCTTAGGATCAAGATGTAAATACATTCAGCTTCAGCACCTTTTCTGCCTGTAAGCTGCCATGCTTCATATCATGATGATAATAGACAAACGCTCTAAAACATTAATCCAGACCCAACTAAATATTTTCATTTGTAAGAGACTGATGGTCATGGTGTCTCTTTACAGCTAAGGCCACATAACCAATTTGAGAAACAATTATTATTGAAAAGAATGCTTCAGTTGTGTATTTTAAGAATGCATTTGTATGCATATTTCTGTTTTCTATTTCCTCTATTTTCTAATCTTGTGCTGTAACATAAATTAAGAGAATACCAATGGTTCTATTTAAGTTTGAGATAATAAAAGAATGACCATAAAGGTTCTATTCTATTCTTAATTTATAATACAGTTGCAATTATAGGTAGGACAGTTATCTTTAGGTGTGACTATGACTTGGATTTTTTCAATTAAAAATTGATAGTTAAACGAGGAGATATGATTTTGTGTCGACTTAAAAAGGGTTAGATTTGTGATGGCTAATCTTGATTGTCAACTTGATTATATCTAGAATGGAGCACAACCCAGGGATGGAGTACAAAACTTTGAGAGATTTTTTGATTTGGTTTAAAGTAGGCAAATCCAATTTTCTAGTCTGGACCTTTGAGGTAGTAAGTCAAACATCGCCAATCTGGAATTTGAAGCAGGAAGACATATGTATTTCATGGAGAATTTGAGGAGGGAAGACACACCTTTAATCTGGGCCACACATTTTGCTGGAAGTGAATATGTAAGGACTTAGAAGATGGTGGTTTTGCTCTTTAGATATTTCCCTCCTTGCCTTCACCTTGCTAGCACATCCATTTATTCACTTGAATTAGAAAGTATGTTTTTGAGGTTACTGAGTCCTGAAGCCTAAAGGATTGAGCAACTACTGGATTCTTGGATTTTTCATTCCTTTACAGCCATTGTTAGCCAACAAGGCATGTATCCTGTAAATCATTTTATTTTATCAAATATGTTTAAGATTACATATGTGTGTGTGTGTGTGTGTGTGTGTATGTGTATATGGTGAGAGAGACAAAGAGAGAGGTATATTCATTCCACATGTTCTGTTACTCTAGAGAAACCTGATTAATACCAAGGAACACTGAAAATAGTGTTGGTTTAAATCTATTTTAAATACCTAAAGTTATATTAATTACATTAAGTAACATGGGGATTTTCAAATGTTGACTGTTTACCTTAGTCTAACAGGAACTATGGTGAATTACTTTTCCTCATTCTCATAGTGTCATATGATATATACACAGGTATGTATACATATATATCTGTGTATATAAAATATACATTGTGTAGTGTATTATATATATGTGTACATATGCAAATGTATTTGAATAAAGATATATATATGTCTATAACCAGAAAAATTAAAAACTTTTTAGTATTTGCTGAATAAATATCACTTTTTCACTATCAAAAAATTAACAAGTTCATCCACTGTGAATTAGAAACTCTTTAAAGATAATGAATAGCACACTTTACTCTATTAATTCTAAAGATACCTACAGTTTTTATAAATTTGATTATATTTATTGCTATTTTACTTTATTAATTTGGGTACAGTGTATGTATGTGCAAGTTTCAATAGCTATGGCTCACATAGACTCATGTACTTGAATGCTTGTCCACAGAACGTGACATTATAAGGCGCATAGCTTAGTTAATGTAGGTATGGTCTTGTTGGCTGAAGAGTGTCACTGTGGGGGAAGGTTTGTTTGTTTCCTATGCACAAGCTCTGTGCAGTGTGGCACATGGCCTTCTGCTGCTTGTGGATCAAGATATAGATCTTTCAGTTCCTTTACCAGCATCATGTCTGCCTGGACACTGCCATACTTTCCACCAAGATGATAATGGACTAAATATGTTAACTTGTAAGCCAATCCCAGTTAAATGTCATTCTGTGTTTGAGTTGCCTTGCTATATATGTCTCTTCACAACAAAAAACCCTGCCTAAGAGAATGCTCATCGCCTGTTTATAAGTGATACCAAATATTAATAATTGTTAATGTCAATATTAATACTATGATAGAATCATATACCTAGTGAAAATTTTAATTTCTTTGTATAAGTTTTTGAATATTTTGTTATTTCAGTGTACAATATATTAGATGTTCATATGTAAGAACTTTCTTAGATTTCTTTATTGATACAAAAGTAGTATATAGTAATTAAGTATATGTATTAATGATATAATATATGATAGTTTGATTGTTGCGGTTATGGGAAATAATACTAATTTGAAGATTGAGTCAATAATTCTTCTACTCACTGTGAATCAGAACCTTACATCAAAAGTTTTCCAGGAAAATCTGAAAAGTTCTAAATAGAAACAGACATTTAAGAATTTACATTTATTTTCTTGTTTGGACATAGTTTGTTCATTGACATATCATATATTGGAAAAGAAGTTTTGAATGCACTGCTCTTGCATTGTGAAAACAGTCTCTAAGTTTACAAATTGATCACCATATAACGAAAAATTTTATACTTATTAGATGAAGTGAGATAATACTGCAAATGTAAATTGAAAATATATGGGCGGCGGCGGCGGCAGCAGCAACGGCAGTGCAGCAGTGGCTGGTCCAGCTGAAGGGCCATCAGCAGTGGAACCAAGGCGACACAGGGTCCAGTTAGGCCCTGCGCCCACGACCACTGACCTTCGCTGACCAGCTGGGCGGCAAGCAGCTGCGGTTGTGCGGCGCCTTTCCTGCACGGAAGCCACTTCAGAACTCGGCCTCCCACCAGTCAGGAGAGGTGCATCCATCTTGGTTTCGGACTCCAGGGATCGGACAGACTGAGGTACACAAACATAATCCAAGGCCAACACCGCGGTGGTCTGAGCCCGATGGGCGTTGGCCTGCACCCAGGCCCTGGGCTGGTCGGGGGGCCATCAGGGTGCCATCCCAGCCAGGAGGTTTTTTGCCCAGGCCTGCGCCGCCATTTTGCCTGCAGGACGACAGAGAGCTCTGGCGGGCAGACCTGTAACAGGCATAGCCTGAGGCTAACAAAGCGGGGGTCTAGGCCCCAAAAGGCACAGGACTGACCCCAAGAACTGGGCGGCTTGGTGGGCCATCTGTGAGTCAACCCGCCCAGGAGGTTATTAGCACAGCAGACTCTCCCGGCGCTTTCAGGGAGCACGGGCACGCACACCCGCCATCCTAGTCACCTAGCGGACCCAATTAACAGTCATAGCCCTAGGGGAACTTTGCTCGGACCTTGGCCTCCCAGGCTTTTGCCTGGACTCAGGGCCTGGGCGGCCAGGCTAACCTTGTGTGCGCCAGCCCGGTTGGGGGATCAGCTGCCCAGCGGAGTGAGCGGAACACAGGGGAGGTCACAGCAGCATACACCGTCGGCACTCCCTGGGGGTGCACACGGCTCCATCTGGTCCACAGACACAATCTGGGGCAAGGCCTCAGGCGGAAGCCCTCAGCTCAACTCTCTCGGCTTCCAGATCCAGATCAGCCTGGGTGGCCGCACCACATCTCCGGGTCCTGCAAGAGGCTAGCTGGGCTTCTGAGTGGCCAGCTGGGAGAAGTCAGTGTGCTCCAGTGAATCCAGCGGGCCCCAGCGGGAGCCTTCGGGTGCCTGCTTTGGGATCTGAACAGCCTGGGCAGCAGCACCCTGCCTACAAGCAGTGCAGGAGGTAAGCTGTGCACCAGAGGCCAATTGGGAAGGGGCAGCTTGCACTGGTGAGTCCAGCACTGACAAGACAAACTAACACCAGTGAGAACTAGATGGCAAAAGGCAAACGCAGGAACGTCACTAACAGAAATCCAGGCAATATGGCAACACCTGAACCCAATTCTCCTCTACCAACATGTCCTGGATACCCCATCATACCAGTAAAACAAGATTTGGATTTAAAATCACTGCTCATGATGCGGGTACAGGAACACATGAAGGACATACTTAAAGAAATTCAGGAGAAAATGGATCAAAAGTTAGAAGCCCTTGCAAGGGAAACACAAAAATCATTGAAAGAAATCCAGAAGAATACAAAAGCCAACAAGGAGGAAATGCAAAAAACACTTAAAGAAATACATGAGAACTTTGGTCAACAGGCTGAGGTCATGAAAGACGAAACACAAAAATCTCTTAAAGAAATACAGGAGAACTTTGGTCAACAGGCTGAGGTCATGAAAGAGGAAACACAAAAATCTCTTAAAGAATTACAGGAAAGCACAAACAAGCAAGTGAAGGAGCTAAGCAAAACCATCCAGGATCTAAAATCAGAAGTAGAAACAACTAAGAAAACTCAAAGGGAAACAACTTTGGAGATAGAAAGCCTTGGGAAGAAATCAGGGGACAGAGATGCAAATATCAACAACAGAATACAAGAGATAGAAGAAAGAATCTCAGATGCTGAAGATTCCATAGAAACCATGGACTCAACAGTTAAAGAAAATGCAAAATGCAAAAAGCTTGTAACCCAAAATATCCAGGAAATCCAGGACACAATGAGAAGACAAAACCTAAGGATTATAGGCATAGATGAGAGTGAAGATTTACAACTTAAAGGGCCTACTTGATCATGGTGGATGATCATTCTGGAAAGACTCAATGAAACAGTATTCAGCAAAACCAGAACGGGGAACTGGGAAGGGGTGGGAGGGAGGACAGGGGAAGAGAAGGGGGCTTACGGGACTTTCGGGGAGTGGGGGGGCTAGAAAAGGGGAAATCATTAGAAATGTAAATAAATTATATCGAATAAAAAAATTATGGAAGAAAACTTCCCTAACCTAAAGAGAGAGATGCCCATGAATATACAAGAAGCCTACAGAACTCCAAACAGAGTGGACCAGAACAGAAATACTTCCCGTCACATAATAATCAAAACACCAAATGTTCTAAACAAAGAAAGAATACTAAAGGCAGTAAGAGAAAAAGGCCAAGTAACATATAAAGGAAGACCTATCAGAATCACAGCAGACTTTTCACCTGAGACTATGAAGGCTAGAAGGTCCTGGGCAGATCTCATGCAGACTTTAAGAGAACACAAATGCCAACCAAAACTACTATATCCAGCAAAACTCTCAATCACCATAGATGGAGAAACTAAGATACTTCATGACAAAACCAAGTTTACCCAATATCTATCGACAAACCCAGCCCTAAAAAGGATAATAGGAGGACAACACCAATACAAGGAGGGAAACTTCACCCTGGAAAAAGCAAGATAGTAACCTTTCATCAAACCCAAACGAAGTTAAGCATTCAAATTTAAAAAATAACGTCAAAAATGATAGGAAGTAACAATCACTATTCCTTAATATCTCTTAACATCAATGGACTTAATGCGCCAATAAAAAGACACAGACTAACTGAATGGATACGTAAACAGGACCCTACATTTTGCTGCTTACAGGAAACACAACTCAGGGTCAAAGACAAACACTACCTTAGAGTAAAAGGCTGGAAGACAATTTTACAAGCAAATGGTCTCAGGAAACAAGCTGGAGTAGCCATTTTAATATCAGATAAAATTGACTTTCAACCCAAAGTCATCAAAAGAGACCCTGAGGGACACTTCTTGCTGGTCAAAGGAAAAATACAAAAAGAAGAACTGTCAATTCTGAACATCTATGCCCCAAATGCAAGGGCACCCTCTTTCGTAAAAGAAACTTTATTAAAACTAAAAGCACACATTGCACCTAACACAATAATTGTGGGTGACTTCAACACTGCACTTTCGTCAATGGACCGATCAGGAAAACAGAAACTAAACAGGGACACAATGAAACTAATTGAAGCTTTGGACCAATTATATTTAACAGATATATATAGAACATTCTATCCTAAAACAAAAGAATATACCTTTTTCTCAGCACCTCATGATACCTTCTCCAAAATCGACCATATAATTGGTCACAAGACAGACCTCAACAAATATAAGAAGATAGAACTGATCCCATGCCTCCTATCTGATCACTATGGAGTAAAAGTGGTCTTCAATAGCAACAGAAACAACAGAAAACCCACATACACGTGGAAACTGAACAATACTCTACTCAATGATAACTTGGTCAAGGAAGAAATAAAGAAAGAAATTAAAGACTTTTTAGAACACAATGAAAATGAAAACACAACATACCCAAATCTATGGGACACAATGAAAGCAGTGCTAAGAGGAAAACTCATAGCCCTGAGTGCCTCCAAAAAGAAAATGGAGAGAGCATACATTACCAGCTTAATGACACACCTGAAAGCCCTAGAACAAAAAGAAGCTATTTCGCCCAGGAGGAGTAGAAGGCAGGAAATCATCAAACTCAGGGCCGAAATCAATCAAGTAGAAACAAAGAGAACCATACAAAAAATCAACAAAACCAGGAGCTGGTTCTTTGAGAAAATCAACAAGATAGATAAACCCTTAGCCAGACTGACCAAAGGGCACAGAGAAAGTATCCAAATTAACAAACTTAGAAATGAAAAGGGAGATATAACAACGGAAACTGAGGAAATCCAAAAAATCATCAGATCCTATTACAAGAGCCTGTACTCAACACAACTGGAGAATCTGGAGGAAATGGATAATTTCCTTGACAGATACCAAATACCAAAATTAAATCAGGACCAACTAGACGATCTAAACAGTCCCATAATGCCTAAAGAAATAGAAGGAGTCATAGAAAGTCTTCCAACCAAAAAAAGCACAGGACCAGATGGCTTCAGTGCCGAATTCTACCAGACCTTCAAAGAAGAGTTAACACCAATACTCTTCAAACTATTCCACAAAATAGAAACAGAAGGAACACTACCCAATTCCTTCTATGAAGCCACAATTACGCTGATACCAAAGCCACAAAAAGATCCAACAAAGAAAGAGAACTTCAGACCAATTTCCCTTATGAACATCGATGCAAAAATACTCAATAAAATTCTTGCCAACCGAATCCAAGAACACATCAAAACGATCATCCACCATGATCAAGTAGGCTTTATCCCGGGAATGCAGGGTTGGTTCAATATACGGAAATCCATCAATACAATCCACTACATAAACAAACTCAAAGAACAAAACCACATGGTCATTTCATTGGATGCTGAAAAAGCATTTGACAAAATTCAGCATCCTTTCATGCTTAAAGTCTTGGAGAGAACAGGAATTCAAGGCCCATACCTAAACATAGTAAAGGCAATATACAACAAACCGGTAGCCAGCATCAAACTAAATGGAGAGAAACTTGAAGCAATCCCACTGAAATCAGGGACCAGACAAGGCTGCCCCCTTTCTCCTTATCTTTTCAATATTGTACTTGAGGTACTAGCCGGGGAAATTCGACAACATAAGGAGGCCAAAGGGATACAAATTGGAAAGGAAGAAGTCAAACTATCATTATTTACAGACGACATGATCGTCTACCTAAGTGACCCAAAGAACTCCACTAGAGAGCTCCTACAGCTGATAAACAACTTCAGCAAAGTGGCAGGTTATAAAATCAACTCAAGCAAATCAGTGGCCTTCCTATACTCAAAGGATAAGCAGGCTGAGAAAGAAATTAGGGAAATGACCCCCTTCACAATAGCCACAAACAGTATAAAGTATCTTGGGGTGACTCTTACCAAATATGTGAAAGATCTGTATGACAAGAACTTCAAGACTCTGAAGAAGGAAATGGAAGAAGACCTCAAAAAATGGGAAAACCTCTCATGCTCATGGATTGGTAGAATCAATATAGTTAAAATGGCCATTTTGCCTAAAGCACTATACAGATTCAATGCAATACCCATCAAAATCCCAACTCAATTCTTCACAGAGTTAGAAAGAGCAATTATCAAATTCATCTGGAACAACAAAAAACCCAGGATAGCTAAAACTATTCTCAGCAACAAAAGAAAATCTGGGGGAATCAGTATCCCTGACCTCAAGCAATACTACAGAGCAATAGTGTTAAAAACTGCACGGTATTGGTACAGTGACAGGCAGGAGGATCAATGGAATAGGATTGAAGATCCATAAATGAACCCACACACCTATGGCCACTTGATCCTCGACAAAGAGGCTGAAAACATCCAATGGAAGAAAGATAGCCTTTTCAACAAATGGTGCTGGTTCAACTGGAGGTCAGCATGCAGAAGAACGCGAATTGATCCATCCTTGTCTCCTTGTACTAAGCTCAAATCCAAATGGATCAAGGACCTCCACATAAAGCCAGACACTCTGAAGCTAATAGAAAAGAAACTGGGGAAGACCCTTGAGGACATCGCTACAGGGAGAAAGTTTCTGAACAGAACACCAATAGCGTATGCTCTAAGAGCAAGAATTGACAAATGGGACCTCATAAAATTACAAAGTTTCTGTAAGGCAAAGGACACCATCAAGAGGACAAATCGGCAACCAACAAATTGGGAAAAGATCTTCACCAATCCTCCATCAGATAGAGGGCTAATATCCAATATATATATAAAGAACTCAAGAAGTTAGACTCCAGAAAACCAAACAACCCTATTAAAAAATGGGGTACAGAGTTAAACAAAGAATTCTCACCTGAAGAACTTCGGATGGCGGAGAAGCATCTTAAAAAATGCTCAACTTCATTAGTCATTAGGGAAATGCAAATCAAAACAACCCTAAGATTTCATCTTACACCAGTCAGAATGGCTAAGATTAAAAATTCAGGAGACAGCAGGTGTTGGAGAGGGTGTGGAGAAAGAGGAACACTCCTCCACTGCTGGTGGGGTTGCAAATTGGTACAACCACTCTGGAAATCAGTCTGGCGGTTCCTCCGAAAACTGGGCACCTCACTGCCAGAAGATCCTGCTATACCACTCCTGGGCATATACCCAGAAGACTCCCCACCATGTAATAAGGATACATGTTCTACTATGTTCATAGCAGCCCTATTTATAATTGCCAGATGCTGGAAAGAGCCCAGGTATCCCTCAACAGAAGAGTGGATGCAAAAAATGTGGTATATCTACACAATGGAGTACTATTCAGCCATTAGAAACAATGAATTCATGAAATTCTTAGGCAAATGGATGGAACTAGAGAATATCATACTAAGTGAGGTAACGCAGACTCAAAAGGTGAATCATGGTATGCACTCACTAATAAGTGGATATTAACCTAGAAAACTGGAATACCGAAAACATAATGCACACATCAAATGAGGTACAAGAAGAAAGGAGGTGTGGCCCCTGGTTCTGGAAAGACTCAGTGAAACAGTATTCGGCAAAACCAGAATGGGGAAGTGGGAAGGGGTGGGTGGGAGGGCAGGGGAAGAGAAGGGGGCTTACGGGACTTTTGGGGAGTGGGGGGGCTAGAAAAGGGAAATCATTTGAAATGTAAATAAATTATATCGAATAAAAAAATGCATTTTGAAAGAAAAATAGGTCAACCAAAATTGGATAAATGAATATATACTTCTTTAAAAAAAAAAACCCAGAAAATAAAAAAAACAACAAAAAACATGAACCTAAGTAGGAGAAAAACAAAACAAAAACAAAAACAAACAAACAAACAAAAAACACCTGTCATTTCAGTGCCAAAGCCATAATAAGATACCTCATCACTCAGTTAAAACAGCATTAGAGAAAGGGACCCTGAAAGTTACAAATGGTCCCTTGAAGGCTGCATGCCCCAGTGTAGTGGAATGCCAGGGCAGGAAGGTGGGAGTGGCTGAGTGGATGGGGGAACACTCCCATAGAAGCAAGGGGAGGGGGTATGGGTTGGGGAGATTCTGGGGAGAAAACCAGGAACAGGGATAACATTGGAAATGTAAATAAAGTAAATATTCAATAATAAAATTTAAAAAAATTACAAATTCTTGAGTATGTGGTGAAAAACCCACAAGCCATTGATGGGAATTTAACTTTGACAAGTGATAATAGATAATTGAATTTTAGTTAAAATTTAAAAATAGATTTTACATATATTGTTCTATATGCATCTTTTGGTATGATCCAAAGGAAATAATATCAACCTACTCAACCTGCAAGTATATATTTACTGTAAAATGCTACATAAATGTAGCTAAGATGAAAAACTGTTAGAAGTAATACAAATTGGTGAATTTATAAAGACAATGTGGTCTACTTAAATCTGAAATATTGTTCAGACATTGAAGATACCTTTATTATTTTAGTTAGAAAAGGGAATTGGAGGATATTAAGTGCCATCAACCAAACAAGGAAGACAAGTATTTTGTGTTCTTATTCATAGAGTATAATGAAAGAGTAAAATTTCTCTAGGATGCATGGTAGTGATTAGTAGAAGTTAGTTGTCTTATCTAAGGAAAGAGGATGTTGTATGAATTTAAAAAATGCAAGATGATTTCAGGTGTCATAATGTGAAATAGAATGGCCTCCATAGTCTCACATATTGGGGACTAGTGGTACTCAAAAGGATTAGGTGCTATGTCCTTGTTGGAATTGGAATAGCCTTGTTAGAAGAAGTTTGTCTATCTCTTCCAGCTGCCTTAGAGTCAGATGTTGAATGCTTAGCTACTTCTCCACCATCATGTCAACCTCTGCTCCCAAACATGAAGATAGTAGACTAAATCTCTGCAATTGTAAGCAATCCACAACAAATGGTTTCTATTAAAATATTTTTCATGGTCATAATGTCTCTTCAAAGCAATAGAACATTGACTGAGACAACAGGTTTAGAATATCATGCTGGCTCCAAGTTTTGTACACATTAATACATGTTAGTAAAAATTATAAAGAATAACATGCACAATTTTATTTGACAGGTGGTTTTTATAGAAAGAATCTAATAATTGTGTTTTGCTCACATGCTGATGTTTGGCACTGAAGCATTAAGCAAAACAGTTCTTTTAATTTGTGAATGTTACATTATTAATAGAAAAATATCCATGTTATAAAACTGAATCTCCTATAATCTATGAGAATAATGTACTGATGTAAACAGGTTGGTGGCTCAGACCACGTTCCATTTCTAAATGTTACTATTTTCTTTCCTTTAAGTACATAATATTTATGGCACTGATATTCAACTGATGATAAATGTTCATATACTGGTAATGACAAGGAGGTGATGTCTCCATTGTCAATAGGAGAAGGAGGCCCACATTTCCCCGTTGGGTCTAAGAAGACAACATTTGATTGCTTGAGAATCAACTCAAATTACAGACTCTAGCAGAACCAAAAAGAGTACAGTATCAAATAAGACTTTAGTGATTTCTAGCTAAAGAAATGAATAAAATAATCCATAACAGTAAACTTGATTTTAAATATTGCAGATCATTGAAGGATCTGAGAGGAGAAAGGTTTTATACTTACTGGTGGAAATGCATTTGGGAGGAATGGACCAGCCCTCTTCGGCACAGGTGATGGTGCTCTGATTATTCTGAAGGCTGTAGCCTTGGTTGCAAACAACTTGTACAATATGATCTTCTATGTGGGTTTGACCTGAAGATGTAGAATGACCATAGTCCTAAGGGAGGACTTAGGAAAGAAGCATAGTCCTAAGGGAGAAAATAAGGATAATTCGCAATAGGAGGAAAGTTAATAAAAAGTTAGGTTGCATATTAAAATATTTTCAAAAGAATGACACAACCTAAATAAACTATTCAGATGAAGTTCCTGAAACTTGCCAGTTCCAGCCTGTCTAGATAGGGAGTTCCCCCAGGAATGCCATATCACCACATCCCAAGTGCAGAGATTGTAAATGGCCACTGTACATTTTATGTGGGTTCTGTATGTCTGAATTTTGGTATTCCTGTCTACTGAACCATCTCCCTAATCATGGTGCTTTTGAAATATTCTTTAAATAAAATATTTTTTACTGATGGACTTCTATAGGTAAAAGAGTTATGATATATATTTTTTTTCTGATTTTTCTTCAACAAATAATGATTCTTGCAACCTGCTTCTTCACGTATCTATATTGTTTCACTTAAATATAAAACCACAATCTGTGGTTTGAATACATTCACTTAAGGATCTGTGTATTATAGATGATAAGTTTAAGGTTGAAATTAGTTTTGGAAAATATAATGGTAAATTGTCTTGCTATGGAACATTTATGAGATAAGATAATTTAAATAGAGTGGATAATGAAGTATTTTCCCCATAAAAAGAATGGCCATATTGCTGTTAAGTACATGCTTGACAAAAGCTGCTAGTGGTCCAATACATTCATCATCAGCTACCAATTCATACATTTTTTTCTGTAGGCTACCTCTTGAAAATATGTTCTCCATTGTATTTTCCTGAGGGAACAAACACTCATAAAAGAAAGTCTATATCTGCCCTGTCTCCAGTCTAACTCTGTGATTTCCACACCCCACTTTCCCTTCCTACATGGTCTTGTCTTTCATGTTCATCTAAGTGTGGGTGTTAACTCACTGAGGCACTTTGGAGTTGTTGACCATCCTGCTTCTGTACAAGTTATACAAGTCCAGAAGGAATTTGAAGGAGATACAAAATTATATTCACAGGAGTACTATAAAATCTTCCCTCTAAAAATGGGAAAATGGTTCATATTTCTTTTTGTCATATAGTATTCCATGTCTTATTTTTGGAAAATCACAAAGTCTCACTTGGAAAAAATAAAACAAAGATAAATAATTGTTAATAATTATTAAGGATACACTTATTTGCATATGTCTTGTCTTTTCTGAATAACATTGCTACTATCCTCCAAGTATATTCCAACCTCCTTCAAAACCCTTTCTACACCAGTCACCTAATACTGGGAGTACACTTCAATGATGCCACTGGCTAGGAATGTTTACCTCCCTTGTCAGTCTTCGTTTATTCAATTACCCACTACAAAATATAAAATAAGTATTTTCCTATACATTCTGATGTGAGCTTACAAATATCTTCACTATAGGACACACACATCAAATTGGATGTCCAGAATAACCTTAAGAATTAGATGAGTGAAACATTTTTCTTAGTGTCAGCCATGCGGAGTTCCAACAGGCAAAGCCATTTTTCATTGCATGAGACTTCCAAATAAAAACCAAAAGTAACAGAAAGATAGCACCATCAACCTGACTTTCAGATATCCCACAGACACTAAGGAAGCAAAGCTAAGGCAGGCAGCATGAGGGTCCAATCCAGGTTCTGAGGAAGAGCAGAGAAAGCACGCAAAGATCAGCCAGGCCAAAGATATTTTTGAAGGAAAAGCAACTGGTCACTTCAGATTACTGCTTCAACTTTTCCAGTCAGTTTCTGCTGGAAATTGTGAGAACCAGCTTGATCATGTGACCTATATCTGTTTCTCTCTGTTCTGTTACTTAAATGTGCCATCCAAGAGTACTTGCAGAGGGGAAGTTCAGATGGCTGCTGTAAACGTCCCTAGAAAATTAATGCTAGATATCTTGTTGGCAGAAATAATGTTTCTCCCCACTCTCTTTCTGTGCCGGTGCCTGTGCCTGTGTCTGTGTCTATGTCTGTGTCTGTCTGTCTCTCTCTCTTTCTCTCTGTGAGTGTGAGTTTGTGTGTGTGTGTGTATCTATGCTTTTGCCTGCTTGCCTGCCTGTTTGTTTGCTGATCTCTCATCTATTCACGAACTTCTCAGCTGATACTTCTTTATGACTTGTTTAATAAACTAAGTTAAAATTACAAATAAAATTGAGTGAATGTAGCTGTCTGTATTTTGGAATATATGTATATGTATATGCATATACATATGCATATGTATATGTATGTGTATGTGCATGTGCATGTGCATGTGCATGTACATGTACATGTACATGTATATGATGTATATGTATATGTATACATATATGTATATGTATATATTGAATGTATATGTATACAGCCTACTAAAGAGGCCATATATATATGTATATACACACACACACACACACCCACACACACACACACACACACACATATATATATATATATTCCTATATACAACCTACTCAAGAGGCCATTATTTAGAGAACAAGGAGGAATACATCAGATGGTTTATAGGAACAAAAGGGACAGGTAAATTATGACACACTATAAACTCAGAAAAAAATTAAAGTTAACAAGGAAACAAAGGTTTTCTGTTATTTGGCAGGATGAAATTTTTTCTCTTAATCTGTGACTATTTTCCCCAGATTACCTCTCAGTGAGACTTGGTAACCCAATAAAATGAGTTTAAATCTCAGAAATAATATTGAAAATTTGTTAGGGTGGATCTCAAGACAAAAATAGTGATCCTGTTCCTATTTTATCAGTTAATTGAGAACTGAATCACTCTCTAAATAACCCTTAATTATATGTGAAGATTAGCAAAAACAAAAAAAAGCAAAATAAAATCTTTCTGAAGCTTTTCAAGTACAGTGACTAAATTCTAGAATCCCACCACTTATTTAAATCATCATTTCTGATTCCATGGATGTGATAACAAAAATAACAGTATTCCTTATTGTCTTATATAAGATATTTACAGTTGGCAAAACGATAGATTTGGTTGAAATGGAAAAGGTTCCTCATTTTAATGACTATGAAGTTAAAAGGCATCTAATCTGTGAGAAGGAAAACAACCCCACACAGATTCAGGAATGTTTAGTGTCTGTGTCAAGTTTGTCTTTTCAGTGGCTCTGTTTATTTAAGTTTCAGTTCATTTTGAAAATTTATTGTGTTACATTTATTATTTTTGCATTTAAAAATATTATTTTTTGTTCTCTCTAAATTGTATTTTGAGGCTAATAAAACTTCCAAGTTTAGAAAACAGATGAAAGTAACCCCTTTTATTCAATTTCTCCTTTTAGTTGCCTAATAGAAACTATTTCCATAAGTAGACTGGCTTTTACACTTCAAAATGTTTATTTTTACTTAAAACATTTTGTAGTTTACTTTACATTTTAATGTTTTATTAAAAAGAAAATAAATTAAAAATATTTTCATATATAAAGCAGGATGTGTTTTTTATATTTCCGCATCTGTCTCTGCTTACCTTCACCTTTGGCAGTAAAGAACCATGAGGCTAGGAGGACAGTGGCTGAGAGCAGCAGACTATGGAACCCCATCTTCTAAAGCCTAGAGCACTCCAGTCCTGGTGGTGTTTCTGGGAACCCTATTGTTAAAACTGCTGTGCATGACGTTCTGTTTCAGTGCATTACTGGCAGCTAGTTTGGTAACTATCAAAGTTCACAAGAGGGGGAAAAACAAATAAACAATGTCCAATAGACATTTTACACTAACATTGAGCACTCACATTTACCATTTATGTAGTAATAAAATCATTTTTATTTTTATTTTTTAATTATTTTTGGTGCAAGTATCCTACACAATCAAACTAAAGTATTCAGAAAAGAAGAGGAGAGATTACATTTCTTTTTGCCTTTCTTATAGGCATAATAGTTGGTTAAGACTGTTGGTTGATTTTCTTCTTTGAAACCTTATATGGCAACTGTTGGTACCATGAAAGCTAGTCCTCAGGGAGGAGACTTTCAGAACAGTTCAGCTTGGGATGCTCTAGGTCCTACGATGAAGTACATTGTGCCTTCATCAAATTATCTTCCACCAAATGCAATACAAGTAGTCTGTTATGTTTTGGGTTATATAAGACAACCCTGACCAACAACTCACAAGAGTATGTTTCTTGCCTAATATTACTGTATTTATCAGATGGTCTTTGGTACTTGGAGGGTGCACTGTCAGCCTAGACTAGAAAATTTTATTTAATAATATCATAACATATTAATATATATCTATATATAATATCTATGTATATGATATATGTGTATATAGACTTACACAAATTAGCGTTCATTCTGAATGGTCAGGAGTTGATAATATGATTTGTTATCACTTTCCCATACATCTTTACTATTATTCTACCCTTTTCCCTCATGTATTTATTTCTTTCACCTCTTCCTCATTAGGGGCACCTTACTTATTTCCCTTTACCGTGTCAGATCATTTGTATCCTGCTTTCCACTGCTCACCCATCTTACTACTCTGACAATAGTCTGTCTTTACTTTCCTGCATTCTATAGTTACTTTGGGATGTAAACTCACATGTGAAGATTTAGAAGCAGGAGTCTTCAGTGCATGTGGACATGTTGTAAAGTCGCAATCTCAAGTCATTAGCTCATTTTTTTTGAGTGAAATTTTTGTTGATTTTATGGTTAATTTTGAAAACCCATTGTATACGCTGTACATTATTCCCCTATCCTATGAAGAGCTAGAAAACATTCTCTTCTAGTCTACAGGCTGGCTGTGCTCTTTGCTGATGGTTTCCTATCTTGTTTGAAAAGGCTTTGCTCTATAAAGGTCTTAAATTATACTTAATAATTGATCAGGATTTCAGTTTGTTGATAATCTTTAACTGAACTGTCAATATGTGTTAAAAATGCATTTTGAAAGAAAAATAGGTCAACCAAAATTGGATAAATGAATATATACTTCTTAAAAAAACAGAAAATAAAAAAAAACAACAAAAAACATGAACCATTTACTATAATGCAATCTTTTTATTGATTATCAATATTATTTTCTTTATTTTTGGAATGCTATCAGAAAACCATGGGTTAAAGTTACTTCTTCGATGAATCTACATTTACTTTCAAAAGTATGAAAGTTTCAGTCCAATGTTAAAGCCTTTGATGCTATTATCTATAGGATGAGAGGTAGCTTGGGAATTCTGTATAGATATCAAGTTATCCCAGCACTACTTATTTTCTTAGGATTATTTTGGCTAGTATCTTCATAGGAACATTATTTTTTAACCTAGTTCAGCAAACAATATAAAGGGTTGGAGTCTCTCTCTCTCTCTCTCTCTCTCTCTCTCTCTCTCTCTCTCTGTGTGTGTGTGTGTGTGTGTGTGTGTGCAATGATCTCTGGAAATCAACTTTTATTGCCTCTTCAGTTCTAGCATTAGTTACCTGTGCTGTTACATCCAAATTTTGATACAGAGTCTGGGTTTGCAACTTCAGATGATCATGCTTTTGTGGCAGACACTTTACTAAGTCACTCTACCTATTACCTATTCTTAGGTAATTTTGATTTCTGTGGTGAATGAAATTGCTTTTCGATATATTTCTCAGGAGAATCAGTATTCCCATGTTTTAAAATGGGATATTTGACTGCTGATTCTATATCCTGGTATGGTTCCACAATCATTCATCAAATATTACAATCTTCTGAAGGAGTCATCAGGGTCTTTCGTGTATACCATCACAGTATATGCAATTTAGGGTAATTTGCTGTGAGCTTCTCTTTCATGTTTTATTTTGTCTTAATGTATGGAATATTTCAAGTACCATATTCTTTAAGAGTGACAGCAATGTCTTACCCTAGTCTTACTTTGAATATCAGAAAAAAACATTTCTTTTTTCCCATTTAGTATATTGTTATATATTGTTTTGTATAGCCATTATTTTCTGCTGAGATCGAGATTCTAGATTCTTCTCTCTGTCCTTTTAAGACTTTTAGAGTGAAGGATATTGAACTCTGTATTGGACTTTTTAGTGTCTATTGGCATAACCACATGATTTTTCTTTAATTCTGTTATGTGTTGAAATGTAATGATGTATTTGCATTCACTGGTATAACATCTGCAATGAAAATATTTTGCAACCTTCAATTATTCTTTGTTCTGTACATTTAGTGTGTTTACTTATATGAAACAGGGTTAAAAATCTTTCCAGTTTTTATTTTTTATGCCTCTTATACCCAAAATGAATATCTTTCCCTTAATTTGTGTAATTTCTTGTGTAATTTGGCTAAAATATTTGTGATTTTGATCTGAATTTCTTCTGCTCTGTCTTTGTTTAATAAATTATATCTTTTCTTTCCACAGAGGTCCAGACTTCATGAATGTTCTATTTCTGGGGTTTTATTTAAATTTATCATTTTCTTTCCCAGAGTTGACTAACTCCTCCACCTTGTATTCAAGTCCTGATATTCTTGCTTCCACCTAATTGATTCTCCCTGTGACTCTTTCTGTTCAGCATTTTTGTTATGCTTAATACCATCTTTTATTTTTATTTGATACTTTCAGGATTTATATCTTTATTGCATTTTATTTCATAAATGACTTACTTTACTTATTTCATGCAACTGTTAATTTGTGGGTTTTTTTTGATACTTTTTCTATTATTTTGTAATACCCTCTTTGAGTTTTTCCTTAAACTTATTTAAAAATGTTACTTATTAAAAGATGAATTTTATATCCCCTGAACCATTGACATGCCTGCGAGCATGTGTGTGTGTGTGTGTGTGTGTGTGTGTGTAGGTATGTTTGGATAATTTTGACCACTTTTATGTGAGTGGTATAAAGGAAATGTTTACCCTCTGAAAGAGCAGTACATGCTGTTAACTGTTGCCCCATCTTCCAAACCTTTTAATTGCTAATTTGAATTCCTTGTCATCATGTCATCTAATTTGATGTCTTCAAGATGACAACTATCACAGTATTAATTTTGGAAGAGACATACTGTCAGGGTTGAAGAGGATTGGCCCTCATAGATTCATTTGTTGGGGTGCTTGGCACATAGGGAGTAGCACTACTAGGGTTATGGCTTTGTTGGAGGAAGTATGTCATTGTGTCTTTCATGTTTCCTATGCTCAAGTTCTGCCCTGTGACATAGTTCCCATCTACTGCTTTTAGATAAATATATATAATTCCTGGTGCCTCCAGCACTAAGTCTGCCTGTCCGTCTGCTGTCAACCTTCTCACCATGATGATAATGGATTAAACCTCTGAAAATATTAGCCAGCACCAATTAAATGTTTTCCTTTCTAAGAGCTGCCCTGGTTAGGTTGTCTGTTCACAATAAAACCCTAACTAAGACATATATCATCCTTAGTTTTTCTGTATTGATGTTTTTCAATGGGACCTGGGCATCAGGGGTTAGGTCCATAGTTGTAACTTTTAGTAATATTATGTGTCTCACATTCATTGGGTGGTATTTGATGTAATTCACCTTGGCAGATATTGTTAACAGCTAATGGTGATTCAGGTTCATATATGGGACTGCTCACTGCTGATATGTAATTGTGGAATCAGAAGTTTGAGTTAGCCTGGGCAAGGTAAACCTCACTACATGAAAGGACATTCTGCAACTGTAGCCGCCCAGCAGCCACGGGTGAACTGGGTTTACCTGAAAGAAGGTCTGCAAATGAAAAGAGCAGGAAGGGCGAGAGAAGAATGAAGTCAAGATGAGGTTCTGATCAAGGCTAAACATTTAACAGTCAGCACTGCGTTCATAAAGGGAAACCCCACAGAACCCATCCTTTGTTTCAGCCAGAGTAAGTTGCAAAGCAAGGTCAGCACCGACAGCCTAATCTTCCAAGTTCCCATGGGAACCAATATGTGTAGCCAAGGCAGATGACTCCATCTAGGCCTATAAGGTCCTTGGTGGCAAGCGCTCAAGGACTGTTCAGCTTGCTCAAGGCTGGGAAAGACCTACTGGGAGGGCCACATAAAATCTGAAGTCACTGAGTCTGGCTTGAACATATACAGATACTGTGCATGCTGCTACAATCGCTTTAGGTTCTTGTACCTATGAATCCTGCTGTGTCTGGAAGAAACACTGTTTCCTTGGTGCCATATATCCCCTCTGGTTCTTATACTCTTTCTACTACATAGCTCCTGAGAGGAGGGTTTAGTGAAGACATCCCATTTCAAATGATTCCCAAGAAGAAGGAAGGAGAGGCCCCTGGTCCTGGAAAAGGCTCAATGCAACAGTGCAGGGGAATTCCAGGATAGGGAAGCGGAAGGTGGTTGATTGGGGAACAGGGAGAGGGGACAGGGCTTATGGGACTTTTGGGGAGGGGGGAACCAGGAAAGGGGAAATCATTTAAGTTTAAATAAAGAATAAATCTAACAAAAAAGGAGTACATGATCCAAAAGTCCTCATACCTTGCACATTGTCCACCTGAAAAACCTCTGCTTTAGTTCCCATATAACACAAGAAGTGGTTTTCTACTTTTAACTGAGCAAGGCACTTAAATCTGTGTATAGCAGAATGTACTTTGAAAGTCATTTCTGTGTTTAGAAAGGAAAGTGAATATAGGCTCCCACTACTAATGAAAAAACAATTGACATAGTTTGCAAAAAGAAAAAAAATAGTTTTATTCAATAAAGTCTCATTGGGCATACTAACCACATGGTCAGCAGCGGACAGCAAACACAACCACACTCAATGGTATCTTAGTATACATTTATCTTGCATTTCTTTGGATATTTCTTTTGTCTAATTGGTATTTTTGACTTTTTATGGTTTACAATATTGTGTTTTTATGGTCTTGTTTTTTTGTATACTTTAATCAGTTTTGTTTCTTTTCTTTGTTGTTTCTTTGATTTTATTCTTTTGCCTATTTGTTTGTTTTCTAAAAAGAGAAAAAATGTTCGTGGATTTGGTGTATGTGAAGGATATGGGACAAGTTTGGCTGAAAAAACCATGATCAATATAATGTAAGACATTTTTAAATTAAATATATCAGGGTCTCACTACTTTATCAAAGATGTTAAGATTGGAGGTGAGAGAAGAAAGGTAATGCATGTGACCAGTAGGGCAGAAAGACTCTCAGACAGCATAGGATATCAAATGACAAAGGGAGGGAGATCAAAGGGCTTCTTTTTAGTATTCCAAGGACTCAGATGCAGGTTATCAAACAACAGGATTTGAGATTCCAGGATTGTGACAAGCTTCCTGTGATACATGCACATGGCTATAAAGACTCAGGATACAGATGCTGATGCTCACATTGCATGGATATGGGATTGCCAGGAGGCTAGAATAAAAACCTAATTATTTTTTTAAAGATGGGTTCCATTGTGTAGCATAGGAACTATCCTGGAGAATGTTTTATATGCTTGTGGGAATGATGTGCTCCCTGCTCTTTTTACTTTGCTCTGCATCTATCTGACAGGTTCAATTTTTATATTCAATATTAGTATAAATTGTGTCAGATTAATTTTACAACTTTGTAAATGACATTATTTTAAAGATCAAGACAATATGCATAAAATACTGTTCACTTCTAGTGTTGTTGCACAGTGTTTCTGTCTGTCTGATTAATACAAATTTAAAATAAGGCTATAGAAAACGCTGATAGTTAAGGTATCTAAGTGGATTTCTACCTTTAGGTGTATAAATACATTTTTTATAAGTTTATATACTAAGTATATATAAGTATAAGGTATATATAAATATACATATACCTACTTGTTTGCTATATTTAATGAATTGATTTTATAATTACACCTTCATTGAGGTTTTCTTTTTATAGTTTTTAAGACCTATTTTGTCTGATGTTAGTTACCATAGTGCTGTCTTTGCTTCCCAATCCATTGATTGTCTTTGTCATTCCTCTTTCATAGTCTACTAGGAATTCTCCTTACCATCTGTATGTTGCTTCTATAGCACCTTTATGATGATAAAGATGATGTGGATTGCCAGATTATTGGGTTAGGATGTTCTTTTCTCACTAATGGTGTTAATGCCTTTACAAAGAAAGCTAATTGCCTTTCCTTGCCAAGGTGCAACCAGAAAGCAAAATCTATGAAAGGGACGGCAAGCCCTGCCTGGTCTGACATAAAATCTTATGCCACCACTTTACACAGGCCATCTTGTAGAACTTCATGCCATGACTGCCTTTTCAGCTAGGACATCCAGTTTATCCAGTAACTTCACAACTGTTAAACACAATTACTTTAAGAAAGTACTTTTGCATCGCTTCTCAGCCTTTTGGCTAAGCTCAAGTGTATTAAAGTACTTTTCCTACTAACAGTAAACATTTCATTGAAGTTTCAATAATTTGTCTTTTAACTATCCAATTTCATATATTAAAAAGATATGGGATATCTACCCAATTTGATTCCATCATGTATACTTGTAGTTTTATCATAAATAGTTTTCTACATTGAAAAGCTTAATGTCTTTAGACATCTTTCCTTCAAACCAATCATTATTTTAGAAGTTCATACACAAAATGTTTCTTAGATTTATTTATTATTTATTTGTTTATTTATTTATTACTACAAAAGAAGTGCGTAATACTTACTTATATTCATTATTAATGTAAAGTGTGACAGTTTTGTTGTTTCATGTTTGTGAAATAGTACTAATTCGAGGACTGAGACAATACATCTTCCATTCACTGCAAAACAGAGATTGAAATACAAAGGAATGCGAATGATTGGAGCAACTTCAGAAAGTGCTGGATTAAAACAGACACTGAAGAAGTTGCTTCTATTTTCTTGCCATTGATTTTGTGGTAGGACACATCCCATTTGGATTAAGAGTTTTGAGTTCACTGTTTTTGCATTTTTGACAACTGTCTCTCAAGTCCAAATTAATCTCCATTTGTCAACAGAAGCTTGTACTTACGGAAGAAACAAGTTAATTCTTCAAATGTAACTTGAAACTTGCAATGTGAACACACCTTCAAAACAAAGGATCATTTATAAAGTCTACTAATAGCTGTAACTTATTTTGAGCAAGTGGGATATTTGATTTGACCATCAGTGCATTTTGTACGAAGGTCAGGTGATCCTTGTGCCTTTTGATATCCAGTTTTACACACAAATTCAACATAATCCCCTGACTGGACATAAATCTTTCTATTTTCTATCCACTTGAGAATTATGTTCTGTCGTTCCATAATTTCTTTTGTTAATACACATGCATCTGAAAGAAAATTTATGAAAAGTGTTAATTAAGTGATACATAAATCTATAGAAAATCAATTTTCAAGCATTGTTTCCTCAAGTATTTTAAAAACCTATATAAAATAGGTACATAGACTCCAGTCCTGAGGCCTCTGGCGGGAGCCCACAACTCTCTCTGCTTCCGGATCCAGATCAGCCTGAGCAGCAACATCACATCTCCAGGTCCTGCAAGAGGCAAGAGGGGCTTCTGGGTGGCCAGCGGGGAGAAGTCGGTGTGCTCCGGTGAATCCAGCGGGCCCCAGCGGGAGCCTTTGGGTGTCTGCTTCGGGATCTGAACAGCCTGGGCAACAGCACCCTGTCTCCAGGCAGTGCAGGAGGTAAGCTGTGCACCAGAGGACACCTGGGAAGGGGCAGCTTGCACTGGTGAGTCCAGCATTGACAAGACCAACTAACACCAGTGAGAGCTAGATGGCAAAAGGCAAACGCAGGAACGTCACTAACAGAAATCAAGGCAATATGGCAACATCTGAACCGAATTCTCCTCTACCAGCATGTCCTGCATACCCCATCACACCAGTAAAACAAGATTTGGATTTAAAATCACTGGTCATGATGCTGGTACAGGAACACATGAAGGACATACTTAAAGAAATTCAGGAAAAAATGGATCAAAAGTTAGAAGCCCTTGCAAGGGAAACACAAAAATCATTGAAAGAAATTCAGGAGAATACAAAAGCCAATAATGAGGAAACGCAAAAAACACTTAAAGAAATACAGGAGAACTTTGGTCAACAGGCTGAGGTCATGAAAGAGGAAACACAAAAAGCTCTTAAAGAATTACAGGAAAGCACAAACAAGCAAGTGAAGGAGCTGAGCAAAACCATCCAGGATCTAAAATCAGAAGTAGAAACAACTAAGAAAACTCAAAGGGAGACAACTTTGGAGATAGAAAGCCTTGGGAAGAAATCAGTGGACATAGATGCAAATATCAACAACAGAATACAAGAGATAGAAGAAAGAATCTCAGATGCTGAAGATTCCATAGAAACCATGGACTCAACAGTTAAAGAAAATGCAAAATGCAAAAAGCTTGTAACCCAAAATATCCAGGAAATCCAGGACACAATGAGAAGACCAAACCTAAGGATTATAGGCATAGATGAGAGTGAAGATTTACAACTTAAAGGGCCAGCAAATATCTTCAATAAAATTATGGAAGAAAACTTCCCTAACCTAGAGAAAGAGATGCCCATGAATATACAAGAAGCCTACAGAACTCCAAACAGACTGGACCAGAACAGAAATACTTTCCGTCACATAATAATCAAAACACCAAATGTTCTAAACAAAGAAAGAATATCAAAGGCAGTAAGAGAAAAAGGCCAAGTAACATATAAAGGAAGACCTATCAGAATCACAGCAGACATTTCACCTGAGACTATGAAGGCTAAAAGATCCTGGGCAGATCTCATGCAGACTCTAAGAGAACACAAATGCCAGCAAAAACTACTATACCCAGCAAAACTCTCAATCACCATAGATGGAGAAACTAAGATATTCCATGACAAAACCAAGTTTACCCAATATCTATCCAGAAACCCAGCCCTGCAAATGATAATAGGAGGAAAACACCAATACAAGGAGGGAAACTTCACCCTGGAAAAAGCAAGATAGTAACCTTTCATCAAACCCAAAAGAAGTTAACCAATCAAATTTAAAAAATAACGTCAAAAATGACAGGAAGTAACAATCACTATTCCTTAATATCTCTTAACATCAATGGACTTAATGCCCCAATAAAAAGACATAGAGTAATCGACTGGATACGTAAACAGGACCCTACGATTTGATGCTTACAGGAAACACACCTCAGGGTCAAAGACAAACACTACCTTAGAGTCAAAGGCTGGAAGACAATTTTACAAGGAAATGGCCTCAGGAAACAAGCTGGAGTAGCCATTTTAATATCAGATAAAATTGACTTTCAACCCAAAGTCATCAAAAGAGACTCTGAGGGACACTTCTTGCTGGTCAAAGGAAAAATACAACAAGAAGAACTCTCAATCCTGAACATCTATTCTCCAAATGCAAGGGCACCCTCTTTCGTAAAAGAAACTTTATTAAAGCTCAAAGCACACATTGCACCTAACACAATAATTGTGGATGACTTCAACACTGCACTTTCCTCAATGGACCGATCAGGAAAGCAGAAACTAAACAGGGACACAATGAAACTAATTGAAGCTTTGGACCAATTAGATTTAGCAGAGATATATATAGAACATTCTATACTAAAGCAAAAGAATATACCTTTTTCTCAGCACCTCATGGTACCTTCTCCTAAATCGACCATATAATTGGTCACAAGACAGACCTCAACAAATATAAGAAGATCAAACTAATCCCATGCCTCCTATCAGATCACTATGGAGTAAAAGTGGTCTTGAATAAGAACAAAAACAACAGAAAACCCACATACACATGGAAACTGAACAATATTCTACTCAATGATACCTTGGTCAAGGAAGAAATAATGAAAGAAATTAAAGAGTTTTTAGAACACAATGAAAATGAAGACACAACTTACCCAAATCTATGGGACACAATGAAAGCAGTGCTAAGAGAAACTTAGCCCTGAGTGCCTCCAAAAAGAAAATGGAGAGAGCATACATTACCAGCTTAATGACACACCTGAAAGCCCTGGAACCAAAAGAAGGTATTTCACCCAGGAGGAGTAGAAGACAGAAAATCATCAAACTCAGGGCTGAAATCAATCAAGTAGAAACAAAGAGGACCATACAAAGAATCAACAAAACCGGGAGCTGGTTCTTTGAGAAAATCAACAAGATAGATAAACCCTTAGCCAGACTGACCAAAGGGCACAGAGAAAGTATCCAAATTAACAAACTTAGAAATGAAAGGGGAGATATAACAACAGAAACTGAGGAAATCCAAAAAAATCATCAGATCCTACTACAAGAGCATGTACTCAACACAACTGGAGAATATGGAGGAAATGGACAATTTCCTTGACAGATACCAAATACCAAAATTAAATCAGGACCAAATAGATCAGCTAAACAGTCCCATAATGCCTAAAGAAATAGAAGGAGTCATAGAAAGTCTTCCAACCAAAAAAAGCAAAGGACCAGATGGTTTCAGTGCAGAAATCTATCAGACCTTCAAAGAAGAGTTAACACCAATACTCTTCAAACTATTCCACAAAATAGAAACAGAAGGAACCCTACCCAATTCCTCCAAAAAGCCACAATTACGCTGATACCAAAACCACACAAAGATCCAACAAAGAAAGAGAACTTCAGACAAATTTCCCTTATGAACATCGATGCAAAAATACTCAATAAAATTCTTGCCAACCGAATCCAAGAACACATCAAAACGATCATCCACCTTGATCAAGTAGGCTTTATCCCAGGAATGCAGGGTTGGTTGAATATACTGAAATCCATCAATGCAATCCACTACATAAACAAACTCAAAGAAAAAAACCACATGGTCATTTCATTGGATGCTGAAAATGCATTTGACAAAATTCAGCATCCTTTCATGCTTAAAGTCTTGGAAAGAACAGGAATTCAAGGCCCATACCTAAACATAGTAAAAGCAATATACAGCAAACCGGTAGCCAGCATCAAACTAAATGGAGAGAAACTTGAAGCAACCCCACTAAAATCAGGGACTAGACAAGGCTGCCCCCTTTCTCCTTATCTTTTCAATATTGTACTTGAGGTACTAGCTCGGGCAATTCTACAACATAAGGAGGTCAAAGGGATACAAATTGGAAAGGAAGAAATCAAACTATCATTATTTGCAGACGACATGATAATATACCTAAGTGACCCCAAAAACTCCACTAGAGAGCTCCTACAGCTGATAAACAACTTCAGCAAAGTGGCAGGTTATAAAATAAACTCATGCAAATCAGTGGCCTTCCTATACTCAAAGGATAAGCAGGCTGAGAAAGAAATTAGGGAAATGACCCCCTTCACAATAGCCACAAACAGTATAAAGTATCTAGGGGTGACTCTTACCAAACATGTGAAAGATCTGTATGACAAGAACTTCAAGACTCTGAAGAAGGAAATGGAAGAAGACCTCAAAAAATGGGAAAACCTCCCATGCTCATGGATCGGTAGAATCAATATAGTTAAAATGGCCATTTTGCCAAAAGCAATATACAGATTCAGTGCAATACCCATCAAAATCCCAACTCAATTCTTCACAGAGTTAGAAAGAGCAATTATCAAATTCATCTGGAACAACAAAAAACCCAGGATAGCTAAAACTATTCTCAGCAACAAAAGAAATTCTGGGGGAATCAGTATCCCTGACCTCAAGCAATACTACAGAGCAATAGTGTTAAAAACTGCATGGTATTGGTACAGTGACAGGCAGGAGGATCAATGGAACAGGATTGAAGATCCAGAAATGAACCCACACACCTATGGCCACTTGATCCTCGACAAAGAGGCTGAAAACATCCAATGGAAAAAAGATAGCCTTTTCAACAAATGGTGCTTGTTCAGCTGGAGGTCAGCATGCAGAAGAATGCGAATTGATCCATCCTTGTCTCCTTGTACTAAGCTCAAATCCAAATGGATGAAGGACCTCCACATAAAGCCAGACACTCTGAAGCTAATAGAAAAGAAACTGGGGAAGACCCTTGAGGACATCGGTACAGGGAGAAAGTTTCTGAACAGAACACCAATAGCATATGCTCTAAGATCAAGACCTTATAGAATTACAAAGTTTCTGTAAGGCAAAGGACACCATCAAGAAGACAAATTGGCAACCAACAAATTGGGAAAAGATCTTCACCAATCCTACATCAGATAGAGAGCTAATATCCAATATATATAAAGAACTCAAGAAGTTAGACTCCAGAAAACCAAACAACCCTATTAAAAAATGGGGTACAGAGTTCAACAAAGAATTCTCACCTGAAGAACATTGGATGGCGGAGAAGCATCTTAAAAAATGCTCAACTCCATTAGTCATTAGGGAAATGCAAATCAAAACAACCCTGAGATTTCACCTTACACCAGTCAGAATGGCTAAGATTAAAAATTCAGGAGACAGCAGGTGTTGGAGAGGGTGTGGAGAAAGAGGAACACTCCTCCACTGCTGGTGGGGTTGCAAATTGGTACAACCACTCTCGAAATCAGTCTGGCGTTTCCTCCGAAAACTGGGCACCTCACTTCTGGAAGATCCTGCTATACCACTCCTGGGCATATACCCAGAGGATTCCCCATCAGGTAATAAGGATACATGCTCTACTATGTTCATAGCAGCCCTATTTATAATTGCCAGATGCTGGAAAGAACCCAGGTATCCCTCAACAGAAGAGTGGATGCAAAAAATGTGGTATATCTACACCATGGCGTACTATTCAGTCATTAGAAACAATGAATTCATGAAATTCTTAGGCAAATGGATGGAGGTAGAGAACATCATACTAAGTGAGGTAACCCAGACTCAAAAGGTGAATCATGGTATGCACTCACTAATAAGTGGATATTAACCTAGAAAACTGGAATACCCAAAACATAATCTACACATCAAATGAGGTACAAGAAGAACAGAGGCGTGGCCCCTTGTTCTGGAAAGACTCAGTGAAGCAGTATTCGGCAAAACCAGAACAGGGAAGTGGGAAGGGGTGGGAGGAAAGGGGGAGAGAAGGGGGCTTACGGGACTTTCTGGCAGTGGGGGGCTAGGAAAGGGGAAATCATTTGACATGTAAATAAAAAATTATATCGAATAATAAAAAATAGGTACATAGAATTAGTCAATATTGAGTAACAAATGACATCAAAATAATGTTTAATGTGGTAACTAAATTTCATGAGCAGATATTACTAATATCTTTGAAAGAAAAAGTTATATTTCATGATATTCATGGTTCACATTGATTTAAGTATTGATAAAAGGGAGAGAACTTTATCCTTAACACAGATATGATATTCAGATCATATCTGTTCAGTGTTATAAGTACATTTAAAAATACTGCTATTAAAACCACAAATATTAATTGCTTTCACAAAATTCTTCATTTACTCTTACTGGTAGATATTAATAGTCATTAATATTTTATGAATTGTATTTGATATTTTTCAAATGAAAGTCTATCAAATTATCACTCTGGACAAGTAAAAAGCCTGGTTTAAAGCATCTTCAAAAATCACCACTCTGGTACTTGGGCTTATACTGCTAGAAAATGGGGAAGATGTGATGTCTTGGCTCATGCTGTCTCCCATCAAGGTATCCACTGCTGCTGTCCTACCCTATAGCGCATCTATCATGCGTTATAGTAAAGGCTGGGAGTACATGCTACAGAGTCCCACAGCCACATCTCCCACTGCAGCATCTGGTCTTGCTACAGGAAAAGGGTTACTGACCTTTCTCTGATGAGGGTTCCAGGAATACATGATAGTAGACAATCTTATATTAACTGTTTCTGAGAAAGCCTGAACGACCTATTTGTAGCTACAACATCCACTGTAGCAGTCTTTACACAGTGAGTACCTCGTACTCTGTGATGTCTCTACCTCAGTCTCAGCATGATTCATATGAACAGTAGTTCACATGTGATCAAAAGTGTAAGTTATAGACATAGAAGCCAGTGGTGCTACCTGGATGTAACTCCTTCACTGCAGCCCAAGACAGCTTCCCTCTAAAAAAATTTCCATAAATATAGTTTAGAAAAACTGATCCATCATATGTGCAAAAATACACAAGAAGTATTTATAAATTGGAAGTCAGCAAGATTCCTTCCTAGATCTAATACATTATGAGTAAAAGATTCCCAATATATTGATATAGATACAATGTTAAATGAAAGGTTTAAAAGAATCATTGTGGAAAGCAATGATTTCCAAGATAACACACCCAAATAATTAAAGGAAGTCAGGAAGACAACATGTAATAGGAATGAAGAAAATTTATGGAGAATATACGGTTTGAAACAGATTTAGTCATAAAACTGGGAAATTAACAGCTGTACAATTTAAGTGAAAATAGGTCTGAAAATATCAATAGAAGAAAAGTCCTGATTATTCCAAATGGCAATTCTACCTATTTAGAAGTCTATTGAGAAATATAGTCTTTGAGTTTGCTTACTTGTCATATGTGATTTTTTAATTTGCATGATATTTGTTCATAAAATTAAGGATCAAAAGTATATAATAAAATAAATATGAGACAAATAGAATATAACCAGACAACCAAAGGCTAAAAGAAATGGAAAACAGAATGAATGCATCTCTGACATAGCAGCCTAGCAAAGTGTGCTCTAAGGAGAGCAACATTCAAAAATGAAACCTAGCTATCAACTTCCTTCATCAAGAATTGATAAATCCCATTAGAACAAAAGATGTATAAACCAAATATAGAGAAGAAATTAATGTAAGTGCATAAAATCTCTTTAAATATAAATTTCAATTTTTCATAATTAATGTTCAGAAAATGACCGTACTATAAAATTCATTTACAGGTTTGAAGAAAAACTTTTCAAAATACTGTTATATTTTATTACATAGGTATTAAAAATAATACCAGAAAATGTAAACAAGCACAAAAGTACATAAGTAACAAAAGCAATGCTAAGAACTCTGAACACTGCTAGAAAGACTGCAAGATCTGAACTTAATTCATAACCCAGATCTGTAGTAATAACCATAGCCTAGTATTGGCAATACTATACAGAAGTCAATTAATGGGGAGTAGAAGAGGGCCAGTTATGCTTATCAATTTTGGAGAAATAAAGGAAAATCAAGCATAGGAAAAGAGCTCACTTACATGTGGTGCTGGTAAAACTGGATTTCTGCCCACAAACAAATGAAATTAAATGCTTTCACCATATAAAAACATCTACTGAGCTTGGATCAACAACCTTAATATAATGCCTGAAACACTGAAACTTTCAGAAGAAAATATTAGGAATTCACTTCAAGGTACTGGGTAGGCATGAACTGTTTTCATATAACACTAACAGAACAGAAACTAACACTGAGTATCATTAGATGCAATTACTCAAAAACACAATTATGTTTTTATACAGCAGAGGAAACATTCAGCAGAGCAAGCCCAGACTTCATATAGAAGAAACCCTTGCTGTCTACACTTCAGACAAAGGGTTCATACCTAGAATTTATAAAGTTTTAAAAACTTTAAATCCAAGTAACCACATTTATCAATCTACAGATGTCCAGTGAATGGAATAGGCAATTTATTAGTAAGCTTCTTATAATAAAGTTTATTTAATTTTTTAAAAAAAAATTTTAGGAGAATTTTAAAATATGATTCACCAGAATCAACATTGTTACCTCTCAGGAAAGTAAGGATAGTTCCACCCATATATCTGAATGATATTCTGCATTACATCAATGGAATAAATGATAAGCAAAATCATGACTTTGATAGATATAGTAAATACACCGATAAATCTCTATGTATATTCAGGACAAAATGAAAATTTTAGGATTAAAAAAGATAGTAGAGAAGAATGATCAACATCCATGCTGTGTATAATATAACATATGACATACCTAGCGCCATCTTCCTTTTGAATGTGCAATACCAGAAATTATTGACTATATAATAAGTTAAAAACCTATATAAGTTAAAAATATCCAATCTTTTTTTTTTACTGTAGCATCAGCATCAGATTTAGCAATGAGAAGCTAAAGTATAATTATTTAAGGGGGATTATTCTACATGTTAAATCTTTAAGACTCATCAAATTATAAGAACTGAAAACAAAACAGATTACCAAAATGAATTACCAGTATACAAAAATCCATTTTCTATAGAGTAGTTCTATGTTTTTGGATAATTAACAAAAGAAGAAATCTCATTCACAGTAACTTCAAAAAATAAATAGTAATGAATTTAACAACACAAATTAAAGACTTCAACCATGACTATGAAAAGACAGAGATGTAGAAAACTTGTATATTAGTAACTAGAAAGAATTAATATTTATATTAAAATGTCAATGTATTATAGCAAGTAGCAGACTATACGAAATTTCATTAAATTACAAATAACATTTTATATTTAAAAAGAAAAATTCTAACATTCATAAAATAGTACAACAGAATGAGTAAACAAACAAATGGAACTCATAATAAAAAATCTGGAGATATTATACATATACACATACACACACAAACACACCACATGCTCACAGATACACTCACAGACACAGACACACACAGACACACACAGACACACACACACACACACACACACACTTTTAAAAAGAAAAGTAAGCCAACCAAAACTGGGTAAAATGAGGAAGTACTCCTTAAAGAACAAACAAACAAAAAACCCCACATGCCAGTAAGGAATAGAAAACGCTTAAAAGTGCCATCTCTGATGGCACTGTCAATCAAAGTTCCAATGAGATAACTTATCCCCAGTTAGAATGGTGATACAGAGAGGTATGTTAAAGAGCAGCAAATATTCATGTGTATGTAGAGTAAAAGAAACCCATATACTGTCCATGGGTTATGGGTATATTCAGTTACTATAAAGAACAACAAGGAGAAAAACTGACAACCATTGTCTAATTCTACAGGCTATCATTTTTTAATAGTATTGATTATGTTCTTGGCTATACACAAGTATTTCACTGTGATTAATTTCACTGGTCAAGATATACTTTCTCTCTCATGGTTTGGCATTCTATCGAAACATTCAAACCATAATTGTTGAATCCCAGTGAACTGTTTCCTTGTTTGCCTGTTTTATAAAATCCTTGTTTGTTTAAAAAAAAAATCCTGACAATAGATCACCAAATATCATCGCTGTGTCTCTCTTTTAGTATTTACTCAAAAAAATTGGAATCTACCAACCTTATTTACATGTATATATTATTGTCTATTGCTATGCCACAGTAGTTTTAAGATGTAAAAATTATCTGGACTTCCATAAGTTGATGAATATAAAAGGAGAATACTATATATATATATATATATATATATATGTGTGTGTGTGTGTGTGTGTGTGTGTGTGTGTGTGTGCTTTCAGACATAATATATATTAGTGAGGAAACCATAGTGTTGGACAGTAAATAAAATGATCCAGCACAGGAATGCAAATCCTTTGTGTTCTTTCTCAAACTGTGGAAAGTAAAAATAAAACTTCTTGAATGAGAAGCAGTAGTTAGTAGAATTAGGTGGTATATTGTGAAAGTGCCAGGGTGTATCTGTGAAGCTAGATCTGATACGTGTAAGGTGTGGTGGATTGGAAAAGAATGTTCCCAAAGGCTCATAAATTTGATTGCTTAATCACCAGGAAGTGAAGCGCCTACATAAGGATTAGGGATTACTTGTTGGTGGAGTAGGTGTGGCCTCATTGAGGTATGTGTTTTGAGGCATAGGTTTTGAGGTTTCAAAAGCTCCTGCTTAGTGCCTTTCTCTTTCTGCTGCCTGTAGATCTGGATGTGGAATTATCAGCTACTTCTCAAAAATGTGTGCCTGCATGACACTGTGCTCCCTCCATGATGATAATAAATTACACCTATGCAACTGTAAGTAAGCTTCAATTAAGTTCTGCCTTTTATAAATATTGAATATAATATTTATATAAATATAATGAATTAAACCTATGCAACTGTAAGTAAGCTTCAATTAAGTTCTGCCTTTTATAAAAGATGATATGACCATGATGTCTCTTCACAAAAATAGCAAGATGACTAAGACAGTTTAATAGATATCTATGCAAAAGCAAAAACTCAATAATAAAGAATGAAATATGTAACAGCAGTTTTCAACCTGTGAGTTGTGACCTTTCACAGGGGTCACACCATCAAAAACCACAGATATTTACATTCTAATTCATGGAAGTAGCAAAATTACAGATATGTGATAGTAACAAAGAGAAGTTTATGGTTGAGAGTCATCAACACATGAGGGTTGCAGCCTAGGAAGTTTGTGAACCACTTATGTATAATTTTATTTTCTACTATATTATATACAGAAATCATGATTTCCACACATGCTTATGTTTGGAAATCAAACGATTATCTAAATAGTACTTTTAACCACTGAATGTTCTCTTTTACCCTGAAAATTATCCCAATCATGGAAGTGACATTTTCACAATACATGAGGAAAGGGTACTTACGTAAACATTTTGGTGCCTCTGACCACTCTCCATTTCTGCAAGTTATATTCTTGCTGCCCTGCATTTTATAGAAGGATTGGCACTGATATTCAACTGATGATAATGGAGCATATACTGGTAATGGGAAGGAGGTGATGTCTCCATTGTCAATAGCTGGAGGAGGCCCACATTTCCCTGTTGAATCTAAGAAGACAATATTTGAGTAGTTGAGAGTTCAAGTCAAAGTACAAAGCAAAGCAGAACCACTAAATGTACAGTGCCAATCAAGACTTTGGTGACAGACATAAGGCTATAGAAATGCTTGAAGAAAATTTATTCCTTTTTTTTAACTCAAGCAAATCATTAGCCTTCCTGTATTCAAAGGATAAACAGGCTGAGAAAGAAATAAGGGGAATGACACTGTCCATAATAGCCACAAACAATATAAAGTAACTTGGTGTGACTCTAACCAAACAAGTGAAAGATCTGTATGACAGGAACTTCAAGTCTTTGAAGAAAGAAATGCAAGAAGACCTCAGAAGATGGAAAAATCTTCCATGCTCTTGGATTAGCAAGATTAATATAGTAAAAATGGCCATCTTGCCAAAAGCAATATACAGATTTGAACTCAAGTCTTCATAGAATTAGAAAGAACAATTCTCAAATTCATCTGGAATAACACAAAACCCAGGATAGCTAAAACTATCCTCAACCATAAAAGAACTTCTTGGGGAAATCAGTATCCCTGACCTCAAGCAGTACTACAGAGCAATTGAGTTAAAAACTGCATGGTATTGGCACAGTGACAGGCAAGTAGATCAATGGAATAGAATTGAAGACCCGGAAATGAACCCAAACACCTATGATCACTTAATCTTTGACAAAGGAGCTATAGCCATCCAGTGGAAAAAAGATAGCTTTTTCAATAAATGGTGCTGCTTCAAGTGGAGGTCAGCATTCAGAAGAATGCAAATTTATCCATTCTTATCTCCTTGTACTAAGCTCAAGTCCAAGTGGATCAAGGACCTCCACATAAAACCAGACACACTGAAACTAATAGAAAAGAACATGGGGAAGACCCTTGAGGACATGGGCACAGGGGGAAATTTCCTCAACAGAACACCAATAGCTTATGCTCTAAGATCAAGAATTGACAAATGGGACCTCATAAAATTACTAAGTTTCTGTAAGGCAAAGGATATTGTCAAAAGGACAAAACGGCAACCAACAAATTGGGAAAAGAGCTTTACCAACCCTACATCCGACAGAGGGCTAATATGCAATATATACAAAGAACTCAAGAAGGTAGAGTCCAGAGAGCCAAATAACCCCATTAAAAATAGGGTACAGAGCTAAACAAAAAACTTCACCTGATGAATATCAAATGGCAGAGAAGCACCTAAAGAAATGTTCAACATCCTTAGTCATCAGGGAAATGCAAATCAAAACAACTCTGAGAAAATTTATTCCTAAACAATGATAGTTACATAATAAGTGCTTCCTTCTTATTGAAAGCAGTTACTAAATAAGAGCAAACATGTCTGCTCTGAATCCCTTTACTGCTAGTCTTCAAAACTGCTGAACAAACAGATGTTAATGCAGGCTGGCAGACTTCCTTTGTTTTCAAGACACCTATATTTACTGCTCCTCTAACCACATATTCTTGATTTGCATTATCATTTTTGTAGAAATGCACATTTTCTTTGATAAAAGCTTGAAGTGTATAAGCACACAGAAGATAAATGAGGTTTCTTGAAGGGTCAAGGTGAGTATTGGCATCTATATGCAGTAATTTTGCTCAGTACAACTGATTTCTTAGATATAGGAAAGAGTGGAGAAAATGTGAATTCTTGTATAAGAACCTCAGGCCTCAGCTAACTGCATGATGCTGTGCTAACTCATTCTCTTGGGACTGCTAATTGTACTGATGAGGCTGCTGGAGAAGATGATACTTGTGTAATGGCATTTATCATGCCTAAGGTAATGTAGACCCAGGAAGACAAATATGGTATGCAGTTACTTATTTGTGGATATTAACTGTTGAGTCAATGATAGCTAAGCTATCATTTTAGAACCATATTTATAGAACCATGCATATTAGGCACAGAGTAAATACTGGAGATACTCTTCCTAGGAAAGAGAAGTAGAATAGATAATCAACATTGTCTCGATAGGGTGCCAAGTTAAGGGGAAGCGGGAGAGAAGACTGAGACAAGGAACAGAACACTGGGTGAAACAGCTAAAATTACGACCCATTTGAGGGACAGGATGTGAATCAAATGCAGTTGAAGTTTCCAGCACACACACACACACACACACACACACACACACACACACACACACACACAATCTAAATTAAATCAAAATAATGGGGTGCGGAGACAGAGCTTCAACTGGACATCTATTATCACTAATTGATGCTTCCAGCATGAAGGATTCGGTTACACATAACTGAATTGCTGCCAAATGGTTCCTATGTGAACTCTCAAGCAACCCGGGCTATTGCCAAGACAATATTTTCTCCTCCACAAATTGGCATCAAGGCTACAAGATGAAAGACAACATGTATGCATTTCACTGAATATAGAAATTCGAACTTATGCCTATGTAGAGACATTGAGATCTCTACAGGCTTGCATCTTTGATACAATGTCTCTATTCCATGCTACCAAAAGAGAAACCTAATCACCAGTCAAGCCACAAACTCTTTGATGTACAATGGTATTCTCCTTGCAAACTATGATTGGAAAATGGTGATGCAAACTTGTGGAAGTAACAAAAGAAAATCTGACTTGACTTAAGGCCTATTCCATGAACACACCTATACCATAGCCATAACCAGTACTGCTTGGGTGACAACGATCTTAGGAGTAGATACACCAGGAACTAGGGAAAATACTACTCTTCTAAGCAAGCAAACAAGCAAGCAAGCAAACAAACAAATTGACTGATAACAGTAAAATGACTCCTGGCATTCTTTTACACTCAGAGATCAGTGCTTTGCTTTGTGAGTATCAGAGAAGCTTCCTCCTGCAGCAGATGGAAATAAATACAAAGACCCACAGACTGACGTTATGTAGCAACCACTGAACTATCAGACATAACGGTGAGTCTCCATCATATCCCTCTCTAGAAGGATCAGGGGACAATGCAGACGATGAGGAGAAAGAATGTAAAACTAGAGAGGATGGAGGGCACCAAGAAAACAATGCCTTCTAAATCAAAATGATCAGGGTCATAGGAACTTACAGAGACTGAGGTAGCCTGCACAAGTCTGCACCATTTGGGATCCTAGAGTTGAAAGTTGTAATGGACAGATGTCCTCATCACTAACTCAGAAGAAAGCTCTAATTGATAATACCTTGTAGATGAAAATTTAACTTTATTCAAAGGAAACTTAATTGGGAAGGAAACTAATCTTTTTTCTTACTGGATATTTTATTTACATTTCAAATGGTATTGCCTTTCCTGGTTTCCCCTCTGGAAATCCCTATCCCATGCCCCTTCCCCCTGCTTTTATGAAGGTGCTTACCCACCCACCCACTCCTGCCTCTCCACCCTGGCAATCACCTATATTGGGGTATTAAGCCTTCATAGGAACAAGGGTCTCTCCTCCCACTGATGTCCAACAAGGCCATCCTCTGCTACATATGTGACCAGAACCATGGGTCTCTCCATGTGTACTCCTTGGATGATGGTTTAGTGCCTGCGAGCTCTGGGGGAAGGGGGGAGTCTGGTTGGTTGATATTGTTGTTCTTCCTAGAAACTAGTCTTAAAGGTAGGCTAAATGCTCAGCAGCAGGTGACCAATGGCTTCCCATTTCTTTTTTCTTTTTAAAATTTCATGTTATTTTGAAGTTTATATTATTCACATTTTTCTATATTTTCCCCTACAGATTTGTTGTGTACATACTATAGATCCCAGTTTAGTGTTTTTTTTTTTTGATGGAATTCTTGAGTGTGCAAACAAATAGGTCTTTGTGTTCATAGCAGTTTCTCGTGCTTTTCTAGGTGTTTTCAAGTTTGTTTGTTTTCTTCTATTCTAATACGTTAGATTTTATTTTATTTTATTATTATTCCTTAGAAGACTGTGTGCCTTCCACAGACATAGGTGGATCCTCCATAGGGAGGAACTTAGAGGGCAGAAGGTAAAACCAAAATTGGGATATACTATGGTAGACAAAAGTATATTTTCAATAAAAGGGGAAAATACTTTGCCAAGAATAGTAAAGTTATAAGAAAATTATTACAAAACAAATTATCTTATATCTTAATAGGTTTGAGAAAACAAGATATAAACAAGACCTCAATGGACAGGTTATTCTTTGTCAATATATCTAAAAATGGTAAGAGCCTACAGTGGTTTGCAAAATCAACTTCAGGTTTAATTTACATTTACAAAAATGGTCCAAAGACAATGATGATGCTGGCCATGGACTCAAACTCAGAACACCATCACTCTATCAACTTAAGCATTGTGTTTTTTAATTTAATGCTTTTATTTTAACATAAACCAACTTCATCTTCCTTTAAAATCTAATCTATGACCACTTTCAAATTATGCCACACGTTTTTATCCATCTCTGAAAGTAAAAAAAAAAAAAAAGCACGCCAAATTACCTTTGCATACTGGCTTTCCAATCCACTTGCGCTGAATACACGTCACAGTGTTGGATCCAACCATTTGATAATTAGGTAAACATTTGAATGTCACTTGTTCTCCTGACCTATATGAGCTTTTTTCCTCTTCTATGAGTATGGCATTTTCAAACTTGGGTAAATTGTCACAATCAGTTCCTAAAAGAAAAATAATAAGCAGGCATTTCCTTTCAGAAAATTGTAGACTGTACATTATATGAACAATATATGAACTAATAGTATCATAGAGAACAATGACTACTGTAAGACTTTGCTGCAGTTCCAAAGTTATGAAAATGACGTAAGAAGACACTAGCTACAGAATTCTGGTGGCTATAATTCTTGAGACCATACATTCAATGTTTTTCCTCATACTTTCCACACTTATGATATATAGCTACATTTTTATTTCAGCAAATGTAAATTTCTTATAATGATCATTTCAAATTTTTAGAGCATATATTTTACAGTGGGATTGCTTTTAAAATTGCCATTGCAGTGATAAACCTGCTGAGCACAGCCATTGTGCTCTAGGAGAAATCTGGGGTTGCTGATTGTTCTCAAACTGTCAAGTTATATTTTCAATAAAATTTTGTTTACCTTCCATCATTCAGAACTGTCTACCATTGCTCATCGATATGTTAGTTATAGATTGCTTTCTTATTTTTACTACATATATCTTGAGTTATATTATATATTACACAAATAATGAAAATAAAACTATACTTATGCAATCTGGTGGCTTGGACCACTTTCCTCCTACACATTTAACAAATGCTGGTCCATCGATTCCAAAGCCTTCAGAACAATTGTATGTAACCTCTTCTCCATATTGGTAACTGTCTCGTACATGAGACACAATACCATGATGAATTGAAGGTGGAGGGCCACAAGGAATTCCTGAAAAGACAGAATGAGAGTTACATAGTGAAACGATTTCACATTGCACAGAAATTCACTTGTATATGCCACTTCTGTATGTAACAGTACTAGAAGGAAATGTTAACAAGAAAGATGTACCACCATAAAGAAGGTGGGCTGTGATTCCTAATACTATATTCTGTTATCTTGAATTTGATAAGCAGCTTCAAAACTGAGCAAAAACTTTGGCACCGGTGTGTTCCAAATCATGAGTGACAAAAGGAAGAAAAATAAAACCAAAGAATTAATAATGTTAGAAAACATAACATATATTGTGGGTGAGGAGGAACATATTGTGGGAAAGAGACACTTAGGGGTTTAATACACAGTGGCAAATTAGATACTACAACTTACATAGGTAGATGAAATCTGTAGACTATACATCATATTTAAAAACAGAAATGCAAGAGTAAAAGTAGATTTCTGCCAGGAGCAATCTAAGAGAAGCTAAAAACTAGCAAGTGATCTTCCTGAGATTGCTTCACCGAGGAGAGGCAGGAGAGACAGCCAACATGTAAGAGGAGGGGAGGGTGGCCCCAGGGCCCCCATCCCACTGCATCTTGAGCAATAAAGATGGAATACAGATTTTAGTAAGTAATAACTCAGGAATATCAGAGGGGAGAGTGTAAGCTGTGCGGAGCTTTTGGAGTGATGCAGTCATTGAGCTGTTTAAGGCATACTAAAATATAAGGCTGTGTGTGTGTGTGTGTGTGTGTATGTGTGTGTGCATGTGTGTGTGCATGTGTGTGTGCATGTGTATTTGTGTGTATGTGTGTGTATGTGTGTGTATGTGTGTGTATGTGTGTGTGTATGTGTGTGTGTATGTGTGTGTGTATGTGTGTGTGTATGTGTGTGTGTGTATGTGTGTGTATGTGTGTGTGTGTATGTGTGTGTGTATGTGTGTGTATGTGTGTGTGTATGTGTGTGTGTGTATGTGTGTGTGTATGTGTGTATGTGTGTGTGTGTGTGTTTTTCATTTGGGAACCCAAACATTGGGGTGGGAAGCAAGAAACTCCTGCCACCACAGGTGGGGATATTTGAGTAGGATTAATTGGCAATTGCAACAATCTAGTATAGTCAGAAAGTTGTCCTTCTTTAAAGCTACCTCTGAGACCATCAGTGTTCAAAACTACTTGCAGTGACCATTAGCCCTTAAAGCTATCTCTATGTCTAGCTCTGAGACTAGCTTTAACACATTCCAGGCTTGGCAGACTCTTGGTAAATTTCAATGTAAATAATCCTATTAACTAAAGCAGCACAGATTGCATTATGCAAGTAGAAATGTCTGGTTAAAATATCTAAATGAGTATATGTGCCAATCTACATCAAGTAGATTATTGGCAATGACTTGTTTAAAACCAAAATTGAATTTTCTTATCAGTCTCACCGTCACAACGAGGTGGAGAGCTCCATTTTCCCATGTGGCAGGTCACCCCATTCTCTTCAGATATTCTGAAGCCGTCATCACAGACATAGCTGAGTGTAGTGCCGTGTTCATGACTCCTGGACTCAACCGCATCTCTCCTTTCTTCTGATGACCTGGGTAATTTAATAGACCCATGTTCTATTTTAGGGGGCTGGGAACATGGGGTTTTTGCTATGTGAAGAACAGAAATGAAATATTCAACAGAAAGAAAATGTTTACATTAGAAAATAAAAACAACCCATTTGAATTATCTCTCCACAATATTTATATTAATATTCTTTTTCTTTATCTTTTTCTTTTTTTTCTTTTTTTTTCTTTTTCTTTTTTTTTTTTCTTTTGGCATTCAAGACAGGGTTTTCCTTGCTGTCCTGGAACTCACTCTGCAGATCAGGCTGGCATCAAACTCAGGAATCTGCCTGCCTCTGCCACCCAAGTGCTGGGATTAAAGGTGTGCACCACCACTGCCCATTATGTCCTTGTTTTTCAATACCCACCCCTTCATCTGAGTTCTAATGTTGTAGAGTCATAGATACTGACCAATGCAGTGTGGTAATGACTGCCACCTTCCATCTTTGCACACCATTTCTTCTGGGTCCTGAGTTAGGTAATTGTCTTGGCAAAGAACAGATACTTTTTCTCCATCCAAATATTTCACTGTGGTTTCAATCACTTGGGCATTTGGAATCTGTGGTGGTGGAGGGCAAGATGTTTTCTCTATTCCTAGAAAACATCAAAAATCAAGTATCTTAAATTATTGAAGTAATAACTTTCATTAAGTAGTAAATTAATTGTGGCCATGTAATGGCCAATTGTATATACACATCCTCACACACACACATACACACACACACACACACACACACACACGCACACGCACACGCACACGCACACGCACACACACACACATATATATACATATAAAATTTCATTAGTTTACATCTCAAATGTTATTGAGATGTAAACTTCCCAGTTACCCCTCTACCAACCCTCCATCTCACACTTGCCCTTCACCCTCCCCTTTTCCTGTTTGAGGGTGAGGGTGTTCTCTCACTCACCCATGCTCTCCCACCCCACTGCTCCAACATCCCCCTATGTTTGTGTATCAAACCTTCCCTGGACTAACACTTGGTATTTTATATATTTCACTTGTATAGCAATTTAGTACAACAATTCTTGTTCTCTTTTGAATTTTTCTCATTCATTTTAAATGCAGTTTTACATTATTTTGTAAAACTTATGTCAATTATTTCTAGCCATTATAATATTTTACCAGTTTTACCCCTAAATACATTAAGATTAATGCTACATGAACATTTCTCTAGAGCTGTCCATGGATATTCATGAACTAATATTTTAAATTACATTAAAAATCTTCATGAGAGTTTACCAATATAAGTTGATTTACAAAAGTGGTACCTGCTTTTAGTTAATATACTAGTGTCTTTTCTCATTGCTTTGACAAAATACCTGACAATAACACCTTAGGAAGGAAAGAAGAAAGGAAGGAAGGAAGGAAGGAAGCAAGGAAGCAAGAAAGAAAGGAAGGAAGGAAGGAAGGAAGGAAGGAAGGAAGGAAGGAAGGAAGGAAGGAAGGAAGGGGTTTAACATAGCTCACTCTGCAGGGCAGCAATGCCAGCAGAAATGTGAGCGATATTGTATTTATAGTCAGAATGCACAGAGAAATTAATGCTGATATTCCTGTCACCTTTCTCTTTTCATATACTCCAGGATCTTTACTCATAAAGTGTTGTTATCTACTCTCCTAATGGATCAACACACCAAATTAGAAATGTCCTCTCAATCATGCTCACAGATGATTTTCCTAGGGAATTGTAGATTATGCCAGTAAACAATAAGAATTAATCCCCACAATGATAATGAATTTGACAATTGGTCAATAAGAGTGTGGAGTATGTTCACAAATGGTTTGTAGTATGGTATTCAAAATTTCAACTATCCTGGACATTTTATTTAACATTTACTTGCTAGAGATATGAAAACTGATGGTTCATATCCAGGGACATTGTAGTGCTGGTATTAAGTCCCTGCTGACAAGTTTTATCAAAATTACTACAAAATCAAGGCACTTTAGATTCATTATACAAATAAATAATATGAAACTGTGTTTTGTACATGGTCATTAATAACTAAGTTTTTCTATTGCTGCTTAAGTAGGGTATACTGCACAGAAAGAAATTAACACTCTGTAGTAAATGAATTTTCCATATTTTTTGAACAACTAGCTAGCCACACAGGAAAGAAAAATAGGTACCCCAATATTTCATACTATAATCAAAATGATCTTAGATATGATAAGACTGGAAGTAACTATAGAACATGTGAATTTTGTGAACATGTATGCAAAAGGTTGATTTTTGGAATGGCATGAAATATTTTTCTGTGAATTTTAGTCTTTAAGAAATGGTTTAAAATATCAAGTTAATCAGGCCCTCCTAAATGACAGTTATAAATAGAGGTATGGAATCAAAACCAGTGGAATAAACTTATTGATATTTACCTGGAATAAGAGATATTATATAAGTCAACTTTCTAGACAAACAGATGAATCCTTACAAGAATTAATAGATTATTAGACTGACAGCACATACATGTTTTCTATAGAAATACATGATGGTTAAGCATAGGCATCAGAATGGCACAGCACATATTTAGTTGTGTGATGAAAGAATTAGAAATAATGGGACTCCAAGAGACCATTAGGACAAAGACGTGAATTCATGTTGATCTAGCTTGCTTGCGTGTTTTACATTACAGGTTAGTAACAAATGTAATATATTAGTTTCTAAACCATTTTCCACATCAAAAATTATTTTTACAGTATGTAAGCTATATGACTGTCTTCATATATGAAGACGTGTCTGCCCCCATGAAATCTCAAATTCATTCTCTCCTAAAGAAGGCATGCAGGGTACAAATACTAGTTGATATGTCAACATAGATAGGGAAAACATTACAAGGCCTTTTCTTTAGATGAAAAGATACAGTTAATTAATGGCTATCTAGATGGGGAGAATCAATCTTCTTGAGGCATGAATGAACCAATGAATAGGATGCCAGTCTCAAGAATTTAGCCTTAAACACACACACACACACACACACACACACACACACACACACACACACACTGAAGAAACAGTAAATGGATTAATGAAGCTCAATATATAATTCACATAAGAAATTCTCAAAAACATATATTTGCTTTAAGTACTCAAAGATCCTATAATTGCAGGTAAGAAAAGATCAAAATATTCACTATAAGACAGAGTAAATGAGGGCTTACTTGTACAGGTTGGTTCAGGATCCCATCTTCCATTAATGCAGATGGAGTATCCATACTTCTGCTTTCCTCTACATTTGTAACTGATGCTAGAGTTATGATTAAATTTACCACTTTCAGGTTTATTTGCCACTACTACAGCTAATCCTGGTGCTTGGCACTTCACGAGTTGATCTGTTGCTATATAAAAATATTTCCATGGAAAATAAAAACAATTACCAGAGTAAGCAAGCTGCTACATTTAATATATATATATATATATATATATATATATATATATATATATATATATATATATATATATATATATATAGTAAAAGAACAATGAAAGTATGATTTATACTTATAAATTCTGCCAACAAATACTGAGAGGCACAATATAGAAATAGTTTATCACATGAGAGCTAGGTCTTCTGACCAGCCTTTTACATCTTATTTTTGTGTCATTCAGGGATTTGGGTACTTGTCAAGAAGTGTATAGGAAATCACTGTCTCAGATGCTTTACGTAGGGAATGGTTCTGACATTACCAGCTTTGGTCTCATACTTGAAAGCTGTGAATGTATGATCTTTAGTTCATAATTAAACATATTAAAATAAAACTACATGTAGATAGGATATTAGATGTTTCTAGTTGAAATTCCATTTTTTGATATACAGGATATGAGAAAAAACATCTAAGATATATTGAATAGAAGAGAAATGTTTCAAAAATATTTCATGAGAGAGAGAATTGGTATAAGAAATTAGTTGTTCAGAGTTACCATCTATTTCTTTTATTCCTGCCATAAAAGGAATATAAAGGAAATAGGGAATATAATGGAATAAAGGAAGACTCCATAAGAGTCTATAAGAAGCTGTTTCATATGTCATATCATCTGAAAAATATAATAATATGTCACGATAATAAAAAGTGTTTCCTTTTCAGAATGCACAATTCACTGGGGTAGATCATCAGCTTGTCTGCTCCTCTGATGACCCCACAGTCTTAAGGCCTCCCAGGAAATATGCTGCACCCAGGGCAACAGGTAAGGGACACTCCCAAACAACTGCTGCAGCTGGGACCCCAAAGGAGCTCAGAAGTCTAAGTACACATCCCTTCTGCTCAAACTATACTTCCCTCCCTCCTGGGGCAGATCATCAGCTTGTCTGTTCATGTGAAGACCCCATAGTTTGAAGGTCTCCCATGAGATATGCTCCACTCAGGGCGACAGACACCACAGTTTGAAGGCCTCCCAGGAGATCTGTTTTACCAAGAGTAACAGACCCCACAGTCTAAATGCTTCCCAGAGATCAGGGGAACAGGGAAGATCATCAGCATGTCTGTCCCTTTGAAGACCCCACAGTCTGAAAGTCTCCCAGGAGATCTGCTGCACACAGGGCAATAGACCCCACAGTGTAAAGGCCTCCAAGGAGATCCTCTGAAGCCAACAGATTTTTGGCATGCATACTCTCTGAAGACCCCACAGTGTGAAGGCCTCCCAGGAGATCTGCTACAGCCAGGGACACAGGTCTCCAATCAACCAGCAGCAACCCAGGGACACAGGAGGCAGACTCCAGACAAAGACACCCAGGCCAGTGGTGAGGGTGACTGGTTAAGAGAGATAACCAGATGGCAAGAGACAAGTTTAAGATCACAAGCAACACAAGCTAACATACTTTGGCACCACCAGAACCCAGTTCTGCCAACATATCAAGTCCTGGATACACTAACACACCTGAAAATCAGGAAGATGACCTAATATCCTATCTCATAAAGATAATAGAGTCCTTTAAGGAGGCTTTAAATAACTCACTGAAAGAAATACAGGAAAACACAAGTAAACAGGTAAAATCCCTTAAAGAGAAAACAAATAAATCCCTGAAAGAAATACAGAAAAACACAATCAAATAAGTGAAGCAGTCCAAGACCTAAATATGGAAGTAGAAACATTAAGGGGAACATAAATTAATGCAACCCTGGAAATGGAAAACCTAGGAAAGAGGTCAGGAGCTATAGATGTAAGCACCAATAACAGAATACAAGAGATAGAAGAAAGAATCTCAGGCATAGAAGATACTTTAGAAGATATTGACACAATGATCCAAGAAAACTCAAAACAGAAAAACTCCTAACCCAAAACATCCACAAAATCAGGACACAATGAAAAGACCAAATCTAAGAATAATAGGAATAGAAGAAAGTGAAGATTCCCAGTTCTAAGGACCAGAAAACATTTTCAACATAATTATAGAAGAAAACATCCCCAAGCTAAAGAAAATGATGGTCATAAATGTATAACAAGCCTATATGGTTAGAACTGGAAATATCATCCTTAGCAAGGTAACCCAATCACAAAAGAATACACATGGAATGCAATCATTGATAAGTGGATATTAATTAGCCCAGAAGCTCTGAATACTGAAGACACAATTAGCATATCAAATGATTCCTATGAAGAAGGAAGAAGGGGGCCCTGATCCTGGAAAGGCTTGATCCAGCATTGTAAGGGAGTACCAGGACAGAGAAAAGGGAGGGGGAATGATTGGAGAATGGATGGAGAGAAGAGGACTTATGGGACATATGGGGAGGGGGCAACTGGGAAAGGGGAAAGCATTTGGAATGTAAACAAAGAATATAGAAAATAAAAATTATATCTACAAAAAAAGCCTATGCATAAAATATATTAGACCAGAGAAGAATAGGGTCACATATTATCTTTTTGCATACTAATCAAAACACTAAATGCACAGAACAACAACAAAAAGAATATTAAAAGCTTTAAAGACAGACCTATCAGACTCTATCTATCTATCTATCTATCTATCTGTCTGTCTGTCTGTCTGTCCGTCTATCTATCTATCTATCTATCTATCTATCTATCTATCTATCTATCTATCTATCTATCTACCCTACAGAGATAGAATTCTAACCCAAGGAGGATACCCACACACAAGAAAACAAAAAACAAAAAACAAAATCACCAATAAATTATCTCACAACAAAACAAAAAGGAGAGAATCCCATACACAAATCCCACCTACAACATAGCAGGAAGTAACAATCATCTGTTTTTAGTATCTCTCAATGTCAACAGAGTCCATTCCCCAATAAAAAGACATTAGCTAACAGACTGGATATGCAAGCAGGATACAGCATTTTAATGCATACAAGAAACATACGTCAGTGACACAGCATACCCAAACTTATGGGGCACAATGAAAGTAGTGCTAAGGGAAAAATTCATAGCACTAAATGCCCTCGTAAAGAAATTGGAGAGATTGTATATTAGCAACTTAACACCTGAAAGTTTTAGAACAAGAAAAACAAACACATCCAAGAAGAGTAGAAGGCAGAAAATACTCAAACTCAGAGAGGAAATCAACAAAATAGAAACAAAGAGAACAATATAAATAATCAAACCCAAAAGCTGGTTCTTTGAGAAAATCATCAAGATAGAGAAACCCCTTCTATTTCTTTAGGGGTTATGGGTCTGTTTAGATGATCTATTTGGTCCTGATTTAATTTTGGTATTTGGTAACTGTCTAGGAAATTGTCCATTTCCTCCAGATCCTCCAGTTGTGTTGAGTATAGGCTTTTATAGTAGGATCTGATGATTTTTTGGATTTCCTCAGTTTCCGTTGTTATATCTCCCCTTTCATTTCTAATTTTGTTGATTTGGATACTTTCTCTGTGCCATTTGGTCAGTCTGGCTAAGGGTTTATCTATCTTGTTGATTTTCTCAAAGAACCAGCTCCTGGAATCATTGATTCTTTGTATGGTTCTCTTTGTTTCCATTTGATTGATTTCAGCCCTGATTTTGATGATTTCCTGTCTTCTACTCCTCCTGGGTGAAATAGCTTCTTTTTGTTCCAGGGCTTTCAGGTGTGTCATTAAGCTACTGGTATATGCTCTCTCCATTTTCTTTTTGGAGGCACTCAGGGCTATGAGTTTTCCTCTTAGCACTGCTTTCATTGTGTCCCAAAGATTTGGGTATGTTGTGCCTTCATTTTCATTAAATTCTAAAAAGTCTCTGATTTCTTTCTTTATTTCTTCTTTGGCCAAGGTGTCATTGAGTACAGTATTGTTCAGCCTCCATGTGTATGTGGGCTTTCTGTTGTTTTTGTTGCTATTGAAAACCACTCTTACACCATAGTGATCTGATAGGAGGCATGGGATTAGTTCGATCTTCTTGTATTTGTTGAGGTCTGTCTTGTGACCAATTATATGGTCGATTTTGGAGAAGGTACCATGAGGTGCTGAGAAAAAGGTATATTCTTTTGCTTTAGGGTGAAATGTTCTATAAATATCAGTCAAATCCAATGGGTCCAAAGCTTCAATTAGTTTTACTGTGTCCCTGTTTAGTTTCTGTTTTCCTGATCGGTCCATTGAGGAGAGTGGAGTGTTGAAGTCCCCCACAATTATTGTGTTAGGTGCAATGTGTGCTTTGAGCTTTAGTAAAGTTTCTTTTACGAATGAGGGTACCCTTACATTTGGCGCATAGATGTTCAGAATTGAAAGTTCTTCTTGGTGGATTTTTCCTTTGACCAGCAAGAAGTGTCCCTCAGTGTCTCTTCTGATGACTTTAGGTTGAAAGTCAATTTTATCTGATATTAGAATGGCTACTCCGGCTCGTTTCCCGAGACCATTGGCTTGTAAAATTGTCTTTCAGCTTTTTACTCTAAGGTAGTTTTTGTCTTTGACATTTAGGTGTGTTTCCTGTATGCAACAAAATGTAGGGTCCTGTTTCCTTATCCAGTCTGTTAGTCTATGTCTTTTTATTGGGGAATTGAGTCCATTGATGTTAAGAGATATTAAGGAATAGAGATTGTTACTTCCTGTCATTTTTGATGTTATTTTTATATTTGAGTGATTATCTTCTTTTGGGTTTGATGAAGGAAGGTTACTATCTTACTTTTTCCAGGGTGTAGTTTCCCTCCTTGTATTGGAGTTTTCCTCCTATTATTCTTTGTAGAGCTGGGTGTGTGGAAAGATACTGTGTAAATTTGGTTTTGTCATGGAATGTCTTGGTTTCTCCATCTATTGTGATTGAGAGTTTTGCTGGGTATAGTAGTCTTGGCTGACATTTGTGTTCTCTTAGAATCTGCATGAGATCTGCGCAGGATCTGCTAGCTTTCATGGTCTCTGGTGAAGGGGTCATAGAAAGTCTTCCAACCAAAGAAAGCACAGGACCAGATGGTTTCAGTGCAGAATTCTATCAGACCTTCAAAGAAGACCTAACACCAATACTCTTCAAACTATTCCACAAAATAGAAACAGAAGGAACACTACCCAATTCCTTCTATGAAGCCACAATTACGCTGATACCAAAACCACACAAAGATCCAACAAAGAAAGAGAACTTCAGACCAATTTCCCTTATGAACATCGATGCAAAAATACTCAGTAAAATTCTTGCCAACCGAATCCAAGAACACATCAAAACGATCATCCACCATGATCAAGTAGACTTTATCCCGGGAATGCAGGGTTGGTTCAATATACGGAAATCCATCAATACAATCCACTACATAAACAAACTCAAAGAAAAAAACCACATGGTCATTTCATTGGATGCTGAAAAAGCATTTGACAAAATTCAGCATCCTTTCATGCTTAAAGTCTTGGAGAGAACAGGAATTCAAGGCCCATACCTAAACATAGTAAAAGCAATATGCAGCAAACCGGTAGCCAGCATCAAACTAAATGGAGAGAAACTTGAAGCAATCCCACTGAAATCAGGGACCAGACAAGGCTGCCCCCTTTCTCCTTATCTTTTCAATATTGTACTTGAGGTACTAGCCCGGGCAATTCAACAACATAAGGAGTTCAAAGAGATACAAATTGGAAAGGAAGAAGTCAAACTATCATTATTTGCAGACGACATGATAGTCTACCTAAGTGACCCCAAAAACTCCACTAGAGAGCTCCTACAGCTGATAAACAACTTCAGCAAAGTGGCAGGTTATAAAATCAACTCAAGCAAATCAGTGGCCTTCCTATACTCAAAGGATAAGCAGGCTGAGAAAGAAATTAGGGAAATGACACCCTTCACAATAGCCACAAACAGTATAAAGTACCTTGGGGTGACTCTTACCAAACATGTGAAAGATCTGTATGACAAGAACTTCAAGACTCTGAAGAAGGAAATGGAAGAAGACCTCAAAAAATGGGAAAACCTCCCATGCTCATGGATCGGTAGAATCAATATAGTTAAAATGGCCTTTTTGCCAAAAGTAATCCACAGATTCAATGCAATACCCATCAAAATCCCAACTCAATTCTTCACAGAGTTAGAAAGAGCAATTATCAAATTCATCTGGAATAACAAGAAACCCAGGATAGCTAAAACTATTCTCAGCAACAAAAGAAATTCTGGGGGAATCAGTATCCCTGACCTCAAGCAATACTACAGAGCAGTAGTGTTAAAAACTGCATGGTATTGGTACAGTGACAGGCAGGAGGATCAATGGAACAGGATTGAAGATCCAGAAATGAACCCACACACCCATGGCCACTTGATCCTCGACAAAGGGTCTGAAAACATCCAATGGAAAAAAAGATAGCCTTTTCAACAAATGGTGCTGGTTCAACTGGAGGTCAGCATGCAGAAGAATGTGAATTGATCTATCCTTGTCTCCTTGTACTAAGCTCAAATCCAAATGGATCAAGGACCTCCACATAAAGCCAGACACTCTGAAGCTAATAGAAAAGTAACTGGGGAAGACCCTTGAGGACATCGGTATAGGGAGAAAGTTTCTGAACAGAACACCAATAGCATATGCTCTAAGATCAAGAATTGACAAATGGGACCTCATAAAATTACAAAGATTCTGTAGGGTAAAGGACACCATCAAAAGGACAAATCGGCAACCAACAAATTGGGAAAAGATCTTCATCAATTCTACATCAGATAGAGGGCTAAAATCCAATATATATAAAGAACTTAAGACGTTAGACTCCAGAAAACCAAACAACCCTATTAAAAAATGGGGTACAGAGTTAAACAAGGAATTCTCACCTGAAGAACTTCGGATGGCAGAGAAACACCTTAAAAAATGCTCAACTTCATTAGTCATTAGGGAAATACAAATCAAAACAACCCTGAGATTTCACCTTACACCAGTCAGAATGGCTAAGATTAAAAACTCAGGAGACAGCAGGTGTTGGCGAGGATGTGGAGAAAGAGGAACACTCCTCCACTGCTGGTGGGGTTGCAAATTGGTACAACCACTCTGGAAATCAGTCTGGTGGTTCCTCCGAAAACTGGGCCCCTCACTTCCAGAAGATCCTGCTATACCACTCCTGGGCATATACCCAAAAGATTCCCCAGCATGTAATAAGGATACATGTTCCACTATGTTCATAGCAGCCCTATTTATAATTGCCAGAAGTTGGAAAGAACCCAGGTATCCCTCAACAGAAGAGTGAATGCAAAAAATGTGGCATATCTATACAATGGAATACTATTCAGCCATTAGAAACAATGAATTCATGAAATTCTTAGGCAAATGGATGGAGCTAGAGAATATCATACTAAGTGAGGTAACCCAGACTCAGAAGATGAATCATGGTATGCACTCACTAATAAGTGGATATTAACCTAGAAAACTGGAATACCCAAAACATAATCCACACATCAAATGAGGTACAAGAAGAAAGGAGGAGTGGCCCCTTGTTCTGAAAAGACTCAGTGAAGCAGTATAGAGCAAAATCAGAACAGGGAAGTGGGAAGGGTTGGGTGGGAAAACAGGGGGAGGGAAGGGGACTGATGGGACTTTCAGGGAGTGGAGGTCCAGAAAAGGGGAAATCATTTGAAATGTAAATAAATATTTCAATTAAAAAAAAAGATAGAGAAACCCCTAGCCAAACTCACTAGAGGGGACAGAGAGTGCCCTCCACTCTCTGTGTGCAAATATACAAAATCAGAAATGAAAAGGGAGATATGGGACCTCATAAAATTACAAAGTTTCTGTAAGGCAAAGGACACCATCAAGAGGACAAATCGGCAACCAACAAATTGGGAAAAGATCTTCACCAATCCTACATCAGATAGAGGGCTAATATCCAATATATATAAAGAACTCAAGAAGTTAGACTCCAGAAAACCCGAACAACCCTATTAAAAAATGGGGTACAGAGTTAAACAAGGAATTCTCACCTGAAGAAATTCGGATGGCGGAGAAGCATCTTTAAAAATGCTCAACTTCATTAATCATTAGGGAAATGCAAATCAAAACAACCCTAAGATTTCATCTTACACCAGTCAGAATGGCTAAGTAATTGGTTAAAAGTTCAGGAGACAGCAGGTGTTGGAGAGGGTGTGGAGAAAGAGGAACACTCCTCCACTGCTGGTGGGGTTGCAAGTTGGTACAACCACTCTGGAAATCAGTCTGGCGGTTCCTCCGAAAACTGGGCACCTCACTTCCAGAAGATCCTGCTATACCACTCCTGGGCATATACCCAGAGGATTCCCCACCATGTAATAAGGATACATGCTCTACTATGTTCATAGCAGCCCTATTTATAATTGCCAGATGCTGGAAAGAACCCAGGTATCCCTCAACAGAAGAGTGGATGCAAAAAATGTGGTATATCTACACAATGGAGTACTATTCAGCCATTAGAAACAATGAATTCATGAAATTCTTAGGCAAATGGATGGAGCTAGAGAACATCATACTAAGTGAGGTAACCCACACTCAAAAGGTGAATCATGGTATGCACTCACTAATCAATGGTTATTAACCTAGAAAACTGGAATACCCAAAACATAATCCACACATCAAATGAGGTACAAGAAGAAACGAGGAGTGGCCCCTGGTTCTGGAAAGACTCAGTGAAACAGTATTCGGCAAAACCAGAACAGGGAAGTGGGAAGGGGTGGGTGGAAGGACAGGGGAAGAGAAGGGGGCTTACGGGACTTTCGGGGAGTGGGGGGGCTAGAAAAGGGGAAATCATTTGAAATGTAAATAAATTATATCGAATAAAAAAAAAAGAAAAGGGAGATATAACAACAGAAACTGAAGAAATTGAAAGAAATAATCAGACCCTTCTATAAAAGCCTATACTCAAAACATACTGGGAAATCTAGATGAAATGGATGATTCTTTAAACAGATATCATGTACCAAAGTTAAATCAAGAGCAGGTAAACTATTTCAACAGGCCCATAGCCCCTAAAGAAATAGAAGTCATTAAAAACCTTCCAGCCAAAAAAAAAAAAAAAAGCCCAGGTTCAGATGGTATTAGTGCAAAATTCTACCAGACCTTCAAAGAAGAGCTAATACCAACATTTCACAAACCATTCCATAAAATAGAAACAAAAGCAACACTACCTAATTAATTCTTTGAAGCCACAATTACTGATACTTAAATCACAAAAAGACCCAAGAAAAGAGAGAACTTCAGACCACTTTCCTTTATGAACATCAATGCAAAAATACTCAATAAAAATACTCAATAAAGTTCTAACAAACTGATCCAAGAACACTCAAAACCATCATTTGGTACGATCAAGTAGGCTTCATTCCTGGGATGCAAGTTTGATTCAATATACAAGAAATCTATGAACATAATCCACTACATAAAAATTCAAAGAAAAAACTCCCATGATCATCTCATTAGGTGCTAAAATATCTTTTGACAAAATACAACACCCTTCTCATTAAAAGTACTGGATAGATCAGGAATTCATGGCCCATCAATAAACATAATAAAAGAAACACAGAGCAAAACAACAGCCTGTATAAAAATGAATGGAGAGATACTTGAAGCAATCCCACTAAAATCAGGAATAAGACCAGAATGCCCACTCTCCCTGTACTATTTTATATAGTGTGTAAAGTTCTAGCTAGGGCAATAAGACAACAAATGGCGATCAAAGGGATACAAATTGGAAAGGAGGAAGTGAAGATATCACTATTAGCAGATGATATGATAGTATATATAAGTGACACCAAAAATTGTACCAAAGAACTTCTACAGCTGATAAACAACTTCAGCAAAGTGACTGGATATAAAATTAACTCAATCAAATCAGTAGACTTCCTTTATACAAATGATTAATGGGCTGAGAAAGAAAAGAGGGAAACAACATTCTTTACAATAGTAACAAATAATAGAAAATATCTTGGGATGGAAAGTAGGTAATGAATGTACTATAAAAAATTAAAAGTTAAAAAAATAAAAATGTGTAGGCTTATTAATTAATTGAGAGCCATATGAATCCCTTTTAATATGCTAAACATTTAAATTACTCAGTGAAGACAAGAGCATTTTATTTTAAATTAGAGAAAAATTTAGTATAGTTCCTAGATATGCAGAGTGTGGTGAGATTAGGGATAGAGCAAATAAAACTAAGTATTTAGCCAAAGCATTGCAAGTGTTTTATAAAACAATATTTAAGATAGTAACTGAAGTAGCATAGTCTTTCAAGATACCTGAGAATTAGTCCCTTACTTAAGACTGGATTGCAGGAATACAAAGCTGATGTTGCATAAGTAAGTGAGGGAAGAAATGAAGTCAAGGGAGCATAGTGACTGTATGATTGATTTGTTTATGAAAGAATCTCATATTTTTAAAAAGATAGCTACAGATATAAAGAATAATAATATTGTAGCAGGCTAACCATTTTTGTATGGTTCGGTGAACTCTGTAGTACATCTTTAGATAGCTGGAGAGACTCATATGAACATGACCACAGACATATTAACCTTAGACCAAAGTGCTGAAATCTGAACAAATGATAAAGCTGAACACTGGAAGTCAGAATGTAGAATTGATTTTTCATGCCTGACGTGTATCAGATTCTGTCCCATATGAAATCGTTAAACAGTTTTAAGACAGTCAAGAGCATAGATTTTAGAGGATTGAAAGTAATGCTTTGACATCATGTGTTTGTTCAGCAAAAATTATGAGGAATAATGATTTGAAGTACTAATTTACATGAAAAAAGGTTTCAGAGTTAGTTGGCCTTCTGGGTATGGAGAGCATATAACACAGGTATAAGCGCCCTTTTCAAAAGAGCTCCGTGTTTCTCTGACATTATCCAACACCTATAGTAACCTATAGATGAATAGTAACACTGGACACCTATAGATGAATAGTAACACTGGACACCAGGGACCACGCAGAAGGAACAACCCAGGATTACAACAAAAAATTTAGTTTCAGGGAAAAGTGAATGTAAGGCCCAAAATGCTTTCAGCCTCTCATTAAAGATTCAATAATCACAAGAAGTGAGGAACTCATTGCAGAGTGAAATCATTCATGGGATACCTTTTCCTATCCAATTCCAGACTTTTTGGTATAGCTGAGTTCTTTCTAAAGCTGATGACAGGGACTATGATCCAAACATCAGTACATGTGGCTTCATTTTGCTGGATATAGAATAGACAGAATCCTCATAGAAGCTTTGAAAGAGCAAAGTTTGTTATGGGAGTAGGAAATGGGTGATTTTCACACTTTATTTAATAGCTTTTCAAGATGTGGAAGAGTGTCATATAAAAAGAGCAATGGTATTTTTGTAACGTAACCATATCTTATTGGGTATTGGTGCTCAAATTTCAGATTTCAGTTACATGAAAATTTATAACTAAAAGCTAAATTTGAGAGAATAAATAATAAACATTTACAGATTTTATCATTAATGTCTGTTTATCTGTAGACATGCATCAAAATATAAGCAGTATATTTGGGTTTGTAGTAAGTTAATTTCTCAAGATTACTAGCTACAAAATATGTATTAGGAAATATTCTGCACTGAAAATATTAGACTTTATGAGGTGTTCACTTGAGGCACACAGACTTACCAACACATTGAGGAAGCTGGGTCCACCTCCCACTAATGCAAGAAACTGACCCATGTCCAATCATTGTGAAGGTTTCTGCACAAGTAAATTCCACTGAATCTCCATGGTGGTAGGGAGGGGCAGAAAACTTGACAGAGCCATGCTCAAGTGCGGGAATGTCTCCACATGTTCTTTCCTCCTCTGTAGGTATTTCACATAAGATACTTATAATTAAAGCATCTCATGGGATGCAAAACAATTTTTAAGTATTAATATGTTTAATTACCAACACATTTCGGCAAGGTTGTCCACTTCCCGTCAACACACTGGATTTTATTGGGTCCCTTTAGTAGAAATCTAGGTTTGCAATGATATTCCACCACATCACCATGGCTGTATTCTACTTTTTTTTTTGTTCCTTTAATTTCCCCATTGAGTAATTCAGGATATTTATCACAGGATCTTACTTGACCTATTGAAGAAATACTGTGTAACTATAAATCCCATCTTATACTCTAAAACTCTAGTAAATGGATAAATTGAAGGAATTTTTACAACATCACTTTTAATAATACTTTTTAGATAAAAAGTATTTATAATAGATTCACATTTCACAGTTGTAATACAATTATTGAAATAAGGTTGCAATCATATTGAAGGTGGAACAATGTTTGGCAAACTTGATACCTTGAAGACACATGCAAATCATTCAGCAATGGAGTTGTGTCAATTATATAGATTTTCACTTTCACCAGTAATATTTTAAAACACAATTATTACTTTGTAAAAAATATAAGCACAGTAGAAAGACTCTAATCAATCTGTTTTAATTTGTTTAATACCTGCTATTGAATTAATTAAAATCTTAAATACTGTTTGGACTCTATGCAATGTGAGGTTATGTATACACTTCAAAATGCCAGCATTAATGATAATGTAGACAACATGAAAGAAGTGTCTTCTGGCTCAGCTGTTATGTCTGCATGTGTAAACACATTAAAAACACATTTTAAAAAGCAGTGTAGCTTGGTATTAATGTTCATAAGTGACTATTAGTCACACAAAACACAGCCTTTGTGGATGTCAGTATCTTCGAATTTGCTTTAGACTATAGACATATTGCAAAACTGAGGAATAATAAGAAAAGGAAAATAAACTTCTGAATCTCATTGAAAAAATATAAAGGTGATACTGACCTTTACATGTTGGGAAACTAGGGGACCATCCAAAGTGGTAGCATTGCACTGAATCTGGTCCAACTCTGCGTCTCGAACGACAAGAGAATTTCAACAAATCTCCAACTCTATATTTTTCTTTCTTGGGATAAACAACTAAGTGTGGGTCTAATATGGGAATGCTGCATTCTATTTCTTGAAAAGTAAGATAATCAGAATATACAATTAGTCACTGATAAGTAGACTTATCTCTCTCATGTACATTCATTAACATCAACAGCCATCTTCCATAGTATATCATATTTATATAGTCCCTAAAACAATATGAAGCTGTCTGAGAAACATAAGATGGTACAATGTATGTTATAAAATGAATTATTAAAATCAACTTATTTTTACTGGACCTGATTTGCTACAGAGAACTATTGAAGTTGAAGTAATAAGTCTCCTAAACTCACAATACAAAATTGTTTTGTTTTGTATTTGAAATTAGAGTCATTGTGTATCTAAGTCACATATTAAAATTTATTTTAGTGGTATACTGAGAAAGTTGGTCACATAATTTAGTTCTCATGCATCTGAAGTTAGGAAAATGTAATTATCTATTTTAAATTAAAAATAAAAGGATGTGCAAAGCATTTACATTAACCTACTTTTGTTTGTTCAATTATTATTAATAACTAATTTCCAATTTCTGACTCAAAAAAGAATATGAAAAACTCTTCATTAAAATAAAAATTTTTTCACTTTTTTAGTGCTTTGGGAGGGGGTACCAAAAACTAAATAAACAAACAAACAGACAAACATATCTAAAAAATATTTTTTCCTTGAAATTCCTTTCTTTGCTTATTTAGAAATTATAAATTAAAATTTTAAAATTAAGGTGACAAAACACTATTCATTTTTCAAAACTCAATTGTTAGTATATAATCAGCAAGAGATTTGGAAGACATGCTTTATAGCTAGTATCTAAGGAACAAAAAGCACTTTCTTTGGGTCTCGCAACATAACTCAGAGGAATAACTTTTGATAGGCATCTGAAACCCTCTGACAATACTTTCCAGATGATACCGTTGTTTTAATATTGAGTCTTAGATTAATGGGAAAATATCATACTGAAGACTTACCACAATTAGTCTATAAAGATATTATGATCATCTATAGCTATTGTCATGTTTGTTTCTGTTCATATTTATGTATTTTTACTTATTTTACAAAAATTCTGTTTTAACATATGATAATACTCTACCTTCCCATGAATAAATGTCATATTTCCTGTGGACTCTAACACAGCAACCATAATTTATGAGATGTGATTTAATGAAGTGTGTGAGCTGATGTACACTGAGAGAGATGCTTCTCTTTGAAAGGCTAACTTTTAGTGCTTATGTATGAACATGTATCAATGTACATTCTTTGGTGTATTGTTTTGAAAGTTTTCTATAAATACTACTCAGATTAAGTGGACTTGATGAGGAGGAGGAGAAGGGTGATAAGAGGAGAATAATGGTGATGATGCTAAAATATTAATAATAATAGTTTGTTCACATCTCATCACAATGGAACAACTCTCAGATCATTTGGAATAAGCCTGGATAGTGTTAAATCATATGCAGTTCACTACTGCATAATTGAGGCTATAACACTTGACCACCAATCTGCCATATTTCATTCAAATTTTAGAGATGTATATTGTGCTGACAGGTTCCTATCTATATGTTCACATTGTCACTAGTCTTCATTAAATTTGGAACAGAAAACTATATTAGCACATCACGTTGTACTATTTTCTCATTCACTCCATTTCCTCTCCTCTTGTTCCTTTTTGCCTGTCAGGTGTGAACACATTGAAAAGTCTGTGCGAATTCGCTGAGAAACAATTTCTTTGAGATTGAAATATTCCAACCTCTGAGAAGCAACTTAACCAGGAAGATAAAGAAATCAAAACAGCTTCAGGGAGTCCCTGAAACTGGCTGGATTCAGCAGGCCCCTCCTTTCCAGAGTAGACAAGCTAGCTATGTTGCTCAGAGTCACTCTCAGGCCAGCAAAGCTGCAAGGAAGACACACAGACCACCCTAGATGCAAAAGTAAAAGACCCAGATCCAGCTTCTTGGAAGAATAAGGAAGTTTCCCAGCTTTCTGGAAGGGGTTCCCTGAAAAGACACTCTCCCACATATTTTTACAGCTGGGCAATATGCTCCGGGACCCTAGCTTCTGTTAAACAGTCAATTATGTTGAGTGGACATTGGTGAAACAGCTGTCTTTGAGTCATTTCTGCTCCTATAAGTAAATCCTCACCCACATGTCTATAAGTAACCCAGTAAAAGTCATGCATCACAAAGTTGGACTTTGGAGGTACCTATGTTTTGGTCTCCATAGCCTCCTGTGGGGAGATGTTGCTACTTTGAGTCTCAGTCTACTATGTCTGGATAACTCCTTTGATGTTGGTGAAAAATAGGTGGTTTCATTTTCCAATATGGTTTCCCTTTCTCTTACCCTGTCTGGGGAGACAAACCCACCAAAGGCTCTACCTGGGGAAGCTTCAATAGTCCTTGACAGACCTTCAAGTTCAACTTCCTCTTTCCTGATAAGAACCCACCCAGCAGGTACCCAGAATTCCCTGAATGCCTCTCCATACAAATGAATCATGTGCAGAACTTTAAAGTGTAGCTGGTGGTTTTAAAATCACTCTGAAAAATCCTTTCTACTCTCCAAGTTTCATATATAACCCTTGTTCACACTCTATAATATATATTTATAAACTCACATGGAATAAAGGTATGTACACAAGGTAAGATCATCTAAGAGAGCGGATTCATTAAAATCCTCAAAGAAAGCCTCCTATTCCCGTGCACTCCCTCCCCACTGGACTGGGACCTTGCAACCCACTGATTCCTTACTGCATTTCATCCTTCCAGCTGGTGTACAGTGGTGCCTGGACACCCTACGGGAGGACACTGAGGACAGGAACCATTGGCTCCCTAGCTGGGGGTGTGTAAACATTTGCACATCATCTCCACTGGAAAAGATTTGTTACCAAACAGAATTGTATGTAACTACTTTCTGTTTTGTTCATTTTATTTTTATTTTTATTTTGGTTTCATTTCTTTTTATTTTATTTTATTTTATTTTTTATTCGATGTATTCTTTATTTACATTTCAAATGATTTCCCCTTTTCTGGGTCCTCACTACCCGCAAGTCCCATAAGCCCTCTTCCCTCCCCCTGTTCCTCCATCTATTCCTTCCCACTTCTCTGTTCTGGTATTCCCCTATACTGTTGCATTGAGTCTTTCCAGAACCAGGGGCCATTCCTCCGTTCTTTTTGGACATCATTTAGTATGTGGATTATTTCTTGGGTATTCCAAGTTTCTGCTAGGACTGACCTTAAGTCTATATGTGGACTAACCATGTATAATCCAACTGAATTAATGGCTCTCCCCTTGCATTCTATTTTAGTGTTACAATGTATTATAGAAAGCCCTGATTTCACAGTCTCAGACTTCTTATAATCACAGAGAAATTTATGGTCATTATTTGTTTATTTTGTTTACTTTGATTTTTGTTTTTACATTGAAGACCACATATTTCTGTTGTTTGTTTATGATTAGTCTTTTTATATAGTTCATACTGGTCTGGAATTCAATACCTTTATACTATGAGTCCTATGTGTCAAAATTATAGGTATGTACCACTTACCAGGTGCATACATACTTAATAAATTACATATTAATGTACACTTGATTCTGCAATTCATATTTCTTAGTCTTTGCTGCAATTCATTTTATTTTTTTGCAGTTCTATTTTTCCTGTATTGTCTCCCCTCACTATGTTTATGTTTCATGACTTTGTTTCATACTTAAATCATATTTTGTTAATTGTCATCTAGCTTAAATCATTAAGGGTTTGCATTAATGATAAACCCCAATTATACTCGAATAAGAGATATGTGATATAAACAACCCTTACAAAGGAGTCATTAATTTAACATATTCTTGCTTGTTTGTATGATTTTAGAAACCAAGACTTATTCTGTAGCTCAAAATGTCCTCAATCTTATAACCTCTTATTTTAGGGCCCTAAGTGTAGGAATCACAAGCATGTGACATCTACACCTGATGAATGTATAATTTTAAAAACATTATCTGGCCATTGAGATGGCTCAGTCAGTAAGAGTGCTTGCCACCAACCCTGGAGTCCTGAGTTCTATCTCTGAGGCTCATATGATGAAAAGAGAAAACTGACTCTAACAAGTTCTCTTATATCTATCTACTGTACAATGCAGCATTAATTCTGAAACTCAAGATGAATGGTCAACTGAGGAGGCCATTTAACATATTAAAGCAGACACTGACAAGTCTGTCTCAGCATCACCAATATATTTCACAAAGCTGAGGCTTCTCTCTGCACTTCTCACTTTAACCTTTGCAGACCCTGAGTTTCACCGTCCTTGCCCTAGCTAATCTTCCCTATGTAAACCAGCCATTTGGCTGTGGAATCTCTTGGGCTCTGGGTCTCTGGGTTTCCAGGTACTCTCTTAGCTCCCTTTCTCTTATATCCCTCGATTGTTTCCACCCCTACACATGGCCTATTTTATTCTGCATTCTTCCAGATACTTCTGACTGATTTTCCCCCAATATGTACCATAAAACTTCTCTTTGGCAAAGACCTGAGATCTGGCAGGTTCTCTTTTTCTTCAGTGTTCACACTTCCATGAACACACACATGCATGCATGTGTACACACAGGGTAGATAAATAAATGTAATCAATAATAAGACAAAATACTATATCACCTTTAGTCTTCATGACCTTTGGTCTTTCTCCAAGTTTATATTAAATCAGAGGGCAAATTCTAGAAAATTCATCTTTAAGTAGCACATAAATATTGATTTTTGTTTTGTGAAATAAAATGTCAGACAAGATAGTACTCACCATAACATGAGGGTTTATCAGACCATCCATCATAAGTACAAGTTATGGAGCCTTTGGTATGTTTATATTTGTTTTCATATCCAACATGGCATTCATAATCTAATTTGTCATTGAGTTTAAACCATGTGTTATTATTTTTAGATTTAGCATTCTCAAACACAGGCACATCACAAGACTCTAGTGCAAAATAAAATTGAAAATTTTATTTCTAATGTACCAATGTACAATCTGAGTAATTCTCATGGAAATGAAAGTCTATATTGGTTAATATATGATAACAAATTAAATAATGTATAAAAGACCTTAGACAAGTTTCACAGCTCAGTTTTCTTATATTTAATCATATAATACAAATAACAAGACAGATTTTAATTTTGGGGGGTAAGTATAGCAGAATTTTGTACATTATGATTTCCTATTTAGTAGACATAAAATACAGATATGTTGACTAGCTAAATTTAGTGCCTTGTTGTTTACAATTTAATAGAAATAATTAGTGTATGGAAATAACTTTAATTTCCCTTTCTTTAACTAGATCCTGTAAAAGCAAAACAGATACAAAATTTCAAATTTAAAAAATTTCAAATTAAGAAAGTAAAAAATATCTTAAATTGCCTTGTTATTTAAGGTGAGTTAAATAATTCTTTAAAAAATAGCACTGAGTAATTTTCTGCTCAATAAGACAAGATGAACTAATTATTATTTTTAGAAAGCCTTCATTAACTCTTGCTCTTTAAACAAGAGAAACTTTTAAAACACCAAAATTTGCTGCTGTCTGGAAACATTTCTTTTTTTCTAAAAAAAAAAAAAAAAAAAAAAAAAAAAAACTTGGGAAGGATTTCGATAAGGGACATGTTCTGTGATGGACCTTAATTCACAGTGTCAAAAACATAAGGTTATCACAAATTCAGGGATTTAAAACATGGGTATATATCTTCATAAGAAACTTTACATATTAAAACAAAGGTTTTGGTATTCGAAGAGGAAGATCTTTACAAAAGGCAGATAGTTAAAGAATCTTTCATGAGACAAAATTATGTGATATCTTTAAGGCTTTGAAAAGGGAAGTGAACTGACAGTCTACAATACAGGAATGCCTCTATAAGAAAAAACAAATATTTGTGTATATTTTTACTTGAAGTCTAATACTCATCTTTCAAATGAAGTAACCCCACTGATCTCAGAGGACAATAGAACTAAACTCTTCTATGGCATCAGTATAATGGTAACAATATAATGTAATACTCACTAATGCATGAGGGTTGAGATGACCATCCAATTTGTAGGCAAGTAATTGATCCTGATGTTTCTCCATTTGCTGTTATATAGCCCTGTTTACACCTGTATTGTGTTTTTCTATTTACAGCATATGTTAAATCAGTTTCAGAAAGAAATCCATTATCAATTTCTATATCTGACTTTGAGCATGTCTCTAAATGGGGAAACATGTAAGAAAAATGTAAGTATGTGTACAACAGCTTAAAGATTCACAATGTATAAATATATTTAAAAATGCATTAGTCATTTGTACAAGAATACCTGAAATAATCAAACCATTAACATTACTGGGTCAATAAAAACAACTCATAGTTTTAAAGATTAACAAAGCATGACTTAAATTACTTATACATATTACTTTTTGGAGGGGGAGGGTCAAGTGGATCCATACTATAGAATTTCAGAAAAATTTAAAGTGTGGGTTTTTTGGTACCTTTTTAAAATGTGAGAATAAATTGGCTTTCTAATATGTATCAAACATATTTACCCAATTAGGGTTCCTGAGGTTGGGTGATGATCTTGGAAAATCTATTAACGCAGGTGCTACAGTACCAAGAATTTGGAATGTCATAGTAACTACATGCCTAGAAGGAAGGAGAGGCCCCAGGTCCTGGAAAGGCTCAGTGTAGCAGTGTAGGGGAATACTAGGACAGGGAAACAGGAAGGGGGTGATTGGGGAACAGGGAGAGGGAAGAGGACTTATGGAACTTTCGGGGAGGGGGATCCAGGAAAGGGGATATCATTTGAAATGTTAATAAAGAATATATCGAATGAAAAAAAATCAAAAAACAATGGGTGCTGAATGTTCAAAGAAGTTCATAACAAAAAAATAACAGAACACACACCACCAAATCACTGGTCTGCCATGTCCCCCTGAAGCATGCTCAGCAGTAGTGAACTGTGCCCTCTCCCATGAATTCTATTTTAAGTTCCAGGGTTCTGCCTGTACTCCTGGATTGTTACCATGGAAAATGAGGTGGCTAAAGTTCAGCTTAAGCACTGAACAAAAGCCAGGGCAATATGGCTCAACCAGAAGCAAGCAATACTATTTCAGCAAGCCTTGGATATCCTAACACAGCTGAAGCACAAGAAAATTATTTTTAAATCCAATCTTATGAAGATGATAGAGGACTTCTAGGAAAAATAAATACATCTCTTAAAGAAATACAGAGAATTACACTCAGACAGAGAAAGGAAATCAATAAAATTATTCAGTACCTGAAAATGGAAATAGAAGGAATAAGGAAAACACAAAAATCTGGGAATCCTTTATGTGGAAAACTTAGGTAAGAGAACAGGAACTGTCATTTTCTCTGTACCCATTCATATAGTACTCAGAATTTTAGCTAGAGAACCAAGAATACAAATTGGAATGGAAGAAGTCAAAGTAGCACTATTTATAGATAATATGATAGTATACATAAGTGCCTCCAAAAATTCTACTAGAGAACTCATACAGCAGAAAAACACCGTTAGCAAAGTGATGGCATAAAAATTAACAACAAAAAAAATCAGCAGCCCTCCTTTATAAAAACAATAAATGGGCTCAAAAAGAAATAGGGGAAACAACACATCACCACAAATAATATAAAATATCTTGGTGTAACTCTAACCAAGCAAGTGAAAGACCTATATGACAAGAACTTCAAGTCATTGAAGAAAGAAACTGAAAAAGATATCAGAAAATAGATAGATCTCCTGGGTTTATGGATTGGCAGGATTAACAGTAAAAATGGCCAACTTGCCAAAAGCAATGTACAGATTCAATGCAATTCTTATCAAAATTCCAAAACAATACTTTACAGACCTGGAAAGAATAATACTCAACTTCATATGGGAAAGTAATAACCCTAGGAATGCCCCACAAAAAAAGAACTTCTGGCCTATCACCATCCCTGATTTCAGGTTATTCTACAGAGCAATAGTAATCAAACCTGCATATCATTGGCATTAAAACAAACAGGTTCCTCAATGAAATCATATCAAAAACCAAGAAGTAAAACCATGATTTTACAGACACTTGATTTTGACAAAGAAGTCAAACCTATACATGTGAAAAAGAAAGTATTTTCAACAAATGGTCTAACTGGGAATCTACATGTAGAAAAATGCAGATAGATTCATGTCTATCAACCTTCACAAAATTGAAGTAGAAGTGGATTAAAGACCTCAACATACACACAAATACACAAAACATGATAGAAAAGAAAGTGAAGAGTAGCCTTAAACACTCTGACACAGGAAACATCTTCCTGAACAGACACCAACAGCTAAGACACCAAGATCAACAATTAATAAACAGATTCTCATGAAACTGAATATATTCTTTAAGGCAAAGGACACCATAAAAGCAGTAATCTTCATATAAATGTAACAGTGGATTGGTCGGGTAATCAGCAATTATTGACAAGGCAAATATAAATGATAACAACTGTTTACAGAAACTCGAAACAGGAGATTCTCTCTCCTCTTTCTAGTGAATATCCCACTATGTTGTTTATACTGCTCGGCCATTGGGTGATCAGCATATATTGACAAGGCAGAGAATAAATGGTAAGGATTTACCAAAGTTGTTTATACAAACTTGAGATAGTACATTCTTGGTATAAGTGTTATAATCCTGTGCCCTTTAGAAACAGATTATGATGGAAGAAAAATCAGCATTTGAATCACCCAAGGGTAAACTTTACACAGAATACAAAAGCTTACAAGACACTATCACTAGGACAAAGTAGTAGTCTAAAATGGAGAGAAATAGAGAAAAGAAAAGACATGAAGTAGAGCTTTTTGATATTCACAGCCATCTTCCAGCCTCTTTGCCTAGATGTAGATACACATCTCAGCACAGTATAACCATTTTTGATGCAGAAGAACATGAGAATGAGAAGAAACACTACTCTACATAGTAAGGTCAAATATTCTGAGCACACCAACAATGTGAGATATTCCAGCTGGAAGAGTGATGTATTCCTTTGATCACCCTCATACTTTATGAACACAGAAGTTTATCCATATTCCAGACACACTAGTTGGGAAGCAAAAGCTTCCTAAATTAGTATAATAAAATCTAAAAGGAAACACAATGCTCAATCAATCTCATAGTTCCGACTAAAGAGGCTTCTAGTCTCAAGCACTTGCTGCAAGAGTTTCATCAGAGCTCTGTTGCTTTTCTCAAGTCATTGCCATGGAGGTAAAAGAAAATGCACTTGTGGCAACACTTTATCCCTTAAACATCCAATAAACTAATGCTCAAAACCCATTGCAGCCAAATATCAATGGTAAGCCACAACCACACATATAAATCTGTAGTATTACAATCATGAGCCTTATCAGTTACCTGAGACCCATTAAGACATTAAAAAAAGGCAGAAATTATAATAAAGTGAGCAGTTGTGGTGGTGATGGCCATATCCTAAACTGAAATAATGGATCAAGGACATAAAAGAAATTATGTTCACAACAGAAAAACATAATCCTACATAATAAGAACTCTATATTATGAAATGTTCCTAAATGTATAAACTTTTAAACAGACTTAGAAGACCTAAAGTAAAGATTCTACAAATTTACAGTATCAGCAGTGATGGGAATTATATCCTTATACGTTTTAACCTATGTTAAAAAAATCAGTTGTGGAATAGTATAAAGAACTTATGTCAGTTAATCATTTTTACTGAATGACAAAATATTTATTGAGGTATCCTCTAATTAAGACAAGTATTAGCTGACTACATAATATTGTAAACCTTTCTAAGAGTTTGTTGCTATTTTTCTCCATCAGATACATCCAGGTGATCAGTATATCAACACAGAGCATACATGCTACCTGCAAAGACATGTCTCATTTCTTACTTATGAAGACCTGTTTGGGATGGCTGTTGCCTGAATATTCCTATACCTCTCTGCCCTTATGGCTCTTGTTCTTGAAGCTTTGGGGAAGTGCAAAGACACTCCCCTTGTGAAGGTTAACAATCTCACACTTAGTTTCTCCTGCTGGTCTCTTTCCTATTCTGTTACTTCCCTCCCTTGCTCTTCATTGGGTATCTCAACATGGCCACATACATACTGGAGCAAACTACAGTTGGTGTTATGTTCATGGTAGTTATTTCTACTGTGATGGCCAAAAGAAGGGCAGTGTGTGGTTCCACTTTCAAGTTTATTATTCCAAAGTAAAGATGAGAGAGCTGCTAGTAAATAGGGTGCCTAATTTTGTTATTCCTCTTTGTAATTTTTAACTTGTAAAACTAGCTGACTAGATTCATGTCAATTAATTTTACAAAAATTAATAGATTACAAAAAGGCATAAACCATGCTACTCACTAAAAACAAAGTAGATGCCATGAACACCATTGCTATGATATGGAAATCATGCAATTTCTATGCTTCTACAGTATACACATGGTATCTTTTTCTTGACGAGAACATAAAGTGGTGCAAGAATCCAAAGGTTTAACTAAATTCACAACTATATCATACTTAACAGTATAAACTCAGTTATTCTATATTGAATATCTCCAAATTGACACAGCAAGACATTTATTACACATGAAAACACTCACTCTAAAAATTACATGGTAAGAGACCCCAGCAGCAGGACACCTTTAAATGGTTGAGGATGTAGATATTTTAAACCTAACATAAACATTGAACAATGTATTAATAAATAAAAATTCCTCAGTTCTCTATATATTTCTATAACCTATACTATTCTTTATTATTTAAATTTTTAAGTGTAATTGATTAAAAATGGAAATTAAAAGCCTAATATACTAAAATATTTTAAGTCTTATATAGTGTAGTATCCACTAAAGAAACCTGGTGGTGAATATACAAACACACAGAGCAGTGAAAGATTACAGAAAATCAACCACTGAGGCTGGAGAGATGCCTCAGTGATTAAGAACAGCAACTGCTCTTCCAGAGGTTCTGAGTTCAATTCCCAGCAATCACGTGGTGTCTCACAACCATCTGTAATGGGATCTGATGCCCACTTCTGGTGTGTCTGAAAAGAGCAATGGTGTACTCATATGTGTAAAATAAATCAATATATCTTTTTAAAAAAGTCAACCACCATATATACATAGAAACAGAACTCATTTAGCAAGAATTAATGGCAGTTTCATAGCAGAATGCATTCTTTTCTCAAAAAGGAAATCAATATTTAGACATGTAAATGTAAACTAATTGGCTTAACATTAGTTCTCACACCCATATAAAATGCACACCAAAATGAATAAAACCTAAATGTTCAATATAAACTTCTAGATAAACATCTTTTTTTCTTAGGCAATGACATTTGTGATGACACAAAATGACAAATAAGTTAGGAAATTTTGACATGTTGAATAGCATGAGAGGGAAAAATTTACAAAGTACCCCAGCTAGAGGTGATACATTGAGCCTTTCTCCCATGTCCATGCTGGGATTTGGCTTGCTTGAACTTGGGAAGACTTTGCATAAGAGGTCACAGGGAGACAGAGACACAGAGAAAGAGCTGGCCATTGTTCAGAGGCTCAGCACACAACCTTGAGGTTTATTTGTTGTTATTTGTTTCATTTTGCACTGTATTGTTTTTAAGAACAAAATATCTGTAGATAGGAACAGGGAGATATATAGAACAAGCTGGGGTAGATAAATATGGGCAAACTAGGTGATATTAGCAAAGACCTAGTAAAAATGAGAAAGGTAAAAAGGAGATATTTGTTATCGAAGACTGATAGCTTGACAATAGAGCTGTAAATGTAAGGAAATCCTCTTGAAGAAAATTAGCATGCAAAAAGTCAACAGGTGTAATATACTAAGTTCAGGGAATCATAGAGCTTGCAAACCATCATTATATCATGGCAACCACTGCTGTATTCTGTTTTAATAAGTGTATAAAATGTGTTCCATAAGATGTGAGATACTAACACTAAGGTTTATAATCCCATAATAATGACAAAGGTAATTTCCAAGAGTTTTCACTTGTGACTATTGAAATCAAAGTTTCAGGTAACTAACATACATCCACTATTGATCTAGCAGATCATTTCTGCCAAGGAGGAAAAAACAAGTAAAGACCTCCACCTCTTTAAAGCTTGCCCACAACAATGACCTGCATACCAAGACACTGCTAATGCTACAATCACAGAATAAACATATCTGTGGTAACCAACAGCTTAATAATTAGACCTAAGTCCCTAACAATAAGTAGGAATTTATGCCTAATACTGGAAAGCTAGCCAACCCCCCTAAAGGAAAACCTTTGTGGAATTAGGCACAATATTGATTATCAGAGCCAGAGAATCATCTTGTCTATTGTGAGATAGTGTCTTCTATATATGACAATGAAATAGTACAGAATTATGATTGTCTAAATAAATTCAGCACAATATCAATTGACATACCAAAGCATATGAATAAATCCTCATAATCACTGCCCCTAGCTGAGGAGCAATAGATAATCAATACTTGCTGGGAGATGAAAATCAATCTTTTCTAAGAATAAGTCTCTCTCTGATATCCCAAGTGATCAAGCCTAAACATAAGTATATTCCAGAAGCACTATGCGGACTTAGTAATTTGTGTGTGTGTGTGTGTGTGTGTGTTGTGTGTGTGAGTGTGTTTGTGTATGCAATAATACTTATAGAAATAGAGGTCAAGAAGGGAAAGAAGGAGGTCAAGAAGAGGAAAGGGCGTAAGTAGGTGGGATGGGAAATGATAAAATGATGTACTCATATATTTTCAAAAAAGTAACAAGTCACTCAACTCAGCAGAAAAGCTTCTATTCAAGAAAGAATTCATTTGAAACAAATACCTAGAAGTGAACAACTTGTAGAGATAAGAGACTGAAATATTGATTGCTACATGGAATATCTTTATCACAATTATCTCCTGCCAAGGCTCAAGAAACATTGAGGAAAAATGGGTAGAAACCATACAGCATCCAAAAATGTAGATGACTATGAGGAAGCAGTATTTTCTAGACCTAGCAAGAAGGATGCACATATGAATTCAGAAGAGTAGTGGGAGTGTGCCCAGGTCTGCACAAGGCCTAGGTAGAATAATTCCCACACAATGAGGGAAGGTGGGTGCACAATCCCATCCTAGCAGCTGTTATTTGCTATTAATTTCTATTGGCAATTTACAACTCTTGTCAAAGGGAGAATATTTTGCATGGTAAAGGGAGTCACTGTCAATTGCAATACTATACATAAGAGAATATAAATATATCACAATTTGGACTTCATCAGTTGGTTATTGGGGAAAAAACAACAAAGGAATGGGAAATGACACAAGGTTGGTTAGGAAAAGAGGCATATATGTGAAAGTAGTTCTGAATGGAAATATGAAATTTTCTTGAAAGTAGTACTTGGAAGTATGAAATGTTCAAGAAATTTAATCTCAGAAAATTAAAATTATTTTTAAAGTGTCAAATTTAAGCTAAAGCAGCTAATGCTAAAATACATATACTGGAAATAACTACTAGAAACTCATACAGTGAGTGAAGCTATGCAAGAAAATATTCAAAAGTTTGATAAGGAATTATATCTTAAATAACTAAATGATTGTAATATAAATTATACAGTAAAACATCCAATAATAAAGGGATTTTGGAGGTAATTGTTGTTATTCATTTACTAGGTAAATAAAATTAAAGTAGAATAATATTTTCCTTAGCTGATATATTTAGAAATTTTATAATGAAACAAGTCCACTGGAAGCGTGCTCATTGCCATCATGGATGCAAAATGTCCCAAACATCCTGAAAATCCATATGCTGGATTCTCACACCATACTTCTTCGTAGTTTCATCTTGATCTAAGATTATTTTATAAATTCAATTACAATGAGTTGTTTTCATACTTTCATAAATAGATCAAGCTATTGCTAAAATTTAAAATGGCCAGAATGCTCATAAATGGCATAGATACCTTGATTATTGTGTATCTTTGTAAACATAAATCTTTCTGCAATAAAGATAAGTTATTATATAAGACATAACATGGCAGAATGGTGTGGATATTCTACTGAAAAGTAGTAGAATTCAATTAGAAAACATAATACATAAATATATTGATACTATGTAGTAGAAACACAAAACTATGATAACAAAGAGAAACGTTACCTTGTGGAATTGACCAGACTGAAGAAGAGGACAAGAGAAATTCCTAAAAAGGACAAACTTGTTCTAGCTTGATGGGATTTAGTCTTATAAGCACACTCATTTGTCAAGACATTGACAAGAACACTATATAAGCTGATTCCCAAATAAAAATCATCAAAGATGAAACATTAGAAGGTGAGCATAAAAATGTCAGTTGTTTTAAAATCTTGTTGATGCACTTCAAGTAAGAAATATAAAGCAATCTACCTGGATAGGTCATAAAACAGTAAAAGTATGCATAATTATGAAAAATAAACACAGCATGTTCATACAAATCATTCCAGTTAACAAAGACCATAGAAAGAATATGTAAAATTAAGAACATAAATGAAAAACAGCATGAAGAAAAACTATCATAACAGTACAAAATTTAAAGAGTTCATTATTATTAATTATATAAATATTAAATCACCAAAGATTAAAATTTGTAGATATCTCAAAAGCTAAAAAAAATTTCACAAGAGGAAAATGGTACAATAAAAGGTAGTTGATGAAAACTCAAAAGCATATTAAAGATGTATCTTGTTCCTATATAAGAAGACTCGGTATTGTTATACAATTATTTATTTTAAAGTTTAGAAAACTGAAGAAATTAGTCAAATCTAACCAAGATTATTTAAAAAGAGTTGACAATCTCAATTAAAAACAAAGAACACATTTATTATATTTGTAACTCAGAAATTGATTATTAAAAGTCTTAATATTCTAGCACATTAATTACAAATGTGTGAATTAGAAAAAATAAACTTGAAAATTAAAATGATTAACTCCACATTGACCTAGGACTGTTTTCCTTAAAACCCAAATCATAATAAAATGAATTCATACTGTTTTCTAATAATATTTATAGATATTTACTTTGAAAATAAAATATGACATAATGAATCCATAAGTTTATAGAATAAGGAAAATAAAACACCAACACAAAAGTATATTAATACATATTTTGGAGGAAAACTAGACAATGCACAGTGTCCCAGAATTCCTGTCTCAGTCCATCACAGAGAATTCTGAGAAAATTATCAGTACTTGAAAATATCATGTACTACTTGAATACAAGAATGATATATATAGCTAATATCATACTAAGTATTTTACCTATACTCATTTCATTCTTAATTTTAACCTATAGTTGTATAACTCTTTTGATTCAAATGACAAAGTAACTTCTAAGTATATAATACTTTGAATTAAAGAAAACTTAAAGTTTTGTTGTATTGTAGACTAATTTCTACTGATGTGCTTACTATGCTATATACTTGTAAAGAATTCTAACTTATACACACTTGAAAGAACGAAACATTTCCACAGTTAATATAGATAGGATGAGAAGTCAGGAGCATCTTGTGATCTCAGGGCAGGTTACTTACCCTTAGGGATGCATATGGGTTGAGGTGTCCAGCCACTCTCTGTACATGTAATTGTGTCCTGACCATTTGGAAGGCTGAAGCCTTTGTAACAGTTGACTTTGACAGACTGATCTTGTCCATACTTTTTTTCCAAGAATGTAGAATATCCATTTTCCACATTTTGAAAAACACATTCCTCTAAGGATCATACACATACAAAAATCATAAATAATAAAAATTATTAAAAAATAATTTAATTTAAAATAAGCTAACTTAAAATGTACCCTTATAACAGCTTGATAGTGTATATAACATTCAAAAATAAAACTGATACTAATTGTCAAAAGATTAGCATTTTTCTTTAGTTTTCATAAATAAAATATGCAAGTGATGAAGGCCCTACTTTTGAAGTTTGTGTAAGCTGCTTTCAAAGGCAGATGATTTTCTTTGCACACAGACTCTTAGTCTTTTTTTTTCCATGAAAAACTTAACTGTAATTATGTATCTACTCTTGTTCTCTTTGTAAGAATTAAACGTGATTTATTGTAGACATTGACTTACTTAGGCATGGGACTGCAGGCTCCCACCCTTGTACTGTGCAACGGAGGTAGTCCCAGTGTAACCCCGAAGGAGTCACAAATCCACTGTTGCAGTAATAGCGGAACTCCTTTTCTGGAAAGACTGGCAAATAGAGTCTGTATATCTCTTCTCTATATACACGTCCATTTTTGATTCGTGGAAAATTACAATGTTTCACTTGCAGCAAACAAAATAGACAAACACTAATATTAGAGTTAAACTACTTAATCACTGAATTACTTTCAATTGGTTAAAATAACTAAATGAGAAGATACAGAGTCCAGGAAAAGAAAATAAATAGAATTCAGACAACTGGATGAGGAAATAATAGAAATTAGACAATTGAAATATGTAAGAATTATCTCTTCCCATGAAAGAAAATTATACCTGAAAGCTCACCCAGAAAAGTGGATCAAGGGTAATATCCAATTACATATTCAATATATTAATTTCCAATGTGATAACTATTTATTTAATTTGAATTTGCAATGAATTTTAATGTGATTGCATCACAGTGATTTATTCTTGTACCTTTTTATTGAAGTGATATATTTTTCATTGTGTTAATGACTTTATAAGTAATATTAAATTAGTTTTTCATTTCATATTATTCTTTGTAAATAATTAGTACTTGAAATATTTTAATACTATTATTTTTACCATGAAGTATGAATCTACTTTAGGAATCTACCTCATGCATATGCTAAAATTATTCTAGCAAAACTGACAAAAGGGCATAATTTTCCTATTGCTTTCTTATTTATTATTTTGTTTTATAAAAGAAAATGTCAAGAATATTATATAAATTTGGTACAAGGTTAATATATTTAAATTATTTTCATTATAAATGTTTTTTAATAAATTTGAGAATTATACCTTTCATAGCACACCAATAAATTAAATTAGCTCACTGATATTTCTTTAGAAAGGATGTCAAATAGAGGCGTCTTTTAAAGTACGAATATCTTTATTACCCCAGTTCTCCAGCTCTAAGTCAATCTTCATTTTCATGTGGACACTCTACTGTAAAATGTCTCAAGTTCAGATATATTAAGTCCACAAACAGTCCAAATACATTTCAGCAGAACATTTTTATGGACACAGCCATAGTTTGTTTGATGCTCACTGCTATACACAAATTCATTTTCATGTGGGAACAGGTGAATCTTTTTCAACTTTATAGGTGATTCCTCAAAACAAACCTCACTTTCCTTAAAGGGAAGAATCAGCAGAGGTGGTCAGCACTTAAGGCAGCCTCTTATGACATCTTACACTTTGCCAGATGATGGTCATGTCCCCGCCAGCAGTCATGGTCTTTCCATTTCAGTCTTGATTCAGGCTACTCACAAGGTTGTTTAATATATTTACTAATTTTACAACTCCCCTAAATAAGTACTCACATAGCTCATTTTTTTGACCTACCTCTGGAACTTATAGTTATCACTACTCAATTTCATCCTACTACAGGTTCAACATAACATAAAAGATCAATTTGAAGAAACTGTCCTAATAAAGATTCTTAATTATCATCCCTTGAATTGTTGTAGTGTTGAACAAAAAAAAAATCTTGGAAAAGGACAAGTAAGGTGAGGTGCTATTGATACAATACAAAGGTTATGGGAGAAGGTTAGGAGAAAGAAGATAGAAAATACATTATGTATATTATGTAACTAGGTATATAACATATAGTATGTAATTTCTTATATGTTATTTTGAAATTGTCAATGAACTAAATATAAAAACATCACTGAGCGGTTTCCATACAAGTTTCATATGTATTCAATAGTATTTCTTACTGAAAATAGCTTCTTCAATTCTTTTTTCTTTTCTTTTATTGGATATTTTCTTTATTTTCAATTCAAAGGTTGTTCCCTTTCCCAGTTTTCCCCTTGGGAACCCCCTATCTAATCCCCCTTGCACCACTTCTATGATGGTGCTCACCCACCCACTCACTCCCACCTCCCTGCCCTGGCATTCCCCTACACTGGGGCATCAAGCTTTCACAGGGCCAATGACCTCTCCTCCCACTGATGCCTGACAAGGACATCCTGTGCTACATATGCGGCTGGAGCCATAGGTCCTCCATGTCTTCTCTTTGGTTGGTGGTTTAGTCCCTGCAAGCTCTACGGTGTATGGCTGGTTGATATTGTTGTTCCTCCTGTGGGATTGCAAATCCCTTCAGCTCCTTCAGTACTTTCTCTACTCCTTGATTGGGGACACGGTGCTCAGTCAAATGGTTGGTTGCGAGCATCTGCCTCTGTATTTGTCAGGATGTGGCAAAACCTCTCAGGAGACAGCTATTTCAGGCTCCTGTCAGCAAGCACTTCTTGGCATCCACAATAGTGTCTGTGTTTGGTGACTGTATATGGGATGGATCCTCAGGTGGGGCAGTATATGGATGGCCTTTCCATCTGTCCCTTCTTTACATTTGTCTCTGTTTTTCCTCCTATGAGTATTTTGTTCTCCCTTCTAAGAAGGACCGAAACATTCGAACTATGGTCTTCCTTCTTCTTGAGATTCATGTGGACTGTGAATTGTATCTTGGGTATTCTGAGCTGTGTTGCTAATAACTGCTTATCTGGGAATGCATACCATGTGTATTCTTTTATAATGGGGTTACCTCACCCAGGATAATATTTTTTTAGCTCCACCATTTGCCTAAGAATTTCATGAAGTCATTGTTTTTGATAGCTGAATAGGACTCCATTATATAAATGTACCAAATTTTCTGCATTCATTCCCCTGTTTAATAACATCTGGGTTCTCTGTATCTCCTTCTGTGGGTATTCTGTTCCTCCTTCTAAGAAGGACTAGAGTATCCATACTTTTTTCTTCCTCCTTCTTGGGCATCATTTAATATGTGAATTGTGTCTTGGGTATTCCAAACTTCTAGGCTAATATCCACTTATCAGTGAGTGCATACCATTGAGTGTTCTTTTATGATTGGGTTACTTCACTCAGGATGATATTCTCCAGTTTCATCCATGTGTCTAAGAATTTCATGAACTCATTGTTTTTAATGGCTGAGTAATATTTCATTGTGTATATATACCACATTTTTTTTGTATCCATTCTGTCATTGAGGGACATCTGGGTTCTTTCCGGAGTCTAGCTATTATAAACCAGGCTGCTATGAACATAGTGGAGCATGTGCTCTTATTACATGTGGGGGAATCCTCTGGGTATATGCCCAGGAGTGGTATAGCAGGATCCTCTGGTAGTATTATGCCAAGTTCTCTGAGGAACCACCAGACTGATTTCCAGAGTGGTTTTACCAGCTTGCAATCTCACCAGCAGTGGAGGAGTGTTCCTCTTTCTCCACAACCTCTCCAGCACCTGCTGTCTCCTGAGTTCTTTATCTTAGCCATTCTGACTGGTGTGAGGTGAAATCTCAGGGTTGTTTTGATTTGCATTTCCCTGATGACTAAGGATATTGAACATTTCTTTAGGTGCTTCTCAAACAGTCAAGATTTCTCAGGTGAAAATTCTTTGTTTAGCTCTGTACCCCATTTTTAATAGGGTTATTTGGTTCTCTGTAGTCTAACTTCTTGAGTTCTTTGTATATATTAGACATTAGCCCTTTGACAGATGTAGGGTTGGTAAAGATTTTTTTCCCCAATTTGTTTGTTGCCATTTTGTCCTATTGACAGTATCCTTTGCTTTACAGAAACTTTGTAATTTTATGAGATCCCATTTGTTGATTCTTGGTCTTAGGGCATAGGCTATTGGGCTTCTGTTCAGGAAAATTTTCCTTGTGCCTATATGTTCAAGGTTTTTTCCTAGTTCTTTTCTATTAGTTGCAGTGTGTCTGGTTTTATGTGGAGGTCCTTGATCCACTTGGACTTGAGCTTAGTACAAGGGGATAAGAATGGACTGATTTGCATTCTTCTGTATGCTAGCTGCCAGTTGAGCCAGCACCATTTGTTGAAGAGACTATCTTTTATCCACTGGATGAAATTAGCTCCTTTGTCAAATATCAAGTGATTGTAGGTGACAAAGTGTGGAGCAGAGTCTGAAGGAAAGACCAGCCAGATACTACCCTACCTAGGAATCCATCCCATATACAATTACAAAACTCAGACACTATTGTGGATGCCCACAAGTGCTTGCTGACAGGAGCCGGATATAGCTGTCACCTGGGAGGATCTACTAGTGCATAACAAATACATAGGGGGAAACTCTCAGTCAGCCATTGAACTGATCACATGGTCCCCATGTGATAGAGAAAGGACCAAAGGAGCTGAAGGGGTTTACAGTGCCATAGGAGGAACAACAATATGAGTCACCAAGTACTCCCAAAGCTCCCAGGGACAAAACCATCAACCAAAGAGTACACTTGGAGTTACCCATGGCCCCAGACACATTGGCAGCAGAGGATGATCTTATTGGACACCAAATGGAAGAGAGGCTCTTGGTCCTGAAAAAACTTGATACCATAGTGTAGAGGAATACTAGGACAGGGAAGCGGGGGTGGGTTGATTGGGGAAGGGAAGATAGCTTATGGGATTTTCAAGGGAGTGGCAAACCAGGAAAGGGGTCAGCATTTGAAGTGTAAATAAAGAATATACCTAATTAAAAAAAAATAACATCTGGGTTCTTTACAGCTTCTAGCTATTATAAATAAGGCTGCTATGAACATAATGGAACATGTGTACCAATAATATTTCTTCCTGAAAATAGCTTCTTCATTTTTTCCTTTTATTTTATTGTATATTTTCTTTATTTACATTTCAAATATTATTCCCTTTCCAGGTTTCCCACTTGCCTAAGAATTTCATGAAGTCATTGATTTAATAGTTGAGTAGTATATACCATTTTGTAAATATACCATATTTTCTTTATCTGTTCCTCTGTTGAAGGACATCTGTGTTCTTTCCAGCTTCTGGTTATAATAAATCGCTCTGATATGAATATAGTGGAGCATGTGTCCTTATTACATGTTGAAGTGTCTTTTGGGTACATGCCCAGGAGTGGTGTAGCTGGGTCCTCAGGTAGTATTATGTCCAATTTTCTGAGGTACCACCAAACTGATTTCCAGAGTGATTGTACCAGCTAGCAAGCCCACCAGCAATGGAGAAGTGCTCCTCTTCACAACCTCACCAGCATTTTCTGTCACCTGTGTTTTTGAACTTAGCCATTCTGAGTGGTGTGAGTTGGAATCTCAGGGTTTTGATTTACATTTCCTTAATGACTAATGATGTTGAACATTTCTTTAGGAGCTTCTCAGACATTCGGTATTCCTTAGTTGAGAATTCTTTGTTCACCTCTGTAGCCCATTTTTAATAGGGTTATTTGTTTCTCTGGAGTCTAAATTCTTGAGTTCTTTCTATATATTGGATATTAGCCCTCTATCAGATGTAGGATTGGTAAAGAACTTTCCCCAATATGCTGGTTGCTGTTTTCTACTATTGAGAGTGCCCTTTGCCTTACAGAAGCTTCGAGGTTTTATGAGGTACCATTTGTCTATTGTTGATCTTAGAGAATAAGCCTTGGTTTTCTGTTCAGGAAATTTTCCCGTGTGCCCATGTGTTCAAGGCTCTTCTACACTTTCTCTTCTGTTAGTTTCAGTGTATCTGATTTTATGTGGAGGTCCTTGATCCACTTGGACATCAGCTTTGTACCAGGAAATAAGAATGGATCAATTTGCATTCTTCTGCATGCTGATTGCCAGTTGAACAAGCACCATTTGTTGAAAAGGCTATCTTTTTTCCACTGGATGGTTTTAGCTCCTTTGTTAAAGATCAAGTGACCATAGGTGTGTGGGTTCATTTTGGGTCTTCAGTTCTATTCCATTGATCTACCTGCCTGTCACTGTATCAATACCATGCAGTTTTTAACACTATTGCTCTGTAGTACTGCTTGAGGTTGGGGATTCTGATTGCCCCAGAAGTTCTTTTATTGTTGAGAATAGTTTTCGATATCCTGGGTTTTTTGTTATTCCAGATGAATTTGAGAATTGCTCTTTCTAACTCTATGAAGAATTAAGTTGGATCTTTGATGGGGATTGCAGTAAATCTGTAGATTGCTTTCTGCAAGATGGCCATTTTTATTATATTACCCTTGCCAATCCATGAGCATAGGAGATCTTTCCATGTTCTGAAATCTTCTTCAATTTCTTTCTTCAGCGACTTAAAGTTCTTGTCCTACAGATCTTCCACTTGCTTGGTTAGAGTCACACTAAAGTATTTTAAGTTATTTGTGACTACAATGAGGTTTGGCATTTCCATAATTTCTTTCTCAGCCTATTTTTCCTTTGAGTGGAGGAAGGGTGTTGATTTCTTTGAGTTAATTTTATGTACAGCCACTTTGCTGAAGTAATTAATTGGCCGTAGAAGTTCTCTGGTAGAATTTTTGGTGTCACTTAAGAATACTAGCATATCATCTGCCAATAGTGATAGTTTGACTTCTTCCTTTCCAATTCATATCCCTTTGACCTCCTTTTGTTCTCTAATTGCTCTGGCTAGGAATTTGAGTACTATATTGAATAGGTAAGGAGAGGGTGGAAAGCCTTGTCTCATCCCTAATTGTAGTGGGTTTTAGACCTCTTGCATTTCCCCAAATCTCCTCTCAGTTAGAAGCTTGGTTCTGGACTACTGTTATTTTGGGGGAGGTAGTGTCCAGTTCAGTAATTGCTATCCTAGTTGAAATGAGTTGAGTAATTGGGACCATGACTTTAAAGGAGTATTGGGATGTTAGTTTTTCCTTTTTTGTTATGTTTCCTGGTACACAGGAGGCAGACAGCTTTTTGTTGTACTACTTGGCAAGCTCTGCCTGTCACAAGCTTAGCATGGGAGACTAGTTAACATTTAATTGAAGTCACTAAACCTGTAAATAAGTTATTTACTGTAGTAATATTGACACAAAGTCAGAAATATAACTAAAATAAGATCCTTAATCATTCATTTGTCCTTTTTTTGTTTGTTTATAAAGTACATATCAGGCTTGTGATACACATTTACCATGGGTAAGAAAGAAACATCATTGCAGATAGGCTAAAACCTGAAAATAATGAAGTAAGTATAGAAATAGCATATTCTTGAATCAAATGATACAGTTGTGTATATGTGTTAAGAAGCCACTGAAGAGTTTCAAGGAAACTCTGTTTGTTTTGGACTCAGGACATATAAAACTGATAGGCAAAAAAACAATTGTGTGGGAATAGGTCATAGATGGTTTCTAGTCCCCCACCATCTCTCTGATCAGTAATTCTGGAGCAAGATAACTGACATCAACCAATCAAATCAGAGTCTTATCTGACAAGGAACTGAGAATCTCGCCAAGTCCAAGGGAGGGTGTTATGTTGGACATAGGGCCCATAACCCAGCAAATTCAACTGATGACTGACAACCAATACAATCTCTGATAGAACCACACTGAAGCAGGGCCATTTGCCAAGTCATCTTCAAATCTGGCTGACAGAAATGAGGGGACAACAAAGGTTTGTTATGAGGAAAATATTATTGATAGATGTATTGGTTTATATATTGCTTATAAGTATTTGTTATATATTTGGTAATTGCAAATAAGTAACAAAAAGTAAGTCTTATATGACAATATTCTTATGTATTGATTTGTAACAAATCTTTGAAAATATTCCCTAATTAGAAAAATGTACATAGTCTCACATACAGGTATATAAGTAGCAGTAACCTAAGAATTTTAATTTTAAATAATATATTTTTAAATACTACTGGAAATTTTATCATTACTTAAAACTAGAATGTTACATAAAAGTTTCTTTACGAGATCCTGCTATACCACTCCTGGGCATATATCCAGAGGATTCCCCACCATGTAATAAGGATACATGCTCTACTATGTTCATAGCAGCCCTATTTATAATTGCCAGATGCTGGAAAGAACCCAGGTATCCCTCAACAGAAGAATGGATGCAAAAAATGTGGTATATCTACACAATGGAGTACTATTCAGCCATTAGAAACAATGAATTCATGAAATTCTTAGGCAAATGGATGGAGCTAGAAAACATCATACTAAGTGAGGTAACCCAGACTCAAAAGGTGAATCATGGTATGCACTCACTAATAAGTGGTTATTAACCTAGAAAACTGGAATACCCAAAACATAATCCACACATCAAATGAGATACAAGAAGAAAGGAGGAGTGGCCCCTGGTTCTGGAAAGACTCAGTGAAACAGTATTCAGCAAAACCAGAACGGGGAAGTGGGAAGGGGTGGGAGGGAGGACAGGGGAAGAGAAGGGGGCTTACGGTACTTTCGGGGAGTGGGGGGGCTAGAAAAGGGGAAATCATTTGAAATGTAAATAAATTATATGGAATGAAAAAAAATATGATCCTAAAAAAAAAAGTTTCTTTACTTTAAAAGCAGAGTATTTCTAAGGGTTGTAGACAAAGAAAATGTCAACTAATTGCCATTATTGTGTTTTCATTTATGAAATATTTAAAAACTAACTTCAGAAGTATGTGGATTATAGATGTAAATAAAACTTACAGGTACATATTGGAGCCGGGATCCAGCCAGTCCTTGTACATATTGTTTTAGCTCTCGGGTTTACAGGATAGAAGCCATCTTTACAGTGATATATGATTGTATCACCAATTTTGTATGTAACCTTGAAAGGTGAGTTCATACCATTTGGAATATAAGGACTTTTGCAAGTCATTTCTGCAAACAAGCAAATATAAATAATGAGAAATATTTAATCATATTAAAATTAAGAATATGAAAACTAAAGGGCAGATACTGTTTATTTTTGCTGATAATCTTAATAGTAGCATTAGAAGGAATTCATCTCCATATGCTTGATATATCACCCAGGTTTCTCTATCTCCTCTTAATATATTTGTACCTCTCTGATATTTATGTTTTCTCAACCAATCATATACAGTACTTCATATCTCTTGCAATTACTTCAACACATACAACCATAACAATTTCTTCCAGGTTATAATCTTTGATTAACATTGCTGGTATCGACTCTCAATTGGTATGTGTATTAATATCCACAATCACTTACTTTTAAATAGTTTGGAAAATTTCACAATCCTTACTCTTTGAAATAAATTTGGCCTTTTACTTTCATGAGAAAACTAAATTAATAAGGAAGCTATGTCTTTTTTTTTTAATTTTTTTTATTCGATATAATTTATTTACATTTCAAATGATTTCCCCTTTTCTAGCCCCCCCACTCCCCGAAAGTCCCGTAAGCCCCCTTCTCTTCCCCTGTCCTCCCTCCCACCCCTTCCCACTTCCCCGTTCTGGTTTTACCGAATACTGTTTCACTGAGTCTTTCCAGAACCAGGGGCCACTCCTCCTTTCTTCTTGTATCTCATTTGATGTGTGGATTATGTTTTGGGTATTCAAGTTTTCTAGGTTAATAACCACTTATTAGTGAGTACATACCATGATTCACCTTTTGAGTCTGAGTTACCTCACTTAGTATGATGTTCTCTAGCTCCATCCATTTGCCTAAGAATTTCATGAATTCATTGTTTCTAATGGCTGAATAGTACTCCATTGTGTAGATATACCACATTTTTTGCATCCACTCTTCTGTTGAGGGATACCTGGGTTCTTTCCAGCATCTGGCAATTATAAATAGGGCTGCTATGAACATAGTAGAGCATGTATCCTTATTACATGGTGGGGAATCCTCTGGGTATATGCCCAGGAGTGGTATAGCAGGATCTTCTGGAAGTGAGGTGCCCAGTTTTCGGAGGAACCGCCAGACTGATTTCCAGAGTGGTTGTACCAACTTGCAACCCCACCAGCAGTGGAGGAGTGTTCCTCTTTCTCCACATCCTCTCCAACACCTGTTGTCTCCTGAATTTTTAATCTTAGCCATTCTGACTGGTGTAAGATGAGATCTTAGGGTTGTTTTGATTTGCATTTCCCTAATGACTAATGAAGTTGAGCATTTTTTAAGATGCTTCTCTGCCATCCGAAGTTCTTCAGGTGAGAATTCTTTGTTTAACTCTGTGCCCCATTTTTTAATAGGGTTGTTCAGTTTTCTGGAGTCTAACTTCTTGAGTTCTTTATATATATTGGATATTAGCCCTCTATCTGATGTAGGATTGGTGAAGATCTTTTCCCAATTTGTTGGTTGCCGATCTGTCCTCTTGATGGTGTTCTTTGCCTTACAGAAACTCTGTAACCTTATGAGGTCCCATTTGTCAATTCTTGCTCTTAGAGCATACGCTATTGGTGTTCTGTTCAGAAACTTTCTCCCTGTACCGATGTCCTCAAGGGTCTTCCCCAGTTTCTTTTCTATTAGCTTCAGAGTGTCTGGCTTTATGTGGAGGTCCTTGATCCATTTGGATTTGAGCTTAGTACAAGGAGGCAAAGATGGATCAATTCGCATTCTTCTGCATGCTGACCTCCAGTTGAACCAGCACCATTTGTTGAAAAGGCTATCTTTTTTCCATTGGATGTTTTCAGCCTCTTTGTCGAGGATCAAGTGGCCATAGGTGTGTGGGTTCATTTCTGGATCTTCAATCCTGTTCCATTGATCCTCCTGCCTGTCACTGTACCAATACCATGCAGTTTTTAACACTATTGCTCTGTAGTATTGCTTGAGGTCAGGGATACTGATTCCCCCAGATTTTCTTTTGTTGCTGAGAATAGTTTTAGCTATCCTGGGTTTTTTGTTGTTCCAGATGAATTTGATAATTGCTCTTTCTAACTCTGTAAAGAATTGAGTTGGGATTTTGATGGGTATTGCATTGAATCTGTATAGTGCTTTAGGCAAAATGGCCATTTTAACTATATTGATTCTACCGATCCATGAGCATGGGAGGTTTTCCCATTTTTTGAGGTCTTAGGAAGCTATATCTTTTATAATTTTTACATTGTATAAAGCAAGGTGTGTGTGAAAGAGAAAGTATTCCTTTTAAAATAAAAAAAGAAAAACATACTATAAATGAAACACTTCATCGGTAACCTACACTCTTAATTAACTGCACAAGTAGAGAGATGGTGTTTTGTATGGGAAATCAAATAGAACTCAGGCATCTACAGTTTATGAGACAAGTTTTATCTTCCAAGTAACCAAATAAGTGGATTAGAAATATTTGTTACTATTCATTCATTGATGGAGGAAGTCATTAATAGAGGAAAAGACAAAAAAGTTCTCCTTGTTTAACTATGAAGTCGAAGTTATTGCTTTTCTTCCCATTTCCTTTAAATCAGTCTCCATACATTAGACAAGATACAGTGTCTTTTCATGGGATTATAAAATCCAATAGCAACTGCTATTCTTTATTTCCTAAAACCAAATCAGCTATTTCTCTCATATTTATAAATCATGATCATCTATACTTGTTTGTTCTGTATAACATCAAATTGTGGACTAAAAAAAAAGTAGATTTAGAATATTCTCTTCAGTTTCACTCTGCCTGTGCTCACCACACTTACAGATTTTATTCAGATAATATAAAATTAGGAACCGAACACCAATAACTTTAAATGCAAAGAAAACTCTGCTCATGTGTTATTGACAACAATAAGCTGAAAAAAACCTCTCTTTCATCTTCTACACCTTCTTCTCTCATTCTGTCTTTATCTAATTGCTTCATCCCAGAAGAGAGCAGAATTAGAAGAGATAACGATCTCTTTGTAGTGGTGAAAATACACAATGAAATAGGATATAAAAACTTCACAAAGGTCTATTTGTATTTTAATTAATTGATTTTATTTTAAATGGGTTTCACTTATTTCATTTACTTGATATAGCATCCTGTAAGCTTATAAAATGAAAAAAATACATAAAAACATGTTTCTATTATTGACAAAATAAAGATATCATTTTGCTTAATCAAACAAACAGGTTGAGCAACCCAAACATTTTTCCTAAAGGAGGTTGAAATATTAGAAGAACTAGAGGGGAGAAAGGACACAAAAGAAACAGAGCCTTCTAAATACAGCAGAATTGAGGCTCATATGGACATGGACAGAGTGTGGTGCCATGCACATAGCATTTATGGGTCTAAGCATGATGAGTGCTGAGAGGAGAAATGGACACAAAACCCCATCCCTAAATCAGAAGCTATTTCCAACAACTCACAATTGAAAAATTAGGTTTTGTTTCTCTACTGTAATCTCACTGAATATACCACTACATAATGGTCAGGAACCATGTCAATCAATAGATGGTCAACACGAACTCAAGCCAATGGCATGTTTTGATTTTTAAACTTAAGAACTTTTTGAGTACTTATTATGGTTTCTGACTTTGTGATTTTTGTGGAATTAATATGTGGTGAGCATGTATGCATATATATGCATATGTGTTTCTTTTGAATTTTTTCTCTGGCTCTTGGTTTTTGTTTGTTTTCCTGTTCTGCTTTGTTTTTATTTTAGATTATTTTTAATTATTTTCTGTTTATTTGCTTGTGTTTTTAAATGTGAGAGTGAGAAAAGAGATAGATAACATAAAGATCAAGGAAGAGGGGAAGGGAATAGGATCTGGGAGAGAATGCAACAGGAAAAATTTTAATTAGAACATATGCATGAATAAAAACTAGTCATAGTTTAAAATATGGAAAAAGAAATAACAATTTTGATTTTTTTGTAGTTAATTATGTCAGCAGGTTCAATTATAACTACATTTGATGCTAGAATTTAAGTCACAATAACAATTAATGATACTTTGTGTGCCAATCTAACTTTAGATTTATAATTAATGATTTTGAGATGGGAATATTTTGCATTATCTCATGGGACAGAAAGAAAGGAAATGATGGCAGTAGAGAGATTGAGGGAGAATGCAAAAATATAACGAACTATTGAATTTGAAGTTGGAGGAAAATGGTCCTCAGCCACCAAACCAAGTAGCATTTTGCAACAAAGAATAGGCTTGTGAATGGGTTCTTGATGGAATAAATAAAGAAACCAGCTCTGACAACATTTCACAGTTTGAAGATACTACTCTTAGATCTTGGGTCTCCAACAGTGCAGCAGGATACATTTTTATTTTCCAACACTAATTTTTTGGTAATTTGTCATTTCAGTCATAGAAAAAATAGAATGATAATGGGGAAATAAAACATCATTTTGCAGGAGTCCTAATTTTATGGGAGAAAAGTTCTTTTGTTTTCTCTTCCAACAATGTTATCAATTGATGTTTATGAACATATTGATGTAAGCAAATCTGAATGCTGTCCTTTTCAGCAATAACAATAGCCAAGCTGAAAATCCATTATAGTGAAATGTTTTATATAATTTTATTCTATATTTCAATATTTTCCTGAATTTGTGTCTATAATCACCTGCATGCACTGAGTCCTGAGATGTCAAAAGATGGCTTTGGAACTTCCAGACTGGAGTTACAAAGGATTATGAACTGGTGTCTCAGAGTGGGGAACCAAGCACAGGTCCTCTGTAAGAGCCATTAATATTGATTGGTCCATCTCCAGCCCCTCATATTCATTCTTGAACATTTATAGAATTTCAAAAGAAAGCATGAATGTTTTGTAAGTTTAGATTGTGGTCTGTTCTGTAACTTCATTTTCCTTGATACATTCTATGTTATACAGAATCAAAACTCCAAAAGAATTAACAAAATGGTAGTTGAAGAAACTATTATTGCCAGAGTATCTTGGGGTTAAAAATAGATTTAAAGCTGACAGAACATTTGGAGATGCATATGTATATTTAATCATTCCAAACATGTTTGTAAAGTTCTTCATATGCAATATAGGTATCTAACAGTAAGACAAACATCAAAAAATAAAAAAAGTCCAAATAAGCCATTAAATAAGAGTTTCATTCCAAAATCAAAACCATGACTGAAAGTCATGAAAAATGAGATAGAAATTCTGTGGGAGTTAAATCCCTATAGCAATGTCAGGGACAGTGGGTTATAACACACTGACACTGTGAGAACAGTTAATCTGGGAAGAATATCTCCAGCAGAGGAAAAAGTATGAAGGGGACAGTCTCAGCAGACTTTATTTCTGAGGTTGACAACTACCTTCTGACAGATCTTGATAACCAGGCAATGGGAAGGACTGAGTCAGAGCTCATGTGGGTTAAATTCTTAAGACATGCAAAATAGTCTTGTTCCAGTGAAGACATCTATGAAATATTTGATAATAAATTAGACAATCTAGAACAAATTCTCAATGTATGTCACCTATGACACTTAAGCAATGGGTGCCAAAAATTATGAATGGACAAGTGATACTGAATGAGAATTAAGTCTAACTTGGAGAATGCGGTGATAAAGCAGAGTTGGTGCTTAGTTCTGCTATACTTGTAAACAAGGAGTAACGGATGTTCTAAGGCTTTCCAAATCTTTGGAGAAGGCACTCATATGCCCTCATTTATAAACGTGCAGATACCTATTTCAGAAGTATGCTATATTTTGGTTGTTGTTAATTTTTGCACTGGCAGTAACTTTACTATGCGACTCAAAAATCATCCAACACACACACACACACACACACACACACACACACACACACGCACACACGCACACGCACACGCACGCGCACCCACACGCACACAGACACACACACATACACACACAGAGAGACAGAGACAGAGAGAGACAGAGACAGAGAGACAGACAAAGAGAGAGACAGAGAAGGAGGAAGCAGGAGAGAAGGAGAGAGAGAGAGAATACTCCTAGTACTACCACTTACACCACCACCAAAAAAACCCAACGAAAACAGACAACAAGAAAGAACAATTATTAATCACTGATTGTCCCTTTCCCCTCCAGCATTGAGCTGGGCTTTTCAGTCTCTACATTCAGCCCACATTCCTGGCCGCCAGCCTCTGTTCTCAGCCTGTGATACTCCTGGCCTTTGTTATTTAGAGAACAATACTGGCCGATGCTGGCACCTGGAAGCCAAACAGAAGTATTCAGGATCAGCTAGCCTTGAAGTATGCTGATCTTAGCAGGCGACCTGCTGAGATTGGAGCCAGCCAGTTCTCGAACTTCACCTTGAAGCCTGGGAGGAGGGGAGCCTTGCAAGCTATTTATTTACTAACATTTATTTTTCTTTCAGTATCATTTTTTTAAATATTTATTTTCTATATTCTTTGTTTACATTCTAAAAGCTTTCCCCTTTCCCAATTCCCTCCCCCCCCCCCCCCGCAATATGTCCCATAAATCCTCTTCTCTCCATCCATTCTCCTATCTTTCCCCTCCCTTTTCTCTGTCCTGGTACTCCCCTACAATGCTGGATCCAGCCTGTCCAGGATTAGGGCCCTCTTCTTCCTTCTTCATGGGAATCATTTGATATGCTAATTGTATCTTCATATACTAAAATTGGAACAATACAGAGAAGATTAGCTTTACTAACATTTATTGAAGCATTGGTCATGATCACAAAAGTCGTCCTGACTCAGTTGTCTTTCACCGCCCTCCCCCCAACACACACACACCCCCATCATTCTCTTTCAGGCCTCCAGTTCACCTGTGGCTGCAGGCATCAACAATTGATGTCTCTCAATATAAGTGGATCCAATTTTCTAATAAAAAGGCACAAACTAACAGAATGAATATTAAAACATGGTCAATCCCTCTGCTCATATAATAAACACACCATAATATCAAATGTACATGAGAGTAAAAGGCTGGACAATGATTTCTTCAAGAAAATGAACCTAATATAGTTCAGACCAAGCTGATATAGTTATTCTAATATTTAATAAAATAGACTTAAAATCAAGATTATTAAAAAGAGTTATGGAAGGACACTTAGTACTCATCAAAGGAAAGATCCTCCAAGATGATCTTGTAATTCTTAACACCTATATATCACAAATGCAAGGTCTGTAAAAGAAAGGGCACCTAGGTTTGTAAAAGAAACAGTACTAAAGCTTAAATAAAGTCTCAAAACATTGATAGTGGGAGACTTCAGTACTCCTTTCTCACCAATGGACAGGTCATCCAGAGAAAAACTAACAGAAATAATAGAACTAACAAATGTTATGACTTAATGAACTTAACAGTTATCTACAGAACATTTCACTCAAACCAAAAAGAATATACTTCCTTCTCAGTACCTCACAGAACTCAATCTGAAATTGATCATATAGTTGGTCACAAAACAAGTCTTAACAGATAAAATAAAATTGAAATAACAACATGAATCCTATGAGGACACCACTGATTAATGATGAACAATTAATGATTAATTAAAGTGAATAAAATAAAATAAAGTGAATAAATAAAAATGATAATTAAAGTTTAATGATATAAACATTAGAAACAACAGAAAACTGACAAACTCATAGAAACAGAACAAGTCTCTCCTAGATAAAAAAAGGGTTAGCACAGAAATTAAAAAAGCATTCAAAGACTTTCTAGAATACAATGAAAATAAAAATACAGCATACTCAGTCTTACAGGACACAATGAAAGTGGTCCTTAGAGGCAAGTATATAGTATGAAGTGCCTAATTAAAAAACAGGAAAGAAATTTAAAAAAAAACATGGAAAGATATCATACTAGAAACTTAACAATACACCTGAAAGATCTAGATTAAAAAGAAATCACATCAAAAGGAAATAAATGGCAAGAAATAAAAATTTTTTTGATTCATGTTTTTCTGACCATCTACTCGGTGCTGAAATCAATAAAGTAAAAACAAAAGAAAACAATACAAAGAAATAAGGAAACAAAGACTTGGCTCTTTAAAGTATTAATAAGATTAACAAACCATATGCTAATTCATCTAAAGGATATAGAGAGGATATCCAAATTAACCAAATCAGAAATGAAAGGACCAAAACATAGGCATTGAGGAAATCCAGAGTTTCAGAGCTGGCTCAATGGTTAAGAGCACTGACTGCTCTTCCAGAGGTCCTGAGTTCAATTCCCAGCAACCACATGGTGGCTCACAGCCATCTGTAATGAGATCTGATGCCCTCTTCTGATATGTCTGAAGACAGCAACAGTGTACTCATATACATAAATAAAAATGTTTAAAAAAAGGAATATATGAAAGTAGCGGATAAATCTTTATTAGGTACCAATCCCCCCATGTAAAATCAAAATTAGATAAACAATTTAAGTGGACCAAAACCCATGAGGAAATACAAGCAAACATTTAAAATCTCCCAATCAAAAGTAATCAGAGCCAGATGGTTTTAAAGCAAAATTCTGCTATTCTTTCAAAGAACAATTAATGCCAATACTCTTGATTCTATTTCAGAAAATAAAACCAGAAAGAACATTGCTCAATTCATTTGATGAGACAGCAGTTACTGTGTTACCAAACCACATAAAGATTAAACAAAGAAAGAGAAATAGTGGCCAATTTCCCTTATGAACATAGACTTTTAAATATGCTGAATAAATTACTTGCAACTGAATTCATGAACACATCCAACAGATCATCCACCATGAAACCATCTAGTCGGCTTCATCCTAGAGAGACAAGGATGGTTCAACCTGTATATCAATAATTAATATGACTATAAAAGCAAACTAAAAAAATAAACCATATTATCATCTCATTAGGTGTAAAAGAGGTCTTTGACAAAATTCCAACACCCCTTCATGATAAAATTTTAACACCTTCCATGAAAACAATCTGGAGATATTAGGGATAAAGGTGGCCTAAATCAACATGATAAGCCAGTTACAGCAAACCCATAGTCAGCATCAAGTTAAATGGAACAGGAATTGCATTAAAATCTGGACAAGAAAAGGCTGTGCATGATTTTTCTACCTATTCAATGTAGTACTTGAAGTCTTATCTAGACTGATAAGACAACTGCAGGAGATCATGGGATGCAAACTGGAAAGGAAAAAGTCAAATTATCTTTTTTTCCTAGATTGTATAATAGTATACATATATGTCCTTAAAACTGTGTTGCATAACTTCTGATAAACACTTTGAGTAAAGTAGCTGGATACAAAATTAACTCAGTGCAGGATTCATATATCCAAATGACAAGTGAACTGAGAAAGAAGTCAAGGAGACAGCACCATACACAATAGCATTAAATAATGTAAACTATCCTGCAGTAACTCCAATAAAGCCAGTGAAAGACATATATACAATAAAATATTCAAGTATTTTAAGAAAAAATTAAACAAGATATCAGAAGACTGAAAGGACTCACATGTTCTTGGATTGATAGTATTGGTTACTGGTATTCTACCAAAAGCAATGTACATATTCAATGCAATCCCCACCTAATTTCTAACATAATTTTTTCTACACCCTGAAAGTTAAATGTGGAATATGTAGATGTTAGTCATTAAGTAAATGGTTATCAAACTATAATTCATAGACCCATAGGAATTAGGTATCAAAGAGAGGATTGGGGAAAACACTTGGATCTACTTGGTAACAGGAAATAAAATACATTCTGTAGGTGAATTTGGGGCAGAGGCAACAAGAACAGGACACGAGGGGAGAGAATGCAGGGAGAGACAACTATGATTAAGGGACATTTGAGGGAGAATGAAAATTTATTGTAGTGTAATCTTCCTAAAATATATGAAGGCATTCCTAATGAAGTCTCCAAATAATGGGTAAGTTGCAATCCCAACTGGTCATTTCTTATAAACCAACAATGTTTTCAGTACTGGGATAGATTTACATCCAATTAAGATATTGGGAAAATTTGTCTTACAAAAATTCCCTAAAAACCTCAGGTTATTGCCAAGGCAAAAGCTTCCTCTTCACAAACTGGCAAGTTCCCATTTGGAAAGGAAACGCCCACATAACTCACTGAACATGGAAAAAATAAACTGATGAATACATAAAATCTTTCATCCCTGTTCTAGCCATCTTAGTAGGAAAAAGTACTCTGCAAGCTACCAAAAGAGAAACATATTCACCAACCCATCCATGAAACTTTTGATCTACAGTGCTATCTTTCCTGTCAAACATGACAGGGCAATGGTGGCACTGGGCTTGTCAGGGTAGCAAATCAGTATCTGATTTGACTTAATACCCACTCCATAAGATGAATCCTATACCCAGTATTGTTTGCCTGACCAAGAAACAGAGATTAGAGTCCTAAGGGCTAGGGCAAATCCAAATATTACAGGTCTTTAAAAATATTCCCAACGCTATTCTGCTATACTGGTAAATCAATGCCTTATTCAGTCATGACCAGAAAGGTTTGTTCTTACATCAGGTGTAAGTGATTAGACATACCCACAGCTAGATATTTAATACAAACACACACACACACACACACACACACACACACACACACATGCATGGGAGGGAGGCAGGTAGAGTGCAGTGGAAAGAGATTCCTTGGGACACTGGGCTCTAAAAGGGGTCTATCTATAGAAATCCTTTCCTCAGAACTCAGGAAAACCCCAGGAAAGGTAGAAAGAGTGTAAAGAGACAGAAGGGATGCAGTACAAAAGGAGAACATGGCCCTTCAAATCAACTGAGTAAATCTCATATGAACTTATGGAGAATGAAGTATCATAGACCCTGGATGGGTTTGCACCAAATCCTCTGTATGTGTATATACATTAGAGTTTTCATTTAGTGTTCCAAAGTATTGAATGAATGGTTTTTTCTTGTTATCATTTCCTTCTGTGGATCTCTCTTGTCCATATTCAATCTAAGAGTTTATGTATTATTTGCTTATGTCTTAGACACCTACTACTTTTATTAAAGAAAATTATTAGAGCTGGAGGCCAGAGAAGGTAGGAAGAAACTGGGAATTGTAGAGGTAGAGCAAGCTTGTAATCAAGATATATTACATGAGAAAAGAATCTCTACAACAGAAAACAATAACCGATTGCCAGATTATAGAGATGATGGGTAGTTAGATGGATAGATAAATAAATAAATAAGTGATGGATGGATAGAGAGACTAATAGATAAGTAATATGAAGACAACAAAGCATTATCACATTGGCTGTTGATAACAACCTGAAGAAGGGAGGCAAGCCATTTTATGGTATCCAGATTGAGTTCCAAAAGGCAGACCTGCGTCCCATTGCATGAGGCTTCCACATAAAAAGCAAAACTAACAGAGAGGTGACATCTTCAACTTTGCTTGCAGATATCCCCCCAGAAACTGAGGAAGCATGTTCAGGCAGCTAACTGGAGATCCCTATGTGGATTCCCAGGAAGAGCAGAAAAAACAACTGAAATATCAGCCATAGCACATTTATCTACGGGAGGGCGAGGTAGGAAACACAAAGGGAAACTTCAGCTTATTGTTTCAACTTTTATAGTCAGTTCCTGCTGGAAGTTGAGAGCACCTGATTTGATCATGTGATGTTTAGTGTTACTTTCTTTTCTATTCCCGAGAAGCATTGCCCAAGAGGGACTTTCAGAGGGGAATCCCAGGTAGCTGCAATGTTAGCTGCTTTGCTTATCTACCCTAGAAGATCAATGACAGACATCTTAGTGCTTGAAATAATGTTCTGCATCTCATCATTTGTCTATCATTTGTCATTCTTTCTGTCTGTCTGCCTGTCATCTATTCATCTACCTCTTACTTATTACTTGTTCTTTTGCTTTTCTTGCTATACACTTTGTAAACTCACTCATTCAAAAGGAAAAGTGTGACAATTGTTCTCCAGACAGAATATCAGGAACACAGTATTTACAAATCATGCTGAATGGACGAAGCAAACTGTATTTATGTATGTATGTATGTATGTATATATATATATATATGCATATATATATGCATCTCTCCATATATAGACACACACACACACACATACACACACACACACACACACACACACACACAGAGAGAGAGAAAGAGAGAGAGAGAGAGAGAGGGGGGGGGAATAATTAGATAAAAAGGAGAGTTTGAGTCAGAGCACAAGGAGGGAACTATGGGACAGTTTAGAAGGAGAAGAGCAATGTAATTATAGTATAATCTCAAAATTATAAAAGTACAAAATAATTGAAAGCAAACATTTTCTGTCATTTGTTAGGACGGACTTTTCTCTCATTGGATGACTGTTTTCCTGTTACAATTCAATTTAAAATACTACAGCATACGAAAATGAGCTTAAATCTCTGAATTGTAAAATAAATGTAATGCGAGGACTGAAGAGCTACATAAATTGCCATTCATCATGTGGAAAGTAGTCAACAACAAATAGGAACATAAAGAGATTTATGAAATCAGAGTTAGGCACAGCCACTTAATTCTAGAATGTGTCTCTTTCTTTAAATCATTATTTGCCATTCCATGTTTGTGGTGGCTTTATGAATTATTGAGGAGGGCTGCTATATCCTCTTCAGAAACAGTGTTAATACAGTGGTAACATAATGTCCTATTTACTACGTACATTGGAGATATCAGAAAGAGCAAATTGTTAGCATTTTGTTGGCTTACATACAAAAAATAACAGTATTATATGCTGTCTTATTAAAGATATTTTCATTCTGTGAAATACAATTTGATTGAAATTGGTGAAAATTACTCATTTTAATGACTATGAAGTTAAAACATATCTAATTTGTGAAGATGAAATCAACCCCACACAGACCCAGAGATATGTAGAGTCTGTCAGGTACTTTGTCCTGTTCAATGCCTCTATTTATTTAGGTGGAATTTCATTTTTCAAATTATTGTTACGTCTTGTTTAGAATTTTTCAAGATGCATCTTTTTTTTCTCTCCAAATTATATTTTAGAGGCTATTCACACTTTTCAGATTATAGAACTGAGAACCACCCCCCTTTTTTTTTCATTTTTTCTCCTTTATTGCTTATCAGAAACTATTTCTGTAAATAGGTTGTTTTTACTATAAATGCGTTTTCTGTTTTAAGAGTTTTACTTAAAATACTCTATAGTTTATTTCATATTAATAATGCTTGATTAAAGTTAAAATAAATTTAAAAATTTCTCATAAACATATAGGAGTTAAATATATTTGGCTAGAAAAATGCACGATTCAAATCTGTCTCCACTTACCTTCCCCTTTAGCAGTAGAAAGCGATGAAATTAGGAGGATATTGGCTAGTAGCAATATGCTACAGAACCCCATCTTCTAAAGCCTAAAGCTCCAGATGTGGTGATGCTTCTGGAAACCCTGTCATTACTAGTGCTGTGTATGACATTGAATTTCAGTGTATTACTAGTAGCCAGTTTGGTAAATATCAAAGTTCAAAAGGGAGGGGCAAAACAAACAATATTCAATCAATGCTTTCACAATAACACTCTAAGTTAATCATTTTACATTTATTAAGCAATTTAATATCATTCATTTTTTGTGCCAGTCTCCTAGTCAGTCAAATTGTTATTCAGAACGGAAGACAAGAGAATAAATTTCTTTTGTCTTCTTACAGGCATGATAACTGGTTAGGACAGTTTGTTGATTTTCTTCTTTTTTTAAATATTAGCTTTAAATATATATATATATAATATTCTATATTTACATTTTATATTATATAGGTATATTCTTTATTTATATTTCAAATAGTGTCCCCTTTACTGTTTCCCCCTCTCCCCAAAAAATCCCATAACCATCTCCCCTTACCCAATCCACCCTTCCCCGCTTCTCTGTCCTGGTATTCCTCTACACTACAGCATCAAGTCTTTCCAGGACCAAGGACCTCTCCTCCTTTTGGTGTCTAACAAGACAATCCTCTGCTGTCGATGTGTCTGGAGCCATGGGTAATTCCATGTGTACTCTTTGGTTGATAGTTTTGTCCCTGGGATCAATGGGAGTACTGGGAGACTCATACTGTTGTTCCTCCTGTGGCCCTGCAAGCCCCTTCTGCTCCTTGGGAGCTTTCTCTAGCTCCCCCATTGGGGACCCTGTGCTCAGTTCAATGACTGGCTGAGAGTGTCCCCCTCTGTATTTGAATTTCTTCTTTGCAAGCTTTCATGGCTACTTGTGGTAAAATGAATTCTAGTCCTCAGGTAGGAATTTTCAGAAAGATCCAGGTTAAGAAATTTGGGCCCTGTAATGTGGAATACACCACTTAGACTTATTTTCTTTGGGGGCAGCACAGTACAATAGAAACAGTCCTCAATATCTTAAGTTTTGTTAGACAACCTTGACCAACAACACAATAGTGCTTCTCTTGTCTAGGATTAGTATGTTTCTTAGATGGTTTGGGGGTAAAGATTATCATCCTAGATGAATAATTGTATTCAATATTATATGTATAATATTATATGTGCAATATATGTGCATTCATATAAAGAATTGTATGTACAGACACATACACACATAAATAATTATAGTTCATTTTGGACCACTGGGTGAGGCAGGATGCTGGAAGTCTTGACTACATACCTCACTGGTCTGTACCAAAGCCAGGGACAGCAGGTTCTCAGTCTTGGGAACTACAGATACCTCTTGATGCTGTAGAAGACCTGAGAATGGAATGAAGCCTGCACTGGCCTGAGGCTGACAGGGAACCGGTAGGAGGAGAGAACACCAGCTGGGTCCCTCAGGGATGAGAGTGTTATTTTCTTGTTCATCTGGTGGCTTGGCTTGGTGGTGACCACAGCTGAGAATGCAGAGAGGCCTCCTGTGTGATTACATGAAGCTCTTTAGAGGAAGACCTGTTCCATTGCTCCAGCATAGTGGATCCATATGAGAAGAGTAAGTCCACAGTCATAAAGCATTTATTGTCATGGTGGAGAGTTGTGATGAGTGAAACCAGACCCCACGTTCTCAGGGCAGGCCTGAGGTTAAATACCTTTTGCAGGGAGGAGTGTCTGGAAAGGAGAGCTTAATTGGCTAATTCCTTCAGTCCTTTAGGTACCTCATTAAAGTGGAGATCTGTCTTGATGCTACATGATACATGGTCACATCCTCTACCTGTGAAGGGGTTTGGGGTCTTGCCCTACTTGACTGATGGCCACAGAATTATGGAGAGCTGAGGCCTCCTGTCAGGAGCCTAGTGTCTGGGAACATGACAAACATCTTCCCGTTCCTTGCAGGAACACTTCATGGGTCACCTGGGTTTAAACCTAGCTCAACAAGAAACCAGGCTGCCTTTCAGGGTCCCACACTATATTTGTATCCTGATATTCTCATTTCTGATGCTTACATACTATTCTAGCAATGGTCTATGTTTCCCGGTATCTGCAGTTGCTCCAGTATATAGACTCACCTGGGAAGATTTGGAGCTAGGAGTCTCCAATAAGAGAGATCATGTGAAGTTTGTCTTTATGGGTCTGGATTGCCACAGTCCTTGTGATCTTTATGTTATTTCTTATGTATTCTGGATATTAAAAAAATAAATCAGAAAAAATTTACTTTTATAATTTAATACTGACATTAATAGTAGAGATAATGATAAATTAAAAATAAGTTTTAAAACCCACATTCTACACTTGTGTTACTTACTACTAGCCATGTATGGTTACTATTCTTCATTGTCAATTTCTCTGCCTCTGGAATGAAATACTGACTGAACTGACCTTTTTGAGATTTTTAACTTGATTTGAAGTGGGTGAATCATCCTCTAGTCAGGACCACTGATGTAAGTAGACAAACACCTTTGATCTGGAACTTGAAGCAGAAAGACATATTTCTTTAATCCAGATCTTGTGGAGGACAGACACACCTTTAATCTGGACCACAATTATGCTGGAAGCCTGTATAAGGACATGGAAGAAGGAAGATTTTGGTCTTCCTTCTGGCCCCTGCCTAGCTAAAACATTCATTCCTTCAGAGACATTAGAACATATTTCTTTGGGATTACAGAGAATACTAAATATAAACTGAGACTTATAGCCTTATGCACTTTGTAACTACTAGACTCTATGACTGTCCACTCATAAGAGGTCTTTGTTTGATTAATTGGGCTATAAATCATTCTAATAAATCTACTTTTCTCACATAGATACAGATAGAAAGACACAGACACAGACACTGACACACACACACACATACACACACACACACACACACACACACAGAGAGAGAGAGAGAGAGAGAGAGAGAGAGAGAGAGAGAGAGAGAGAGAGAGAGAGATTCATCTTAGTTTTGTTATTGGAGAGAAACTTGGCTAATAAAGGTTTTGAATCTTTAAAGAAGCAAATCTAGAACAATAGAAATATAAGGAGGAATCTTTTAAACATATGGAATTAGCTTTTCTATGAGTTAAAACCTACAGCTATCCTATAGATAACCTGAAGCCTATCCAATTAGCCACTTTCCTGGGACACCAGAGAGTCCTGAATGCCAATGATTTAATGTATGTTACAAACTTGAGGAGATATGTGCATTTGATTCACCAGTTATAACTGGCAATGATTTGTTAACCCTGTTTATGAAACTTTTGACAGTTGTGGGAAGATGAGAAAAATGCTGTGGGTTGATTACTCTTAGGTTCTGTGGATCAGTTGGCAAACAATAGGGATTAGTTTCATGGTACACTTAACTCACTTCTAGCATCTTAGGATATGGTGAAGGGCAATGAGAAACTCAGGAATCAAAGTGACTGGCTCCAAGCGCACATAGTCTAAAGTTTTCTGAATGTGCTCTAAAGGAAAATCTCTTTAGCAACCACACAGCTCACATTGTGAAAAATCAAGCCTAAGTCATCCTTATAAATTTGGGTGAATTAGAGTGATTATTCAAGTCTTGGTGCTGGTAGTTAAAATAAGGGCAATGACTGGTAAAGAATGGATCATGTAATTTGACAGAGGGATATGTGTGAAGTCCCTGTTGAAACTGAGAACTTGGAGCCCTCATATTACCAGGGTGTTCTTTTTTCCCTGAGGAAGTAGTACCCTCATGCCAAACCCATGATACATTGCCCTTTTCACCTTTGACTGAGGAAATTAATCTTTCATTGTCTGCTAATCTAGTAGTGACCCTGTCTGAAGGAAACAAGAGATAATATACCTGATATCTCTCAGGGATATGCAATAGTTTTCCCCTAGATGTACAACCAGACTTAAAGCACTGTAGCCTCCTAGAGGGGAGGTAAAAAGTGTTTTCTATGATGGGATACAATATCCATCATACTAAGAAGCTTACTCAGTTTGATAATTTATTCAAACAGAAACCTAGGGAATATGTGTGGGAACTTTAACGGTGTTTGACACTGCTGAGAGAAACATGAAACTGGATTATGCTAAGGTTATTGATATAGGTACTGAGTGGTTATTTCAAGTTTAGTATAGAAGCTTGCACAGTTTTGAAAATGTGAAAAGTTTGTTTAAATTATTGACTGAATGATTTATCAAAAGATTACCCACTAAAAAGGAGTTGGAGAAGCCTGATATCCCCTGGCTTAGTGTTGATGAAAGAGTATCAAGGCTCAGGTATTTTGTAATATTAGAAGTGGTATTCTAAGTAAAACCTAACCCTATGTAATTGAAATACACAGAAGACATGCCCTTCATGAATCTTATTACATACAAAATGGTGAGGGGGGCACAAACACATTTAAAGAGTCTTATCAATATTTTACTTCTGGCAAACTTCAGGGTTGGAGACTTACTGGTCAGTTGGTTGAACTAAAAACAATGGGTTTCATTGTGTCCAGAAATACTAGAGGCCAGACGTAGTACTGAATTAACAAAAGCATGTTTATTGTAGTTATTGCACTGGGCAGCATAGACAAATCAATGTGCATAATGGCCTAATCACAATGTGTTATAAAGACTTCTAGCAATGCTGAAAGTCACTTGTTAGGGGAAATCTTCACAGAAGGTAAAACTTCAGAGAGTACACAAGACTGAACAATTTGTTTGAATAGAGAAATGGACAAATGTGCAGTTGTTCACTGAATCATAGGCTGTAGTTAATTTATTTGTTGGATGGGGCTTGAGGAAGATCATGATTAGAAAATTGATGCTAAAGACATTTGGATAAGAAGCCCTATTTGGATAGATCTCTCCAAATTGTCAGAAGTTATGAAGAAACTTGTGTTGCATGGAAATATTGATCAATTGGTGACATATTTGTAAACAAGATTTTAAACTTTATAATGTTGTGAAAGGCAAACGAGACTTTCTAGATTTCTGATAGGGTCAAAATAAGCATAGGCATATATATGTTATACTTTTTATAAGTACATCTGAAATTCTTTGACATAGTGGTTTTAGTAAACAAACATGAAGAGAGGAGTAATTGAAATTCTAGCAAAGAAATTTAAGACTCATCTAACTGCATAATATTGACCTATATGTTTCTCTTTTGGACTGCTGATTGCTCTTGTGAGGACACAGGAAATGTCTAAAGTCAAAAGTGCTGATATTATGTTCAATAAAATCTTAAGAGGATCATCGTGAAACCAAACAAAATTCAAACTTTTTAAAGGAAAACCAAAAGATCCATATAAAATGTTTCAGTGTGAAGGAAAATAAAAACCATTGGTCATAAGGCATGAATGTCCATATAAAAGAACTGGGTAAACTCAAATAGGACAAGTCCCATGAAGGTCATGGAGATCCATCTATTAAAACTGCTTCAAGAAAACTTTATGGGGGAAGATAAAACAGTATGAAATCATCAACAACCCCAGTAGACCATTATCCAAAAAAAAAAAAAAAGTGACTCCTATCTTCCACCATGGAGACCATAGGAAGTAGAAAAATTATGATTGTCAGCCTTGAGTTCTATGTCTTGTAGTGCTAGCCTTTCAAATAAAGACATTAATGAAGACATTATCCATTAAGAGAAGATAAAGAGAATTTATCTTCAGCAGAGATGTTCTTATAAAGAATAACTAACAGAGTTCATTACAGAAATATAAATAGAAATGAACATGTTTAGGAATAATTTAAGTGTAAAATTTGTGGTATACAGATGATTTTATGCTCACAAAATTATGTTTGTTTTTCAGGTGAAATCCAGCATTTTAGAATGCTGATCAATATACATAGCTGAAAATTCTTAAAGTATCTTTATGGAAAACATAGGAAATGGGAACCATAATTGGATTTTAAAGGTAAATTCACAGCCTGTATTTCTATTTTGTGGAATAGTTTGAAGAATATTGGTATTAGGTCTTCTTTAAATGCATGATAGATTTCTGCACTAAAATCATGGTCCTTGTCATTTTTGGTTGGGAGACTTTTAAAGACTGCTGCTATTTCATAGGGGTTATGGACTGTATAGATTGTTTATCTGATCCTGATATGTATCTAGAAAATTATCTATTTCATCCAGATTTTCCAGTTTTGTTGAGTATGGGCTTTAATAATAGGATCTGATGAGTTTTTGAATTTCCTTGAGTTCTGTTGTTATGTCTCCTTTTTCAGTTCTGATTTTATTAATTTGGATACTATCTCTGTGCCCTCTTGCTAGTCTGGCTAATGATTTATCTATCTTCTTGATTTTTCCCAAAGAACAAGCTCCTAGTTTTGTTGATTCTTTATATAGTTATTTAAATTAGGGAATTGACATTCTTCACAATAGTCACAAATGATATAGAATGCCTTGGTGTGACTCTAGCCAAGCAAGTGAAGATCTATGTGACAAGAACTTCAAGTCTCTGAAAAAAGAAATTGAAGATAGAAAGATTTCCCATGCTCATGGATTGGCAGGATTAATATATTAAAAATGGCCATCTTGCCAAAAGCAATCTAAAGATTCAATGCAATCCCCATCAAAATTCTGACTCAAAATTTCATGGAGTTTGAAAGAGCAATTTGAAAATTCATATAAAATAACCCAAAAAACCAGGATAGTAAAAACTATTCTCAGCAATGAAAGAACTTCTGGGGGAATCACCATTCCTGACCTCAAGCTGTACTACAGAGCAATAGTGACAAAAACTGCATGGTGTTGGTAGATAGACAGACAGAGAAATCAATGGAATAGAATTGAAGACCCAGAAATGAACCCACACACCTATGATCACTTGATCTTTGTCAAAGGCTAAAACCATCCAGAGTAAAAAAGACAGCATTTTCAACAAATCGTGCTGATTCAACTGGCGGTTAGCATGCAGCAAAATGGAAATTGATTCATTTTTATCTCCTTGTACATAGCTCAAGTTCAAGTGGATCAAAGACCTCCACATAAAATCAGATACACTGAAACTAACAGAAGAGAAAATGGAGAAGAGCCTTGAATACATGGGCACAGGGGGAAGGTTTCTGAATAGAGCACATAAGGCTTATGGTATAAGATCAAGACTTGATAAATGGGACCTCATAAAATTCAAAGCTTCTGTAAGGCAAAGGACACTGTTAATAGGACAAAAGGGCAACCAACAAATTTAGGAAAGATCTTTACCAATCCTACATCTAATAGAGGGCTAATATATATAAAAAATTTAAGAAAATATTCTCCAGAAAATCAAATAACCCTATTAAAAATGGTGTAGAGAGCTAAACAAAGAATTCGCAACTGAGGAAGCACAAATGGTTAAGCACCTAAAGAAATGTTTAACATCCTGTAGAATATATCCTATATCTGACAGAAGACTAATATCTAATATATACAAAGATTTTAAGAAATTAGTCTCTATAATATCAAATAACCCTATTAAAAATGGGGTAGTTAAGAGCTAAACAAAAAATTCTCAACTGAGGAAACACAAATGGTTGAGAAGCACCTAAAGAAATGTTTAACATCCTTAGTCATGAGGGAAATGCGAATCAAAACAACACTGAGATTCCACTTCATACCAGGTAGAACAGCTAAGATGAAAAACTCAGGGGACAGAAGATGTTGTCCAGGATGTAAAGAAAGAGGAACACTCCTCTGTTGTTGGTGGGATTGCAAGCTGATACAACCCCTCTGGAAAAAAGTCTTTTGTTTTCTCAGAAAACCAGAGATAGTATTACCTGAGGACCCAGCTATACCACTCCTGAATATATATTTAAATGATGCCCTGACACAAGGACATATGCTCCACTATGTTCATAGCAGTGTTATTTATAATAGCCAGAAGCTGGAAAGAACCCATATGTCCTTCAACGGAGTGGGTACAGAAAATTTGGTATATACACATACATACAATGGGGTACTATTCATCTATTAAAAACAATGAATTCATGAAATTTTTAGGCAAATGGATGGAACTAGAAAGTGTTATCATGAGTGAGGTAACCCAATCACAAAAGCATACACATGCTATGTACTCATTGATAAGTGGATACTAGCCCAAGAGTAAAAATAAACAAGTTACAATTCACATAACACAGAAAGCTCAAAACACAGGAGGACTGAAGTGGGGGTGCTTTGGTTCTTCTGAGAAAGGGAACAAAATATTCACAGGAGCAATAATGGAGACAAAGTGTGGAGTTGAGACTGAAGGAAAGGCCACTCAGAGACTGCCCTACCTGAGGATTCATCCTATAAGCAGTCACCAAACCCTGACACTATTATATACTATTATATAAGAAGTGCATACTGAAAGGAAGCCTGTTATGGTTGTCTCCAGAGGGGCTCTGCCAGAGCCTTACACGTAGAGTCAGATGCTAGCAGCCAACCATTAGACTGAGTGTAAGGTCCCCAATGGAGGAGCTGGAGGGCAAACTGGAGAAGCTGAAGGGATTTACAGTTCCATGGGAAGAATGACAGTGTTGGCCATCCAGACACCCCAGGACTTCCAGGGACTCAACCATAAATCAAGGGGTACACATGGTTCCAGCCAAATATGTGGCCGAGGAATGCCTTCTTGGACATCAGTGGGATTAGAGGTCCTTGGACCAGTGAAGGCTCAATAGATGCCCCAACAAAGGGAAATTGAGGGTGGGTAGGTGGGAGTGGGTTGGGTGGAGGCGAATGGAGGTAGGGGATGGGAGGAGAATTTTGGAGGTTTTCAGGGAGGGGGAAACCAGGAAAAGTTTTAGCATTTGAAATGTAAATGAACATAATATTCAATAAAAAAAGAAAACTATCAAGGAAAATATTATATTTCCTTGTATGGAGATATTCTATTTCACCATTTATTTACATTTCAAATGAAATATTTTGAAAATCTCTTCTCAAGTGTTATGTAAATATTATACTTTATACATTGATTATTTAGTAAATGAATGAGTGTCTTAAATTGTAAGGTAATTAATTTTTCGTTAGGGCAATTATTGTTCCAATCTGATATAATTTTCGCTAAAAATTCCCACTATATTTCTTCATTATTCACATAAATAATTAAAACATTATCCATATCATCTTATTTTCTTTTGAAAAAAAATTCTCTTATCACTTTGATAGTGAGCCTAGCCTTTAATAGTGGAATAATCTCTTGAAAGCCCATGCTGTACACTGACTGGATGTTCAGTTAACAAAGACTGGATAGACTAAACACCTACTATATGTGCCTTGTACAGTTTCATCAGGCAGGATTTCTCTGGCAACAGAAGGGAACAGAATTAGAGACATATAGCCAAACATTACAAGAAGAGAGTCCTAATTGGAGGTCTTCATTGGGTCCTTACCCTTGGAGATCAGCCAATCCCAGAAAAGAGCGGGAAAGTTTGGGAGATTGTTTAAGTCAGAGGGGATGGAGCACACCAGGAGAACCTGCCCATCTGAATCAGCTAAGCAGGGCTTTTGACTTGTCTTAATGTACCCTGTTTTGTCATTTTCAGCTGTTGTCTCCTGAAGAGAAAGCCTATTCCTTTCTGAAGGGAAACAGAATGTAGAAGATCTGAAGGATGTGGGGGTGGGGTGGGGGGAAGGTATGAGAAAGCTGAGAGGAATGGAGGGGAGAAATACTGTGGTCAATTAAAAAATGAAAATTAAAAAATCAACATCCTTAGTCATCAAGGAAATGCAAATCAATATGACCCGAGATTACACTAAACAGAATGGCTAAGATCAAAAATTCAAGCAACAGCAGCACATTGTCCACATGGTGAGGATGTGGAGAAAGGAGAAGAACCCTTCATAGCTGGTGGTATTGCAAACTGTAAAACCACCCTGGAACTCAATCTGGTGCTTCCTCATAAAACTGAAAATAGTTCTACCTGAAGATCCAGCTCTACCACTCTTGGGCATATACCCAAAAGATTTTGTACCATACCACAAGGACACATGCTCCACTCTGTTCAAAGCAGCCTTATTCGTAATCGCCAGCAAACTGGAAACCATTCAGATGTCCTTCAACCAAAGAATGGACACAGAAAAGTGTGGTTCATGTACTCAATGGAAAACTATTCATCTATTAAAAACAAGGACATAATAAACTTTACAGGCAAATGAGTGGAACTAGAAAGTATCATACTGAGTGAAGTAATCTATACTCAAAAGGACATGCATGGTATATACTCACTGATAAGTGGGTATTAATCAAAAAAGCACTGAATATCCAGGATACACTCCACAGATCATAAAAAATTAAAAAGGAAGGAAGGCACAAGTGAGGATGCTTCAATCCCACTTAGAAGGGGGAGCAAAATAGTCACCGGGAGCAGAGGGAATAGGGAGGAGAAAGGGGGGCATTATTATTAATGTTATGAAACAGGAGAGAAGCTCAGAGGACATAAATGGAACCTTTAAAAAGTCCCAGAAATCTAAAATGGTGGAGGCTCCCAAGATTCAGTATAGGTGGTCTCAACAAGAGGGAAATGGAACCTGAAGAAACCACCTCCAGTAGATAGAATTCCTAGTGGAAGGGTAGGGTCACCAACCCACCTTCAAAATTTTGACCCCAAATTGTTACTGTCTAAAGGAAATGCACGGACTAAAATGAAGTAGAGACCGATGGAATGGCACACCAGTGACTGGCCTAACTTTAGATCCATACCAGGTGCAGGCACCAAACCCTGACACTATTACTGTTGATGCTATGTTGGGCTTGCAGACAGGAACCTAGCATGGCTGTCCTCTGAGTGGTTCTACTAGCAGATGATTGATACAGAAGCAGAATCTTACAGCCAAGTATTAGACTGATGTCTGGGACCCATATGGAAGAATTACAGGAAGGACTGAGGGAGCTGAAAGGTACGGCAACCCCATAGGAAGCCCAACAGTGTCAACTAGCCTGAACACCTGGGAGGTTGCAGAGCATAAGTCACTAATCAAAGATCACATAGAGGACTGCTTTTTCTAGTTTCCAATTGAAACGATTCACCTAACCCTTTATAAACTTGATGTTCCATGTAAGGGGAATAAGGGACACCTTCTTCAGAGGCAAAGTGGATGAGGGACAGGGGGAAGAATGCTGGGGGAGAGGATGACAATGAAGGCAACATTTGGGTTGCAAATAAATAAAATAGTTAATTAAAATTTGAAAACAATTACTTCAGTTTATTTTCACTAATGTACAGTTACTACATAGTCAACTAAACATTAGGGAATAAGATATTCTTCTTCCTTTTCATTTCAGTTGTTCTGTTCAGAACCCATTTTGATACCACTTCTACTTTCCCAATTATTTTAAAAGGTTTATTACATTCATAATGTACTCTGTCATCAGATGGATATTTAGCCATGGACCTTGCTACTATAATAGCATTTACCACATGTGGTGGATTCGCACAATAATTATCTAAGGAGCAAAATAAAGTACCATTACCTATATCTGACCTGGTGAATGGATAAAGTATGAAATATGTATATAATAAATGCCAGACAAGGTAGAAACTGTGGTCAATATAACAACAGAATATAGGGAGGGACAACAAAAAGTTAAAAGTGTCATTTGAGGAATATTATAAAAACCTAATACTATACAAAATTCCTAAAATATATACATACATGAAGATAATCTAAATGGAGTTACAAAAATATGTGAAGAGACAGAGCACCAGTGGAAATATCTATTTACCAATGAAGGTTTTAGTATTGGAATTATTTTACATCTAATCAAATGATTGTTAAAGGGGTCACTTCCAAACAACACAGGCTGTTGACAAGACTATAGTGTGTACCCCAAAATCTGAAGACAAGGCCACACTGTGAAAGACAACACCTGTGCAACTCACTGATCATAGTAAAGTTGAACTGGTGCCTACTTTGGACCTTCATGCATATAGGCAAGCATCTTTGCCACAGAAAGGTACTTTGCATGTTGTCAAAGTAGAAACATGAACACCAACCCAACTACCAAAATTCAGTCTACAAAGGTATTCTGCTTGCAAGTTGTGCTAAGAAAATTGTGACACAAAGGTTGCTGGAGTGACCAAGGATTTGAATCTGATTTGAATTAAGACCCAACTCCATGAGTATCCAACACTTCTTGGTGAGCATGAACCTGAAACAAGACAGCACAGTGGACCTAAAACTAGTGATACCAAATATTACTCTTATAAAAACAAAACAAAATTCATAGAAATCAGAGGACTCCTGGTGACTCTTATTTCAGTGCCTTGCTCGACCATTATCAGAGAGGCTTTGTCCTGCAACAGATGGGAACAAATACAGACACACAAAGTCAAATGTTATGTAGAGAACTTAGAATACTCAGCCCTAAATGGAACGTTTCCATAAAATCCCTCAAAATAACCCTCAGGAAGGACACACATTAGAGGTTGCATATAGAGTATAAGAAAGAAGGAAGAGAGGTGAACAAGAACAAGGCCCTAATAATCAACAAGAGTGAAGCACAGATGGACGCACACAGACTGAGACAGCATGATTAGAGCTATTTCCTTCTTCATGAAATACAAAATGATGATAGATCAGATGGGATAGGAGGTGGGAAGGAATTGGAAGGAGCAGAGGGAACTGAAAAACATAATCATATCTGATGTGAGAAAAATTGCATTTGCAATGTTAGAAGGAAAAAGAACATTCCTTTAAGAATGCTATCAGTATCATCAAATGAAATATCTTATATCCCAACCAATTAGAGAAAATGAGATATAAGCAAGGCTACAATTGAAAGATAACTATTTAAGAATGTAATAACTATTATTTACAACCTACAGAACATTGCAAAATGAGTCATACATAGATTCCTAAAAGGGCTTTATAGAAGACTGAAGGTCTCACCTCTAGCTAGTTCTTATTCCATTTTGGATCTCTACCATGAGCTCCTTATTATAAATTTATATGCAAAATATGATCCAACAATACTGATGATGCTAGTCATGGACACAAACTCTGAACACTATCACTCTATCAACTTAAGCATAGAGTTTTCAATTCAGTGCTTTATTTTTTTTTTTTTTTACTATAAACCAGCTTTATCTTTCTATAAACACTAGTATCTGTACCCTTTCCTATTAAATACTTCTATTTCATTAAAATAAATAAATGCTAAAGTCCATTACCTTTGCATACCAGCTGCCCAATCTATTTTCTATTAATACAGGTCACAATGCAGGAGCCATCCAAAATGGAGGTGGACACTTGAATGTCACTTGTTTTCCTGACCTATATGATTTTTTTTCCTTTTCTGTTGGAATGACAGTTTCAAATGTGGGTAAAAAGTAACAATCAGTTTCTGGAAAGAAAAATTAACACTGTCATTCCTTGAGTAGTAAAAATATTTTTTTTCACATTCCTTGAGCAACTAGCTATTCACACAGGAAAGAATAATCAGATATTTCATAGGTCAGACTATAGTCAAAATTATATTAGACATGATAAGACCAGAGATAACTATAGAACAACATGTGAATTTCATGAACACACATGTAATAGGTTGGTTTTAGAATGGCAAGAATATTTTTCTGTGAATTTTAATATTTAAGAAATAGTTTAAAATGTCAAGTTAGACAGGGCCTCTACATGGCAGCAAAAATAGTGGAATTAACTCATTGGTATTTACCTGGAATAAGAGATGTCATATGAGTCTGTTTTCTTGATAAACAGCTAAATCCTTATTGAATTAATAGATTATTAGATTGACAGCACACATGTGTTTCATACAGAAACACGTGATGCTTATGCATAGGCATCAGAATGGCAAAGCACATTTGTTGTGAAAAAGAATTAGAAATAATAGAACTCAGAGTAAGAGACCATTAAGACACAGAAGAGAATTCATGTTGATCAACTTTGCTTTAGTATTTTAAATCACAGGTCACTAACAAATGTGATACAATAATTTCTAAAACATTTTCCATATTAAAAAGTATTTTTAGTATGTTGGCTAAAAGGCTGTTTTTATATGTTACAAGGTATCTGTGACTAAGTAATATCAAATACATGTTCTCCTAAAGAAGACCTGCATGTCAACAGAGAACATACTACAAGGCTTTTTCTCTAGATTAAATGAAATAGTTAATTAATGTCTATATAAAGAAGAAGAATCTAGCTTCCTGAGCCATGGATGAGCCAATAAATAGGTTGTATAATCTCTAGCATTTAGTCCTAAACACATACACACAGAAGAAATATTCAAGGGATCACTTAAGTCAATATACATACATACATACATATACACACATATAGATATTGGAATAGAAGAAGGCAAGATGGGAAAAATATGAAATTCACATATGAATTTTGTGAAAAGTTAAATTATTTTACAAACTCAAAGTTCCTGCAATTAAGGGTGACAAAAGACCAGAATATTCATCACAAGACAGAGTAAATGAGCGCTTACTTATACAGGTTGGTTTGGGATCCCATTTTCCATTAATGTAGATAGAATATCCATACTTCTGCTTTCCTCTACATTTGTAACTGATGTTAGTGTTATGAGTAAATTCATTCTTCTCAGGTTTATTTGCCACTACTACAGCTAGTCTTGGTGCTTTACACATCTCCAGTTAATCTATTACTACATAAAATAGTTTTCATGAAAAATAAAAACCATTACCAAAGTTAGCTACTACATTAAAATATTAAAAATAGCTACATAGTCAATGTACAGTGAAACTATGATTTACACTTATAAATTCTGCTAACCAAATGCTGAGAGGCACCAAGTAGAGGTAGTTTATGGGTGTGACAACTAAATCTTATGTACAGTCTTTATCATCTTATAGTTTGTGTCATGTAGGGATTTGGGTACTTGGCAAAAAGAAGTGCATAGGAAATGCCTGTCTCATGCTTTACATAAGAAATGATAATTACATCACAAGTTTTTGTTCCATACTTGAAAGCTGTGAAAACATTTACATTTTTGCTGTCCCACTCTATTATTTTTGTTCATAACTTAAAATAAAAACAAATATGGATATGATATGATCTGTTTCTAGTTAAAATTTCTTTTTAGTTTTTAATTTGAGAGAAATTCAGTTTAATGGCCAGATATGTAAAGTGAAGTGATTGTAGAGCAAATAAAAGTAAGTCATTAGCACAAGTATTGCAATTCTTTTATAAAACTGTATTTACAATATTGACTTAAGTAACTTCATTTCTCAAGACATTTGAGAATTACTCATTTCCTACAGGACTTTCTGGGGGGGGGCGCTAGGAAAGGGGAAATCATTTGAAATGTAAATAAAAAATATATCGAATAAAAAATAAAGAAAAAAAAAAGATTGTTTCCCAAGAAGACAAAGTTGATGTTCTGCAAGGTAAGAGAGAGAAAATAGATTCAAGGGAGAATGATGACTGTGTGATGGATTTGTTTATGAAAGAATCTCATTGGATGTTTTCAGCCCCTTTGTCGAGGATCAAGTGGCCATAGGTGTGTGGGTTCATTTTTGGATCTCCAATACTGTTTCATTGATCCGCCTGCCTGTCACTGTACCAATACCATGCAGTTTTTAACACTATTGCTCTGTAGTATTGCTTGAGGTCAGGGATACTGATTCCCCCAGACTTTCTTTTGTTGCTGAGAATAGTTTTAGCTATCCTGGGTTTTTTGTTATTCCAGATGAATTTGATAATTGCTCTTTCTAACTCTGTGAACAATTGAGTTGGGATTTTGATGGGTGTTGCATTGAATCTGTAGATTACTTTTGGCAAAATGGCCATTTTAACTATATTGATTCTACCGATCCATGAGCATGGGAGGTTTTCCCATTTTTTGAGGTCTTCTTCCATTTCCGTCTTCAGAGTCTTGAAGTTCTTGTCATACAGATCTTTCACATGTTTGGTAAGAGTCACCCCAAGATACTTTATACTGTTTGTGGCTATTGTGAAGGGGGTCATTTCCCTAATTTCTTTCTCAGCCTGCTTATCCTTCGAGTATAGGAAGGCCACTAATTTGCTTGAGTTGATTTTATAACCAGGCACTTTGCTGAGTTGTTTATCAGCTGTATGAGTTCTCTAGTGGAGTTTTTTAGGTCACTTAGGTAGACTGTCATGTCATCTGCAAATAATGATAGTTTGACTTCTTCCTTTCCAATTTGTATCCCTTTGACCTCCTTATGTTATCTAATTGCCTGAGCTAGTACTTCAAGTACAATATTGATAAGGAGAAAGGGGCAGTCCTGTCTAGTCCCTGATTTTAGTGGGATTGCTTCAAGTTTCTCTCCATTTGGTTTGATGCTGGCTACCAGTTTGCTGTATATTGCTTTTACTATGTTTAGGTATGGGCCTTGAATTCCTGTTCTTTCCAAGACTTTAAGCATGAAAGGATGCTGAATTTTGTCAAATGCTTTTTCAGCATCCAGTGAAATGACCATGTTGTTTTTTTCTTTGAGTTTGTTTATATAGTGGATTGCATTGATGGATTTCCGTATATTGAACCAACCCTGCATCCCTGGAATAAAGCCTACTTGATCATGGTGGATGATCATTTTTATGTGTTCTTGGATTCGGTTGATAAGAATTTTATTGAGTATTTTTGCATTGATGTTCATAAGGCCAATTGGTCTGAAGTTCTCTTTCTTTGTTGGATCTTTGTGTGGTTTTGGTATCAGCGTAATTGTGGCTTAGTAGAAGGAATTGGGTAGTGTTCCTTCTGTTTCTATTTTGTAGAATAGTTTGAAGAGTATTGGTGTTAGGTCTTCTTTGAAGGTCTGATAGAATTCTGCACTGAAGCCATCTGGTCCTGTGCTTTTTTTGGTTGGAAGGCTTTCTAAGATCAAGAATTGACAAATGGGACCTCATAAAATTACAACGTTTCTGTAAAGCAAAGGACACTGTCAAATGCGAATTGATCCATCCTTGTCTCCTTGTACTAAGCTCAACTCCAAATGGATCAAGGACCTCTACATAAAGCCAGACACTCTGAAGCTAATAGAAAAGAAACTGGGGAAGACCCTTGAGGACATCGGTACAGGGGGAAAGTTTCTGAACAGAACACCAATAGCATATGCTCTAAAATCAAGAATTGACAAATGGGACCTCATAAAATTACAAAGTTTCTGTAAAGCAAAGGACACCATCAAAAGGACAAATCGGCAACCAACAAATTGGGAAAAGATCTTCACCAACCCTACATCAGATAGAGGGCTAATATCAAATATATACAAAGAACTCAAGAAGTTAGACCCCAGAAAACCAAATAACCCTATTAAAAATGGGGTACAGAGTTAAACAAAGAGTTCTCACCTGAAGAACTTCGGATGGCAGAGAAACATCTTAAAAAATGCTCAACTTCATTAGTCATCAGGGAAATGCAAATCAAAACAACCCTGAGATTTCACCTTATACCAGTCAGAATGGCTAAAATTAAAAACTCAGGAGACAGCAGGTGTTGGCAAGGATGTGGAGAAAGAGTTACACTCCTCCACTGCTGGTGGGGTTGCGAATTGGTACAACCACTCTGGAAATCAGTCTGGTGGTTCCTCAGAAAACTGGGCATGTCACTTCTGAAAGATCCTGCTATACCACTCGTGGGCATATACCCAGAGGATTCCCCACTATGTTCATAGTAGCCCTATTTATAATAGCCAGAAGCTGGAAAGAACCCAGGTATCCCTCAACAGAAAAATGAATGCCAAAAATGTGGTATATATATATATATATATATATATATATATATATATATATACATACAATGGAGTATTATTCAGCCATTAGAAACAATGAATTCATGAAATTCTTAGGCAAATGGATGGAGCTGGAGAAGATCATACTAAGTGAGGTAACCCAGTTTCAAAAGATCAATCATGGTATGAACTCACTAATAAGTGGGTATTAGCCTGGAAAACTGGAATACCCAAAAACATAATCCACACATCAAATGAGGTACAAGAAGAACGGAGGAGTGGCCCCTGGTTCTGGAAAGACTCAGTGTAGCAGTATAAGGCAAAACCAGAACATGGAAGTGGGAAGGGGTGGGTGGGAGAACAGGTGGAAGGAAGGTGGCTTATGTGACTTTCAGGGAGTGGGGGACCAGAAAAGGGGAAATCATTTGAAATGTAAATACAAAATATATCGGATAAAAAAAAGAATATAAATGAAAAAAAAGTATCTCATATTTGTCAGAAGAAAGCCAGAGAGTTAATAATAATGACTCTGTAGCAGGCTAACAATTTTTGTATGGTAAGATTAAGTCAATAGTATATTTTGGGATAGTTGGAGTGCTAGCTTTGGCAGCATATATACTAAAACTGGAATGATACAGAGAAGATTAGCATGGCCCCTTTGCGAGGATGACACACAAATCCGAATTCAAGATAGCTGGAGAGACTCATATGAACGTTGACCATAGACATATTAACCTATGACCAAAGCACTGAAGTCTGAACAAATCATAAAGCTGAACATTGCAAATTAGAATGCAGAATTGATTTCTTATGCCTGACATGCGTCAGATTTTGTCCCATATGAAATTGTTAAACATTTTTAAGACAGTCATGAGCACAAGTTTTAAAGGATTGAAAGCGGTGCTTTCACATAATGTGCTTGAGGAATAATAAATAGAAGTGCTGATTTATATGATAATAGTTTTCAGAGTTGGTTGGCTTTCTGGATATTGAGAGTGTATACTAAACAAGATGGGTGTAAGTAACTCCATGTTTCCCTGACATTATCAAACACTTAAAACTGCAATGAATTGTAAGACTTATAACAGGGACAAATTTTTTGAAGGAATGCTGCATGCAGAATAGACAGAAGCATCACAGAAGCCTTGAAAAAGCAAAGCTTGCTATAGGATTAGGAAATGCATGATTTGCAGACTTTATTTAATACCTTTTTTAGGACCTGGAAGAAGAGTATTATATAATAACAGCAATGATATTTTAGTAATGTAGATATATCTTCTTGGGTATTAATATTCACATTTCACATTTCATTCACATGAAAATTTATAACTAAAAACTAAATTTGGCAGGATAAATAAATATTTACAGATTGTAGTATTAATTTCTATTGATTTGTGGACATGCATCAAGATATAAACACTACGTCTGGGTTTATATCAAAACTAAATGTCTCTAAAATGATTACTAACTGCAAAAATATATATATTAGGACATAGTTCAATAAAAATTTTAGACTTTATGAAGTATTAATTTGAGGCACACAGAACTTACCAACACATTCAGAAAACTGTGTCTACCTCCCACTAATGCAAGAAATTGACCCATGTCCAATCATTATGAAGGTTTCTGCACAAGTAAATTCCACTGAATCTCTGTGGTATAAAGGGACAGAAAACTTGACAGATCCATGCTCAATTTCAGGAATGTCTCTACATGTTCTTTCCTCCTGTGTAGGAATTTCACACAATTTACTTATAATTAAAGCATCTCATGAGATGCAAAATATTTTTGAGGATTTATATTGTTTATTAACAACAAATATTAGCAGGGTGGTCTGCTTCCTGAAAATACACTGGATTTTATTGGGGCCCTTTTATAGAAATCTTGGTTTGCAATCACATTCCACCTCTTCACCATGGCTGTATTGTATTGTCTTTGTTCCCTTAGTTTTCCCATTGAGTAGTTCAGGATATTGATCACAGGATCTCACTTGACCTATTGCAGAAATAATGTGTTCCTACAAATCCTCCTTAGAATATAAAACTCTAATAAATGGATAAATTTAAGTAATTATCTGTGGGAAGCCATTAGAGATCCTCACTTCGCCCAGAGGGTTGTCAGGGCAAAGGTCCTAAGTAAAACAAAGAAGAGCTTCTCCCTTTGATTGCCATGGAAGGAAGTACTGAGATAACTGCGAAATGCTCCAGACTATGCAAACATCAGCTGTCTCCACCAGAGGACCCTTATCTCTCTCTGCTGAAACTGCCAAGATTGCCCCTCCCTCCTTTGTTCTTGCCTTGAGAAGAGCTCTTCCTCTGAGAGCTTAAAACTTGTGTACCCTGGAACATTAAATGAGGCCTCAAGGACAATTGAACCTCCTTTGCCTGGTCTCCTTTCTCTCCCCCCTCTCCCCTCCCCCGCTTTGACCCTCAGGTAGTACCCCTTCGGGACTGGAATAACTGGACCTGCTGGATGGGTTGTAGTGGCGCCCGAACCAGGGACCTGAAGTATGGTCAACTACCGGACAACGGAGGAGAAACCCCGGGAAAAGGAGGACCCCACAGACCGCATCCCTCGTGCATCGCTGGAGGGGCAGGTAAGTGTCCAAAAATTGTTGTCCAATTGTCACTGGGGAAACAATTATTAAAAGAGGCTAAAGAGGCTTGATTCATAGGAGAAATCAAGCATTAATTCAGGGAGAGAGGAATAAGAGTTAAGAAAAAAGATTTAATTAAGTTCTTTTGTTTTGTCATGATAAATGTCCTTGGTTAATTTTAAGTGGACCTGATATTCACCCGCTATCTTGAGATAAAGTTGGTAAGGAAATTAATAAGATTCTGAAAACCACTAAACCAGTGTCTGATACATTCTTTAGTTACTGGGGGCTCATTTAGAATGCGAACGAGGACCCTAACAGACAACAACTTTTGTCGGTTGCTGAATATTGCCTCCGTCCTTTATCTCAGGCAGATTCTGTGACCTCAATTTCCCCTAAAAAGAATTCTCTAAAACCTCTTTGGTCATTATAGACAGGTCTGAGTCCCTGCCATCCGCTCCTGTGACTTCTTTTTATACTCCGCTCAGAAGGGACCATACCCTGCTGATATGCCATTAAGTTAAGAGACCGCGGGGGGCGGGGGGGGGGGGAAGCCAACTTGGAGGAGAAAAGCTGCAGAGAGCAAGTAGCCCTCTTAAAGGAGCTATGAGGGACAAATGGTCACTCTAACTTCAAGATTTATTTCAAAGACAAATGCCTAGAAAAAGCCAGAGCCAAAACAAGCCCCTTGCCTTTAAAATTTTAGAAGAATTAAAGTCTGCAGTCACAGCCTATGGGCAGACTGGCTCTCTTCACTTTGGCACTTAGAATCTTCTGCTGAGGGCTGGCTGACACCTGAGGAATTTATCCAGCTGGCCCGAGCTGAGCTTTCTCTGAGGGAAAAAATTTTCTTTGGAAGTCAGAAGCTGCTGAGAGAGATCAAAAGCAAAAACCTCTCATGGGCAGAATGTAAGACCTGGACTGCAGAGAAATTCCTGGGCTCTCCTCCCCTCTCCACAGGTGTGTGTGTTCACCTAGGCATCCCTCTTCCCCCTTGTTAAATCTTAAACAAGAGAAAAAGCAGGTTGCAGAAATGCAGTTTTTCCATGTGTAGGACACAGCATCAAAAAAAAAAAAAATAATGGCTGAAAAACTATTTCAAAACTCTCCTGGTGAGGACAGGAAAGTGGGAGATGTCCTGTTTTCTCTCTGAAACCTACTGGAGATCTCCTTACTTGGATCTTTTGGGGACATCAAGTTCCCTCTCTGTCTGTTGTATGTCTTTGGTGTACCAAAACTTGTCTATATGTGTGTCAATTTATGTTGTCTACTGTTTTGTTTGGCTGAATGATTGGTTGTTTTTATGTTTTAATGTTAAAAAAATGGTAAAAAGGCGTTATCTTGCTGGCAATCCTGCCAATTGCGGTTTACACAGAGGAGGCTAATTTGAGGTGCCTCACATTCTGAGGTAGGAGTCAAAGACAGCTGGAAAAAAAGCTGCTTCTTAAAGAGCCAGCAGCTGGACAAATGGAAATGATTAATTCTCCTAGAAAAATTTCTATGATGATGATTGGGTTCAAAGTGCTTTATTCCCCTGAAGTTATAGCTAGAAAAAAAACGTATTTGGTTTAAGTTTATGAGATTTGTATGATCACTTCATTTTTATTTCTAATTAGTCTTAAAGGTATAAATGTTTTATATATCTTGACTATAGAGTTATAAATTAATTGGTTATTATTTAAAAGGTATAGTGTTATTAAGAAAAGGTTAGTTTAAAACTGGTGATTCAGTGTTGGAGCCATCTTAACTAGCTACACGTGGCATGATGTTACCCAGGAAATACAGGCCTCTAAGATGCTTCTAAATTGTCATGGTGTTTTGTGTGAATCCTGGCCTGGAGATTGGACTTATAAGAAATACAATTTAAAATAATGTCTCTTCAATAAGTTACACTGTCATACATTCAAACACAAGATGATGGACAAACTTTGCAATATGAAAATAATATGTTTGCCATTAATTTTAAAGAAAAAAATGTTTAAAAAATGTGTTTTGCTTTCAAAAAATTGTAGTTATGCTTTGATATTACAGGTTCCTTTTGTTATTTGACCTTCATACAATGGAGTCTGGTTACAGTTACTCCTTGCAGGGCCGGTGGGTGTAGGTCTGGCCTTAGAGATAACAAACTCAGATCAGGAGATTTACATTTGAGTTAATACAAAGCTCAGAGCTGCCTCAAAGCTGCTCAAAGCTGCAGAGGCTTGAGACATGCAGTTTTGTCTTGCAGGCCTCACTTGGGGAGTTTCTGGCCAAAAGAACATTTTTTAAAAGATTCATACAGATGTGGTTCAAAATAAAGTTCAAGCTTAGATCTGTAAAAGGTAATAAGGCTATGTGAAAATTATGAAGGCATTAAAATTTGGCCTGCCTACTACATACAAAACTATTATAGATTTTAAAGGATGGTTTTTTGCTTTATGAATATTGATAATTATAAAAGTATTTACTTCTAACTTTAAAGGAGCATAAGCTAACCTTAAAAAACCAATAAAAGATTTTCATTAGATAGTTATTCCTCAAGAAATGGCTTGCTCTTAACAATGGGATTTAAAAAAAATAATTTTCAAAAGATGTTAAGGTAAATTTTTTGGCTAAGACACTGCTTTAAGTTTGTCATTTAAGTCTCTGATGTTCTCAAGATAGATGCAAAATAAATACTGAGAGACATAACTTAGAGAAAGCTACCATAAATATTTGTCAACAGTTTATGATATATGTTCACTTCCATTCTTTAACAAAGAGAACATAAATATAAAATCTCTCCAAATAAGGTTTTGGCATCCCCCAATAATATAAAATTGGTGTAATAATAAAATGTTACAAAATAACATCATAAAAATATTTTTTTAAAAAAATATATTTTAAGAGCATGATAAAACGTTTGTTCCTTATTTTAAACAACAATTAAATTGATTATTATTATGTTGATCCATTATATGACAAGCCCTTTTAGACAAAATTAATAATTGTCATCAAAAGATAAATTGTTTATAATTGCCAGATGCTGGAAAGAACCCAGGTATCCCTCAACAGAAGAGTGGATGCAAAAAATGTGGTATATCTACACAATGGAGTACTATTCAGCCATTAGAAACAATGAATTCATGAATTCTTAGGCAAATGGATGGAGCTAGAGAACATCATACTAAGTGAAGTAACCCAGACTCAAAAGGTGAATCATGGTATGCACTCACTAATAAGCGGTTATTAACCTAGAAAACTGGAATACCCAAAACATAATCCACACATCAAATGAGGTACAAGAAGAAAGAAGGAGTGGCCCCTGGTTCTGGAAAGACTCAGTGAAACAGTATTCGGCAAAACCAGAACGGGGAAGTGGGAAGGGGTGGGTGGGAGGACAGGGGAAGAGAAGGGGGCTTATGGGACTTTTGGGGAGTGGGGGGCTAGAAAAGGGGAAATCATTTGAAATGTAAATAAATTATATCGAATAAAAAAAAGATAAATTGTTAAAAATTTGTCTCTATACATGTTTTTATATTGTTATAGATTTATACATGCATCCTATAAAAATGCATCTACTATAAGAGTAAAGCTCATATAATTAGATCACATGTTTATTCTTTTGAGTGTCCCCTTGCTTCAGCACAGATAATTAAATTGGGTGCTGTAGCTATTCTTTGTAAAATGTTAAAAATCAAACCTTTGATTTTTATATTAATAATATACATATATAGCTCATGGCTTACAATTGCTTGAAATTGTTTCTTTTTAATGCTACTAATTCTTAACTTTTACAATTATTTATATTAATACAATTAAAAAATTAATCGAAAATATACATACAACTATTGACAGCTTTTCAAGCTTTCTAGTTATAACTATTTTAACATAAGAAACAAAATATAAAATAAAATTAGTCATTACATATGTTATTTGTTGATAGTAAATGTTCCAAATCAGATTAAGACAAATATTATTACTGATTATTATAGTCATTTGAGATGTTTTATTAACAATTTGATATTAGTCATATTACTGAGATTCCTCATAATTCGCAAAGACAAGATATTGTAGAACGAGCCCATAGAACTTTACAACAATATTTTTATAATAAAAGAGGGGAGAATCACATCTCTATATACCACAAAAATTTAAAAATTTTAATGCTAAGGATCTCTCTGAGTGTAGAGAAGAGGGCATGTTTGTGATTTTTCTGCAGGATGTTGAAGGGACATGCTATGAGAAAAAATGTGAGAAAAAATGTTTTGTCTCTGCTTCAATACAAAAAGCAAGGATCTTAAATTTTTCAGTGTATATTTTTCATAGAATTTTATTATAGCTCTTTTCTCTTAGCAATGGGCTTTTAAAATTTTTAAGTAAATAATTTTCAAAAGTTGTTAGTGTAAGACCCCCCCAAAACCAAGGGTGCCCCAGCACCCCATGCCTTGGAAGGCAACACCCAAATCACTCGTGAGAAATGGTCTCGATGCAATAACATAAAGATTTCTTTATTCCAGAATTCTGGGTTCCACAGCCGTATACCATGCAAGGGTAGAGGACTGTGGACCCCGAGTGCCAAATTGTGATAGCTTTTATAAGTTTACAACAAAGCCCGCGAATCACAAACCAATCATTTCTTAGCTTGGAGAGCCCCTGAAATGCAAGCCAATCGATTTGTACCACTCCATAGTTTTTAGGCCAATCAGTTTAAATTATCAGAGCCCATGCTCAGTGGACCAATTAGTTTCCTATTTTCTTGGAGTCTATAGCTGCGTGAACTCCTGGATAGGGGTAATGGGTTAAGCAGTTTACAGAAGCAAGATAAGCTTAGCTCATTTCCAGTTACTTTGTGGGGCTAGGATCACCTATCCAAGGCCTTTTTGCCTAGCTCTGAACAAAGAACAGGCTCTAGAATGTGAAGTGTTTGGGGCTCCTTAGAAGGCTGGAGTTAGGCTGTATTTTCTATTCTTTCATTAGGATAAATTAATTGGCTAAGACACTGCTTTAAGCTTGCCACAACAGGATTTAAGCCTCTGATGTTTTCAAAATAAATAGTGAGAGACATAACTTGTCAACAGTTTGCTACTGTAATATAAAATCAGCTTTTTTCCTCTTCAAATAAAGTTTTTACATCCTTTAATAAAGATATTGATGTGTTACTAAAATGTTATCAGATGAAATCATAAAGGTATTTTAAAAGGAATGTTTTAAGAGTCTGATAAAACGTTTGTTCCTTGTTTCAAACAGCAATCAAATTGATTATTATTGATTGTTGATCTATTACATGGCAAGCCTTTTTAGGCAAAATTAATAATTGTTACCCAAAAGATAATTTGTTGCAATTTGCTTTTATATTTCTGTACATGCATCCTATAAGGAATACATCTACTATGGGAGTAAAGCTCATATAATTGGATCACATGATTATTCTTTTGAGTTTCCCCTTGCTTCAGCACAAATAATTAAATTGGGTGCTATAGCTGCTATTTTTAAAATGTTAAAAAAGTCTTTAATTATAAATTGATAACATATATATATATATATATATATATATATATATATCATGACTTACAATTGCTTGAAATTGTTCTTTTTTTAAATTCTGCTAATTTTACTATTCTTAAAATTCTTAAATTTTACTATTGTTTATGCAAATGTAATTCAAGTTAAAACAGATATGTTCTTTAAATGACTGCCCTGGATATTTGAGAGTGGATTCAGGGGCTGGAAAGATGGTTCAACCATTAAAGGCTAGGCTCACAAACAAAAATATAAGAGTTCATGGTGGCTCACAACCACCTGTGATGAGATCTGACATCCTCTTCTGGTGTCTGAAGATAGCTACAGTATACTTATATATAATAAATTAATAAATCTTTAAAAAAGGATATCATCCTAGATTGTCTGGAAAAGACCCATTGTGGCAAGGCACATGAAATTTGTTTCCCAGGCAGTCTATAGACCTTACATAGAAACAATTGGCCATGGAAGCATATTCTTTACATCATCAAAATAATAATGGCTTGAAAATAATTTTATATTTTTAGAAAATGTGCTCATCAAATTATAAAGAATCGTTCTTGGTGTCCTCAATTTCTACATCTACCATATAATGGTGTTAATTCTAGAGGACTTAATTAATTATTATCCTGTCCTGTGGGACCTAGTTATTCGGGGAGTCGAGGTAGACCAGCGGCCTGAAAGAGAAATGGGTGGGAAAGAAGAGCAAGGCCAAGCAAAAAGGGGTGTCTTGTCAAAGCCTCTTTAATGTAAAACAAAGCGCCTGGTTTTGAATGCACTGTAAGAGGAAGTAGGGAGGGGCTGAGGGGAATGCTAAAGGCACAGAAAGAGGAAAGGTCATCTGGGGCAGATGTTGACTGTGGCTCGAAGCATCTAGCTGTTTTTCTGGAATGCTGGTTCTGCCTAGACAACCCAGGTGTTCGGCCAGGATAAGAACCAGTTGATCAGCCTTGTGTGAAGATGGGGGTGATTCAGCTGTAAACCCTCAAGTTCAGTGGACTCTCGAGGTGAGAGCTGTTGAAGGTCTGGTTTTCCACAGTTTGATCTCCCACAAATTATTACAGATAAATGATACTTAAATTTTCTAATTTAGAAAATTAAAATATGTGCATGTGACTAATGATTCATTTTTAGGCTTTCTAGTTGCAACTGCTCTATCAGGAAAAGCAACTAAAATGTTATGTTTATTTTCTTACATAGTTATTGCCTATATTATTGTCTATGCCTGCTGTTCAAATATAAATTAAAACAGACATGGAACTGACTATTTAAAAAATAAAAGTTATTAAGCATTTGAGATATATTTGACAATTTAATTCTTTATTATCCTCAAGGATGAGGTAATATGGAATTTTTAAAACAATATCTTCTTAAAAATAAAAAGAGGGTAAAATATATCCCCGTGCATATTATTTAAAGTATGCTTGTATATTTTAAAAAATTTTTAAAATTTGGATGCCAAGGAACTCCTTGCTGAGTATATATGGCATCCAAGGCATACTGATGCCTAGGTAAGATGGAAAAATTCACTTATTGACATATGGCATGATCCTGATCAGGTATGTAATATTGGGAAAGAAGGAGTATTTGTGTTTTTTACACAGAATGCTGCAGAAGCATGTTAGCTGCCAGAATGATTGGTGCAGCTTGCTAAAGTAAATATTCACTGTGGGCTTGCTGAGTGCCCAGACAATGGTAACAGAAGAGCTATATTGAGTATACTTTAATTGTCAAATGTCTCAGATAAAATAAACTGCCTTGCTTCAAGCTTTTAGAACTTGTGGGACAGAAATTGGAGACTGTTAAACTAACTTAGAAAAATTACTCTAAAGGAGAAATTATAACAACTTATTAGCCTATAGGAGTATTGTGGCAAAAGGCTCCTCTTATGTGGATTCATTTGAGGGTGTTTCCTAAATGTAATATCCTGCCATATTATGAGACAGTAGCTCAGATAATTGTGCTTGGAAGGAAGCAGGTGCTAACTTATTTTGGCAAAGAACCAGATATTATTATTTGGCCTTTTAACATAGATCAAGATACTTGGCTGAAGCAGCATAGCACAGATTGGTTGCTTGCTCAAATAGGATTTGAAGGAACTCTAGATAACCATTATTCTCAAGATAAGTTAATAAGGTTTTTAAATATGCATGAGGTTGTATTTCCTAATATGATATCTTTATAGCTGCTGCACAATGCTTTTCTTGATTTTCACGGATGGCTTCTCTAAAGAAAGAGCTAGATATCTTATTAATAATCAACAGGTGGTTATAGAAATACCTGGGCTCTCAGCTCAGCAGAGCTGACAGCAGTATTAAGTGTTTTTCAATCTATAAATAGTTCTTTCGATCTTTTTATGGATAGCTTGTATATTGCAGAATCTGTCCCTTTGTTAAAAACCTGTGGTACATTTATTTTTAATATGTCAGCAGGATCTTTGTTGTCACAATTGCAAAACATCATTCTTGCTAAAAAAATAAATGTCCCTTCTATATTGGCCATATACAAGCTCATTCTGGTCTTCCTGGAGTTTTAGCTGAAGGCGATCATTACATTGACAGAGCTCTAATAGGAGAGGCTTTAGTTTTAGAACCTGTTGTATTGGATAGATGTGATCATAATAAGTTCCATCTTTCTAGCCACACATTAAGCCTCTGACATAAAGTCACAAAGGAGCAAGCAAGAATGATTGTAAAACTATGTCCTAACTGCCTTGCCTTATTTCCAGTTCCCCATTTAGGGGTTAATCCATGTGACCTTAGCAAAATTTGGAAAATTAAAATATATACATGTTTGCATTGATATTTGTTCAGGATTCCTCTTTGCTTCTCTACATTTAGGAGAAGCCTCTAAAATTATAATTGATTATTACTTACAAGCCTTCAATACCATGGGATTACCTAAAGTCAGTAAGACAGATAATGGAGAAACCTACACTGGCAATAACGTTATCTCATTTTATAAAGAATTTAGTATTAAACAGAAAACTGGAATTCCTTATAACCCAGTGAGCCAAGGAATTGTTGAGCATGCACATCACACTCTTAAAAATTGGCTTTTTAAAACAAAAAAGGGGGAACTGTACCCTCCAAGATCACCCAAAACACACCTAGCTTTTGTTTTATTTGTTTTGAATTTTTTGCAAACTGATGCTAAATGTCAGTCTGCAGAGGATCGCTATTGACATCCAGTCACTTCTAATTCTTATGCCATGGCTAAATGGTGAGACCCTTTAACTAATACATGGAACGGTCCAGACCCTGTTTTAATTTTAATTTGGGGAAGAGGTTCTGTTTGTATTTTTTCTCAAAAAGAAGCCTGAGTTGATGGCTGCCAGAAAGATTGTTATGGTAGGTAAACAGAGATCCTTAATCATAGGTAAGTATGACTAATTCAAAAGTATTTTCAAAGTTGCTTCTTCCACCCTGGGAAGGTAGGCTCTTTGTCTTTAAGCTGTTAATTTGCAAGCAGTTTTTGTTCCTGAACTACTAATTTGCAATCGAATTAAATACCCTTTGAGAGACAGTCAAAGCAGTTTGCCCTCTTAATCTCTTCCTTTGTGTTTCGAGCAGGTCTCTTTCAAACACAGCTCAGGGACTCCCCAAGACTATGAAGAGAGGTGTGCTGTGAGGGCTAGCCAGTTTAAGACATTTAGAATGTGTTTTACAAGTGGATTTCCTTTATGGATTTTAGATCTATGTGTGTCTGCTTGCAAGCAGTCATGGGCACCAGTGAGAGGTGAAAGGCAAAGCACTGCAGAGGGAAGATCATGTTTTCTGACTCTGAATACCTTGGGAGCACACCTGATTGGATAGGGGTTGATGTTGAGAGGCTGTCCTTAAAATAATAAGGAAGGCTATTATCCCTCCTCTGCAAAAGATGTCATATAATATTTAAGAGGAATTACAGTCAATGCTTCCCATTCCTGGTTATAAGTCTTTTGCCGGATATTTATCCACTGGTTTTTCTTAAAATTAATGGAAAGGGAGAAATTTTAACCTCCTCTAGCCTTTGAGGGTCTGACCCATTGTTCTCAAAGAATAGCAGCCCACCCACCTGACACCAGCCTCCTGCAGAACAAGCAGAACCAGTTTCCAGCTTTTGGGGGGAGGATCTTGCCCCACCTATATGTATTTGGAGAGATCCATTAAATTTTGAACTCTGAGCAAGAAATCATGCCTTGACTCCATGTGTTTCCCTTGCCACCCTGTTTTCTATCTCCCTTTCTTCTTCCAGGGAACTCAAGCTGTTCCTATGTAGCTGCGGGCGGCTACAATGTACACTGAGAGAAATGTTTCTCTTTGAAAGGATAAATCCTAGTGCATATGTATGGAAATGTGAGTATCAATTTATATTCTTTGTATCATTTTTAAAGTTCTCTGTAAATACTATTTAAATTAAGTGGACTTGATTATGAGAAGGGCAATAATTATGATGAAGGTGAAGAAGAAGAGGAAGAGGAAGAGGAAGAAGAAGGAGGAGGATGATGAAGAGGAGGAGGAGGAGAAGAAGAAGAAAAAGAAGAAGAAGAAGAAGAAGAAGAAGAAGAAGAAGAAGAAGAAGAAGAAGAAGAAGAAGAAGAAAAAGAAGAAGAAGAAGAAAAAGAAGAAGAAGAAGATCATTTGGTCACATGTCATCATATGAAATATTCCTAGATTATTTGAAATAAGCCTGGATAGTGGTCAGTTTTGTCCAGTTTTCCACTGCATAGTTGAGGCTAGAACACTTGACCACAAATCTGCATATTTTATTCAAAATTTATAGACTTATGCCCAGAGGCTCCTAACTCTTTGTTCAGATTGTGATTAATCATTATAACAACATCTTACTTAGCACATCAGTTTGTACTGTTGTCTCACTCACTCCCATATCCTTTTCTATGGTTCACATTTCCGTGTCAGATGAGGAGACATTGAAAAGTCTGTGTAAATTTAGAGGGTAGCAGTTTCTTTGAGATTGAAAGATACCATCTTTCTGAGAAGAAACTTAACCAGGAAGGTAAACAAATCAAAATAGCTTCAGGGAGTCCCTGAAACTGATCGGATTTAGCAGGTCCCTCCTTCCAGAGTAGATAAGCTAGCTAGGTTGCTCAGAGTCACTCTCAGGCAAGCAGAGCCGCAAAGAAGGCACTCAGACCACCCTAGATGTGAAAATAAAAGACCGAGACCACACCAGCTCCTTGCAAGAACCAGACCTTCCCAGATTTCTCAAAAGGGTTACCTGAAAAAGATACTCTACAATATATTTTTTCTAGTTGTGCAAGATTCTCCAGGGCCCCAGCTTTTGTGAACACTCAACTAGGCTGATGGACTTCAGTGAGACAGCTGTCTATGAGTCATTTCTGCTCTTATAAGTACCCGCTCACTAACATTTCTGTAAGTAACTCATTAAAATTCACAAAGTTGGATTTTGGTGGTATCTGTATTTTGGTCTGCCATGGCCTCCACTGGAGCTATGCTGTTACTTTAAGTCTTAGTCTTCTATATCCAGATATCTCCTTTGATTTTGGTGTAAAATGGAGGACTCCATTTTCCAGCACGGCTTCTCTTTCTCTGACTGTGTCTGAGGAGGTCAACACAACAAGGGCTCTGCCTAGGGAAGCTTGAATAGTCCTTGGCTGACCCAAAAGTTCAAATTCCTTTTTCCTGGTAATAACCCATCCAGCAAGTACCTGGGATTCCTGGAATGCCTCTCCATACAAAGGAGACATTCACAGAAATTTAACTTCTAGCTAAAGATTTTACAACCACCTTGAAAATTCCTTTCTACTCTCGAAGTTTTATATATAACCCTTATCTATGCTGAATAACATGTATACATACAAATTCACCTGGAATAAAAGTATATGCACAAGGTAAGATCATCTAAGAGAGCTGATTCATTCAGAGAAAGCTTCCTATTCCCATATACTCACTCCCCACTGAATTGGGACCTTGCAAACCCCAGTGATTCCTTCATTTCATCCTTCTAGTCTGGTGTGCAGTGGTACCTGAACATCCTAAGGGAGGAGACTGAGGACAGGAACCATTGGCTCCCTAGCTGGGGCATGTGAACACTTGTGTATCATCTCCACTGGAAAAGATTTGTTACCCAATAGGATAGTATATAAAAACTTTCTGATTTGATCACTTTATATTTGTAACACTAGAACTGACCTTAAGTCAATACTAGCATTAATGATGAAACCCAATTATACTCTAATAAGACATATATGATATAAACAGGCCTTACAAAGGAATCATTAATTTAATGCATTTTTGGTTGTGTGATTTTAGAAACCAAGACTTACTCTGTAACCCCAAATTTACTCAAACTTATAGCCTCATATTTCAGGACCCTAAGGGTTGGAATCCTAATCTGTTTTTATAATTTTAAAAATTATAGTGAGATGGCTCAGTCAGTGACAATACTGGCCTTCAACCCTGAAGTCCTGAGTTCAATTCCTGAGGCCCATATGATAAAAAGAGAGAACCGACTCTAACAGATTTTCTTACATCTGCATGTACACTGTAGTAAGTAGTATTTCTTAAATTCAAGATGAGTGGTTAACTGAGGTGGCCATTTAACATATCAAAGCAGACACTGGCAAGTCTACATCAGCGTCGACAATATATTTTACAAAGCTGAGGCTCCTCTCTTCACTTATCACTACACTGCCTTACTTTAACCCTTGCAGACCTTGAGTTCCACTGGCCTTGCCCCAGCTGCTCTCTCATATATAAGCCTTCCATTTATGGCTATGCAGTCTCTTGTACTCTGGGTCTCTGGGTTTCCAGGTTATCTCTTCACTCCTCTCTTTTTTCACTCCTCTCTTCACTCCTCTTACGTTCCTCTCTTTTTTCAACCCCCCATAGCCTGATTCACTCTGGATCTTTCTAGCCACCTCAGCCTGATTTTCCCCTCATATCTATCATAAACCATCTCTCTTCAGCCCATACCTAATAGCAGTCAGGTCACTTTTTTTTTCATTCAGTGCTCATACCTCCATCAGCACACATATGTATGCATGTGCACCTGTAGGACAGATAAATTAATGTAATAAAATAAAGACAAGTATTTTCATCTTAATCTACAAGGCAAGTCTTTCTCCATATTTATATCAGAGGGCAGATTCTAGAAAATACATTATTTTTAACAAACACATAAATATTTATTTTTATTTCTTAAAATAAGATTTTAGACAAAATAGCACTCACCAGAACACGAGGGTTTAACAGATCATCCATCATAAGCACAAGTTATGGAGCCTTTCATATGCTTATATTTGTTTTAATATCCATCATGACGTTCATAGTCTACTTTGTTATTGATTTTCTTTTTTCTTTTTTATTAGATATTTGCACCATTTCTATTTCAAATAAGATACCCCCCTGAAAATCCTCTGTCTATTCCCCCCTCACCCTGATCATCACCTCCAAATTTCCTGACTTGCATTACCCTATTATGGGGGAATTGAGCCTTCACAGCACTAATGGTCTCTCCTCTCATTGATGTTTGAAATGGTCATCTTCTGCTATATATGTCACTGGAGCCATGGGTCCCTCCATGTGTACTCTTTGGTTGATGGTTTAGTCCCTGTAGCTCTAGAGGTACAGGTTGGTTCACATTATTGTTCCTCCTGTAGGGCTGTAAACCTTTTCAGCTTCTTGGGACCTTTCTCTAACTACTTCATTGGGGATTCTACTATTGGTTGGCTGTGGGATATGGGTATTTTGATTCACTTTCCAGTAAGGACCAAAGTATCCACAATTTTGTCTCTTTTCTTCTTGAGCTTCATATGGTCTGTGAGTTTTATCTTGGGTGTTCCTGACTTTTGGGCTAATATCCACTTATCAGCAAGTGCATACCATTTGTGTTTTGTGTTTGGGTTACCTCACTCAGGACTGTATTTTCTAGCTCCATCCTTTTGCCTAAGAATTTCATGAATTCATTCTTTTTAATAGCTGAGTAGTACTCTATTGTGTAAATGTGACATATTTTCTGTATGCATTCCTTTGTTGAGGGACATCTGGGTTCTTTCCAGTTTCTGGCTATTATAAATGAGGCTGCTATGAATATAGAAGCACATGTGTCCTAATTACATGTTGGAGCATTTTCTGGGTATATGCCTAAGAGGGGTATGTATAGCTGGGTAGTCAGGTAGTGCTATGTCTAATTTTCTAATGAACCTCCAAACTGATTTCCAAAGTGATTTTACCAGATTGCAATCCCAGCAACAATGAAGAAATGTTCTTTCTCCACAACCTCTCCAGCATTTCCTGTCTCATGAGTTTTTGATCTTGGCCATTCTGACTGTTGTTAGGTGGAATGTCAGGGTTGTTTTGATTTGCATTTCCCTGATGACTAAGGATGTTGAACATTTCTTTTTTTTTTTCTTTTTTATTATATTTTTTATTTTCTATATTCTTTTTTTATTATTCAATATAATTTATTTACATTTCAAATGATTTCCCTTTTCTAGCCCCCCCCACTCCCCGAAAGTTCCGTAAGCCCCCTTCTCTTCCCCTGTCCTCCCACCCACCCCTTCCCACTTCCCCGTTCTGGTTTTGCCGAATACTGTTTCACTGAGTCTTTCCAGAACCAGGGGCCACTCCTCCTTTCTTCTTGTACCTCATTTGATGTGTGGATTATGTTTTGGGTATTCCAGTTTTCTAGGTTAATATCCACTTATTAGTGAGTGCATACCATGATTCACCTTTTGAGTCTGGGTTACCTCACTTAGTATGATATTCTCTAGCTCCATCCATTTGCCTAAGAATTTCATGAATTCATTGTTTCTAATGGCTGAATAATACTCCATTGTGTAGATATACCACATTTTTTGCATCCACTCTTCTGTTGAGGGATACCTGGTTTCTTTCCAGCATCTGGCAATTATAAATAGGGCTGCTATGAACATAGTAGAACATGTATCCTTATTACATGGTGGGGAGTCTTCTGGGTATATGCCCAGGAGTGGTATAGCAGGATCTTCTGGAAGTGAGGTTCTTTAGGTGTTTCTCAGCCACCCTCTATTCCGCACTTGAGAATTCTTTGTTCAGCTCTGTACCCATTTTTAATAGGGTTATTTGGTTCTCTGGAGTTTAACTTTTTGAGTTCTTTGAACATATTGGATATTAACCCTCTATGGGATGTGGGATTGGTAAAGATCTTTTCCCAATCTGTTGGTTGCCATTTTGTCCTATTGACAGTGTCCTTTGCCTTACAGAAGTTTTGCAATTTTATGAAGTTCCATTTGTCAGTACTTGATCTTAGTGCATAAACTATTGGAATTCTATTCAGGAAAATTTCCCTGTGTACTAGGTTCTTCCCCAATACTTCTTCTTTTATATTCAGTCTATAGATCGCTGTCAGCAAGATAGCTGTTTTTATTATATTAACCATAACAATCCATGAGCATGGATGATCTTCCCATCTTCTGAGATCTTCTTCAATTTCTTTCTTCAGAGATTTGAAGTTCTTGTCATACAGATCTTTCACTTGCTTGAGTCACACCAAGGTATTTTATATTATTTTTGACTATTGTGAAGGGTATCATTTCTCTAATTTCTTTCTCAGCCTCTTTATCCTCTGAGTATAGGAAGACTACTGATTTGTTTGTGTTAATTATATATCGAACCACTTTGCTGAAGTTATTTATCAGGTTTAGGAGTTCTCTGGTGGAATTTTTTGGGTCACTTAAGTATACTATCATGTCATCTTCAAATATTGATACTTTGATATCCTCCTTTCTAATTTGAATCCCTTTGATCTCATTTTGTTGTCTTATTGCTCTGGATAGTACTTCAAGTACTATATTGAACAGGTAGGGAGAGAGTGGACAGTGTTGTCTAGTCCCTGATTTCAGTGCTTCAAGTTTCTTTCCATTTAGCTTGATGTGGCTACTGGTTTGCTGTATATTGCTTTTACTCTGTTTAGGTATGACCTTGAATTCCTGATCTTTCCAAGGTTTTTATCATGAAGAGGTGTTGGATTTTGTCAAATGCTTTCTCAGCATCTAATGAAATGATCATGTGTTTTTTTTCTTTGAGTTTGTTTATATAGTGAATTACATTGATGGATTTCCATATATTGAACCATCTCTACATCCCTAGGATGAAGCCTACTTGATCATCGTAGATGATCATTTTGATGTGTTCTTGGATTCGGTTGGCAAGAATTTTATTGAGTATTTTTGTATCAATATTTATAAGGGAAATTGGTCTAAAGTTCTCTTTTTTTGTTGGGTTTTTGTGTGGTTTAGGCATTAATGTAATTGTGGCTTCATAAAGCGAGTTTGGTAGTGTTCCCTCTGTTTCTATTTTGTGGAAACATTTGAAGAGTATTGGTGATAAAGCTTCTCTGAAGGTCTGGTGGAACTCTGCATTGAACTAATCTGGTCCTGGACTTTTTTGGTTGGGAGGCTATTAATGACTGCTTCTATTTCATTAGGGGATATGGGATTGTTTAAGTCATTTATCTGATCCTGATTTAACTTTGGTACCTGGTATCTGTCTAGAAAATTGTCCACTTCATGTAGATTTTCCACTTTTTTGATTATAGGCTTTTGTAGTAGGATCTGATAATTTTGTGGATTTTTTCAGTATCTGTTGTTATGTCTCCCTTTCCATTTCTGATTTTGCTGATTGGATACTGTCTCTGTGCCCTCTGGTTAGTTTGGCTAAGGGTTTATCTATCTTGTTGGTTTTTTTCAAAGAACCAGCTCCTGATTTGGTTGATTCTTTGTATAGTTCTTTTTGTTTCTACTTGGTTGATTTGAACCCTGAGTTTGATTATTTCCTGCCATCTACTCCTTTTGGGCATATTTTCTTGTTTTTGTTCTGGAGCCTTCAGTTGTTCTGTTAAGCTGTTAATGTATGCTCTTCACAGTTTCTTTTTGGATCACTAAGAGCTATGAGTTTTCTTCTTAGCATGGCTTTTATTTTGTCCCATAAGTTTGGGTATGTTGTAACTTTGTTTTTATTAAATCCCAAAAGGTCTTTAATTTCTTTATTTCTTCCCTTACCAAGTTATTCTTGAGTAGAGTGTTGTTCAGTTTCCATGTGTGTGAGTTTTCTGCTTTTTTCTTTTTCTTTTTATTTTCTTTTTGCTTTTTTCTATTTTTTGTTGTTGAAGACTAGCCTTAGTCCCTGGTGATCTGATAGGGTTCATGGAAGTTTTTTAATTTTGTTTTTATATCTTCTGAGGTCTGTTTTGTGACCAAGTATATGGTCACTTTTGGAGAAGGTACTGTGAGGTGCTGAGAAGGTATAATCCTTTGTTTTAGGATAAAATTTTCTATAGTTATCTGTTAAATCTATTTGGTTCATAACTTCTGTTAGTTTCACTGTTTCTCTGTTTAGTTTGTGTTTCTCTGATCTGTTCATTGATGAGAGTAGAGTGTTTAAGTCTCCCATTATTATTGTGTAGTATGCAATGTGCATTTTGAGCTGTAGTGAAGTTTCTTTTATGAATGTGGGTGCATTCTTAAAATTCTTGTATTTGGAGAATATATATTCAAAATTGAGACTTCATCTTCATAGATTTTTCCATTGATGAGTATGAAGCATCCTTTCTTCTTTGATTACTTTAGGTTGAAAATCAATTTTATTTGATATTTAGATAGTTATACCATCTTGTTTTTGGGACCATTTGCTTGGAAAATTGTTTTACATCCTTTTACTCTGAGGTAGTTAGTGTCTGTCTTTGTTCCGGGGGTGAATTTCCTGTGTGTAGCAAAATGTTGGGTCGTGCTTATGTATCCAGTCTGTTAGTCTATGTCTTTTTATTGGAGAATTGAGTCCATTGATATTAAGAGATAGTGATTGTTGCCTCCTGTTATTTTTGTTATTAGATGTGGAGTTATATTTGTGTGGCTCTCTTCTTTTTGGTTTGTTAAAAGATTAATTTCTTGCTTTTTTTTAAATGAAGAAATCATTCTTTTCAGTGATAGATGGAGAAAAAAAAGCTATTTCATGACAACTTATCCTGAGATGCCTAGTCCTCATTGGTATGGCTACACCACGCAAAAATATCTTTTGAAAGAAATCCCCTCCTATAGAGAATACTAGAAGGAAGACTCTAAAACAAGGAGGTTAACTCTACCCAAGAAAACACAGGAAATAAATAATTTCACACTAGCAAAGCAAAAAGAAGGAAAGTACGTGTGTGAACATGCACACACACACACACACACACACACACACACACACTGCTTTTTCTAGTGTCTAGTTTCTCTCCTTTTTTTTTTTTTCCAGCAGAGGTAACATTTTATTTATTTATTTTTTAAAATTTTTTTTATTCGATATAATTTATTTACATTTCAAATGATTTCCCCTTTTCTAGCACCCCACTCCCCGAAAGTCCCTCAAGCCCCCTTCTCTCCCCATGTCCTCCCACCCACCCCTTCCCACTTCCCCGTTCTGGTTTTGCCGAATACTGCTTCACTGAGTCTTTCCAGAACCAGGGGCCACTCCTGCTTTCTTCTTGTACCTCATTTGATGTGTGGATTATGTTTTGGGTATTCCAGTTTTCTAGGTTAATATCCACTTATTAGTGAGTGCATACCATGATTCACCTTTTGAGTCTGGGTTACCTCACTTAGTATGATGTTCTCTAGCTCCATCCATTTGCCTAATAATTTCATGAATTCATTGTTTCTAATGGCTGAATAGTACTCCATTGTGTAGATATACCACATTTTTTGCATCCACTCTTCTGTGGAGGGATACCTGGGTTCTTTCCAGCATCTGGCAATTATAAATAGGACTGCTATGAACATAGTAGAGCATGTATCCTTATTACATGGTGGAGAATCATCTGGGTATATGCCCAGGAGTGGTATAGCAGGATCTTCTGGAAGTGAGGTGCCCAGTTTTCTGAGGAACAGCCAGACTGATTTCCAGAGTGGTTGTACCAATTTGCAACCCCACCAGCAGTGGAGGAGTATTCCTCTTTCTCCACACCCTCTCCAACACCTGCTGTCTCCTGAATTTTTAATCTTAGCCTTTCTGACTGGTGTAAGATGAAATCTCAGGGTTGTTTTGATTTGCATTTCCCTAATGACTAATGAAGTTGAGCATTTTTAAAGATGCTTCTCCGCCATCCGAAGTTCTTCAGGTGAGAATTCTTTGTTTAACTCTGTACCCCATTTTTTAATAGGGTTGTTCGGTTTTCTGGAGTCTAACTTCTTGAGTTCTTTATATATATTGGCTATTAGCCCTCTATCTGATGTAGGACTGGTGAAGATCTTTTCCCAATTTGTTGGTTGCCGATTTGTCCTCTTGATGGTGTCCTTTGCCTTACAGAAACTTTGTAATTTTATGAGGTCCCATTTGTCAATTCTTGCTCTTAGAGCATACACTATTGGTGTTCTGTTCAGAAACTTTCTCCCTGTACCGATGTCCTCAAGGGTCTTCCCCAGTTTCTTTTCTATTAGCTTCAGAGTGTCTGGCTTTATGTGGAGGTCCTTGATCCATTTGGATTTGAGCTTAGTACAAGGAGACAAAGATGGATCAATTCACATTCTTCTGCATGCTGACCTCCAGTTGAACCAGCACCATTTGTTGAAAAGGCTATCTTTTTTCCATTGGATGTTTTCAGCCTCTTTGTCGAGGATCAAGTGGCCAGAGGTGTGTGGGTTCATTTCTGGATCTTCAATCCTGTTCCATTGATCCTCCTGCCTGTCACTGTACCAATACTATGCAGTTTTAAACACTATTGCTCTGTAGTATTGCTTGAGGTCAGGGATACTGATTCCCCCAGAATTTCTTTTGTTGCTGAGAATAGTTTTAGCTATCCTGGGTTTTTTGTTGTTCCAGATGAATTTGATAATTGCTCTTTCTAACTCTGTGAAGAATTGAGTTGGGATTTTGATGGGTATTGCATTGAATCTGTATATTGCTTTTGGCAAAATGGCCATTTTAACTATATTGATTCTACCGATCCATGAGCATGGGAGGTTTTCCCATTTTTTTTGAGGTCTTCCTTCATTTCCTTCTTCAGAGTCTTGAAGTTCTTGTCATACAGATCTTTCACATGTTTGGTAAGAGTCACCCCAAGATACTTTATACTGTTTGTGGCTATTGTGAAGGGGGTCATTTCCCTAATTTCTTTCTCAGCCTGCTTATCCTTTGAGTATAGGTAGGCCACTGATTTGTTTGTGTTGATTTTATAACCTGCCACTTTGCTGAAGTTGTTTATCAGCTGTAGGAGCTCTCAAGTGGAATTTTTTGGGTCACTTAGGTAGACTATCATGTCGTCTGCAAATAATGATAGTTTGACTTCTTCCTTTCCAATTTGTATCCCTTTGACCTCCTTATGTTGTCAAATTGCCCGAGCTAGTACCTCAAGTACAATATTGAAAAGATAAGGAGAAAAGGGGGCAGCCTTGTCTGGTCCCTGATTTCAGTGGGATTGCTTCAAGTTTCTCTCCATTTAGTTTGATGCTGGCTACCAGTTTGCTGTATATTGCTTTTACTATATTTAGGTATGGGCCTTGAATTCCTGTTCTCTCCAAGACTTTACGCATGAAAGGATGCTGAATTTTGTCAAATGCTTTTTCAGCATCCAATGAAATGACCATGTGGTTTTGTTCTTTGAGTTTGTTTATGTAGTGGATTGCATTGATGGATTTCTGTATATTGAACCAACCCTGCATTCCTGGGATAAAGCCTACTTGATCATGGTGGATGATCGTTTTGATGTGTTCTTGGATTCGGTTGGCAAGAATTTTATTGAGTATTTTTGCATCGATGTTCATAAGGGAAATTGGTCTGAAGTTCTCTTTCTTTGTTGGATCTTTGTGTGGCTTTGGTATCAGCGTAATTGTGGCTTCGTAGAAGGAATCGGGTAGTGTTCCTTCTGTTTCTATTTTGTGGAATAGTTTGAAGAGTATTGGTGTTAACTCTTCTTTGAAGGTCTGATAGAATTCTGCACTGAAACCATCTGGTCCTGTGCTTTTTTTGGTTGGAAGATTTTCTTTGACTCCTTCTATTTCTTTAGGCATTATGGGACTGTTTAGATGGTCTAGTTGGTCCTGATTTAATTTTGGTATTTGGTATCTGTCAAGGAAATTGTCCATTTCCTCCAGATTCTCCAGTTGTGTTGAGTACAGTCTCTTGTAGTAGGATCTGATGATTTTTTGGATTTCCTCAGTTTCCGTTGTTATATCTCCCTTTTCATTTCTAAGTTTGTTAATTTGGATACTTTCTCTGTGCCCTTTGGTCAGTCTGGCTAAGGGTTTATCTATCTTGTTGATTTTCTCAAAGAACCAGCTCCTGGTTTTGTTGAGTTTTTGTATGGTTCTCTTTGTTTCTACTTGATTGATTTCAGCCCTGAGTTTGATGTTTTCCTGCCTTCTACTTCTCCTGGGTGAAATAGCTTCTTTTTGTTCCAGGGCTTTCAGGTGTGTCATTAAGCTGGTGATGTATGCTCTCTCCATTTTCTTTTTGGAGGCACTCAGGGCTATGTGTTTTCCTCTTAGCACTGCTTTCATTGTGTCCCATAGATTTGGATATGTTGTGTTTTCATTTTCATTGTGTTCTAAAAAGTCTTTAATTTCTTTCTTTATTTCTTCTTTGACCAAGGTATCATTGAGTAGAATATTGTTCAGTTTCCACATGTATGTGGGTTTTCTGTTGTTTCTGTTGCTATTGAAGACCACTTTTACTCCATAGTAATCTGATAGGAGGCATGGGATTAGTTCGATCTTCTTATATTTGTTGAGGTCTGTCTTGTGACCAATTATATGGTCGATTTTGGAGAAGGTGCCATGAGGTGCTGACAAAAAGGTATATTCTTTTGTTTTAGGATAGAATGTTCTATATATATCTGTTAAATCTAATTGGTCCAAAGCTTCAATTAGTTCCATTGTGGCCCTGTTTAGTTTCTGTTTTCTTGATCGGTCCATTGAGGAAAGTGCAGTGTTGAAGTCACCCACAATTATTGTGTTAGGTGCAATGTGTGCTTTGAGTTTTAGTAAAGTTTCTTTTACGAAAGAGGGTGCCCTTGCATTTGGAGCATAGATGTTCAGGATTGAGAGTTCTTCTTATTGTATTTTTCCTTTGACCAGCAAGAAGTGTCCCTCTTTGAGTTTTCTTAGTTGTTTTTACTTCTGATTTTAGATCCTGGATGGTTTTGCTTAGCTCCTTCACTTGCTTGTTTGTGCTTTCCTGTAATTCTTTAAGAGATTTTTGTGTTTCCTCTTTCATGACCTCAGCCTGTTGACCAAAGTTCTCCTGTATTTCTTTAATTGTTTTTTGCTTTTCCTCATTGTTGCCTTTAGTATTCTCCTGGAATTCTTTCAATAATTTTTGTTTTTCCCTTGCAAGGGCTTCTAACTTTTGATCCATTTTCTCCTGAATTTCTTTAAGAATGTCCTTCATGTGTTCCTGTACCAGCATCATGACCAGTGATTTTTAAATCCAAATTTGTTTTACTGGTGTGATGGGGTATCCAGGACATGTTGGTAGAGGAGAATTGGGTTCAGATTTTGCCATATTGCCTTGATTTCTGTTAGTGACGTTCCTGCGTTTGCCTTTTGCCATCTAGTTCTCACTGGTGTTAGTTTGTCTTGTCAGTGCTGTACTCAGTAGTGCAAGCTGCCCCTTCCCAGTTTGCCTCTGGTGCACAGCTTACCTCCTGCATTGCCTTTAGTCAGGATGCTGCTGCCCAGGCTGTTCAGATTCCGAAGCAGGCACCCGAAGGCTCCCGCTGGGGCCCGCTGTATCCACCAGAGCACACTGACCTCTCCCACCTGGCCGCCCAGAGGCCCCTCTAGCCTCTTGCAGGACCTGGAGATATGGTGCCGCCGCCCAGGCTTATCTGCATCCGGAAGCTGAGAGAGTTGAGCTGAGGGCTCCTGCCTGAGGCCTTGCCCCAGATTGTGTCCGTGGACCAGGTGGAGCCTGTGTGCACCCCCAGGGAGTGCCGACGGTGTATGCTGCCGGGACCTCCCCTGTGTTCCGATCACTCTGCTGGGCAGCCGATTCCCTAACCGGGCTGGCGCACACAAGGTTAGCCTGGCCACCCAGGCCCTGAGTCCAGGCAAAAGCCTGGGAGGCAAAGGTCCAAGCAAAGTTCCCCTAGGGCTATGACTGTTAATTGGGTCTGCCAGGTGACCAGGATGGCGGGCGTGCATGCTCGTGCTCCCCGAAAGCGCCGGGAGAGTCAGCTGTGCCAACAACCTCCTGGGCGGGTTGACACACAGATGGCCCACCAAGCCGCTCAGTTCTTGGGGTCAGTCCTGGGCCTTTTGGGGCCTAGACCCCCGCTTTGTTAGCCTCAGGCTATGCCTGTTATGGCTCTGCCCTCCAGAGCTCTCAGTCGTCCTGTAGGCAAAATGGCTGCGCGCGCGCAGGCCAGGGCAAAAAACCTCCTGGCTGGGTTGGCACCCCAATGGCCCCCTGAACTGCCCAGGGCCTGGGTGCAGGCCAATGCCCGTCGGGCTCAGACCCCCGTGGTGTTGGCCTCAGATTATGTCTGTGTACCTCAGTCTGTCCGATCTCCCTGGAGTCCGTAACCAAGATGGAGGTGAGCCTCTCCTACTGGCGGGAGGCCGAGCTCTGAAGTGGCTTCCGTGCAGCAAAAGGCACCGCAAAACCGCAGTTGCTTGCAGCCCGGCTGGTCAGTGAAGGTCAGTGGTCGTGGGCACAGGGCCTAACTGGACCCTGTGTCGCCTTGGTTCCACTGCTGATGGCCCTTCAGCTGGACCAGCCACCGCTGCGGTGCCCGTTTCTCTCCTTTTGTTGGTGTTTTCCATTCATTATCCTGTGAATGGCTGGGTTTGTGGAAAGATACTGGGTAAAATTGTTTTTGCCATGGAACACCTTGCTCTCTCTATCTATGCTAATTGAGAGATTTTCTGGGTATAGTAGCCTGGGTTGGCATCTGTGTTCCCTTTGGGTCTATATGACAACTGCCCAGGATGTTCTGACTTTCATAGTCTCTGGTAAGAAGTCTGGTGTAATTCTGGTCAATCTACCTTTGTATGTTTCTTGCCATTTTCCCCTTACTGCTATTAATTTTCTTTCTTTTTTTAGTGCATTTTGTGTTTTAATTATTATTCCCATTAATTATTTAATTACTATATCCATTTAATTATTATATCCCATTAATATGGGAGAAATTTCTGTTCTGGTCAAATCTATTTGGAGTTCTGCAGGCTTCTTGTATGTTCATGGGCATCTCTTTAGGTTAGGGAAGTTTTCTTCTATAATTTTCTTGAAGACATTTACTGGCCCTTTAAGTTGGAAATTTTCACTCTCATCTATACCTATAATCCTTAGGTTTGGTCTTCTCATTTTGTCCTTGATTTCCTGGATGTTTTGGATCAGGAGCTTTTTGCATTTTGCATTTTGTTTGTCTGTCATGTCAATGGTTTCTATATCTGAGATTCTCTCTTCTATCTCTAGTATTCTGTTTTTGATGCTTACATCCATGTCTCCTGACTTCTTTCCTAGGTTTTCTATGTCTAGAGTTGTTTCCCTTCGTGATTTCTTTATTGTTTCTACCTCCATTTTTAGATCCTGGATGGTTTTATTCAATTCCATTGCCTGTTTTGTTCTGCTTTCCTTTAATTCTTTAAGGGCTTCTACCTGTTTAAATGTGTTCTGTATTTCTTTAAGGGAGTTATTTATGTCTTTCTTGAAGCCCTCTATCAGCATCATGAGCTGTGATTTTTAAATCCAAATCTTGTTTTTCTGGTGTGTTGGGGTATCCAGGACTTGCTGTTGTGGGAGAATTGGGTTCAGATTGTGCCATTTTGCCTTGATTTCTCTTGGTAATGTTCCTACATTTGCTTTTCCCCATCTAGATATCTCTGGTGTTAGTTAGTCCTGCTGTCTCTGGCTGGCACTTGTACATCCTGTAGGCTTGCAAGCCTGTCTCAGCACCCCTGGGTGACTGTCTGTCTCCTGGCACAGAGTGCTGTGGCATTGCCCAGATCCTGGGTGCAGTTGGAGCCCAGACTGATCCTGTCCCAGATGCTCTGCCACTCCTTTGTTCCCTGAGCTCCTGGCTGTGCCTGCCTGCTCAGTAGTTGGAGAGAAGAAGGCTGCCTCATTGCTAAACCTGGGTGTCAAATCACTACCTGCAGAGCAGTCCTCCCTTGGCAGGATTGGTGCACAGTCAGCTGTGGCACTGCCCAGCTTGTGGGTGCAGTTTGGGCCCTGGAATCCTTTCCTAGCCATTCTGGCACACTGGTATTCCCTGTACTCCTGACTGTACCTGCCCACTCAGTAGCTGGAGAGAAGATAGTGGCTCCAACTCTTTGTCATTGATTTTAAAACTGGTATTACTATTTTTGGATTTAAGATTCTCAAATATAGGCACATCACAAAACTCTAATGCAAAATAAAATTGAAAATTTTATTTCTAATCTATCAATGTATGAGCTAAGTAATTCTCATGAGAACAAAGTCTATAGAGGTTAATATATGATGACAAATTAAATACTGTCTTAAAACACCCTGTAAGTCTCACAGCTCAAGTTTTTCTTATATTTATCACATAATACAAGTAAAAAGACAGACAACAGATGTCATTTTTAGGGAAGTGCAGTAGTATTTAGTTCATTATGGGCTCATATTTACTAGTTAATATGACTTATAAAATATAGGAAAGACAATTGGATAAACAGTAGAGGCAACTTGTTAGTTACAATTTAATATAAATAATAGTATATGGAAGGCAGTTTAATTTCTGTTTCTTTTACTAGATCATGTAAAAGAAAAACTGATAAAAAATTACAAATTTGAGAAAGTAGTGAATATCTTAAATTGCCTTGTCATTTAATGTATGTTGAATAATTCTTGAAAAATAGCAAGATGTATCTTTGTGCTCATAAGGTTTATTTATTATTATTATTAGAAAACCTTCATTAATCTTTTATATTAAAACTAGGAAAACTTTAAAAACATCGAAATTTGCTGTCACCTGGAAACATTTCTTTTTTTCTAAAATCAAGATGCTTGGTAAGAATTTCTATGAGGAATTTGTTTTGGGATAGATCTTAATTTACAGTATCGAACATGTAAGGTTATGACAAATTCATAGATTTAAAACATGGGTATATATCTTCATAAGAAATTTTATATATTGAAACAAAGACTTTGGTATTCAAAGAGTAAGATCTTTACAAAAGGCAGATAGTTAAAGAATCTTTCATGAGACATAAAATTATGTGATATTTTTAAGTCTTTGAAAAGACATGCAATAAGGACACATACTCCACTATGTTCATAGCAGCCTTATTTATAATAGCCAGAAGCTGGAAAGAACCCAGATGTCCCTCAATGGAGGAATGAATACAGAAAATGTGGTATATTTACACAATGGAATACTACTCGGCAATTAAAAACAATGAATTCATGAAATTCATAGGCAAATGGTGGGAACTGGAATATATCATCATAAGTGAGGTAACACACTCATGAAAGAACACCCATGGAATGCAGTCACTGATAAGTGGATATTAGCCCAGGAGCTCAGAATACCCAAAACATAACCCACATATCAAATCATTCCCAAGAAGAAGGAAGGAGAGGGTCCGGGTCCTGGAAAGGCTTGATGCAGCATTTTAGGGGGTTGCCAGGACAGAGGAGTGGGAAGGGATTGATTGGGAGAACTGGCAGAGGGAAGAGGACTTATGGGACTCAGGGGGAGGGGGGAACCAGGAAAGGAAAAATCATTTGGAATGTAAACAAAGAATATAGAAAATAAGAAAAAGGAAATGAACTGATAGTCTACAATGCAGGAATGCCTCTACAAGAAAAAAACAAATAGCTGTTTGTATTTTTACTTGGAGTGTAATTCATATTTCAAATAAACTAATACCACCCACCTCAAAGAACAATAAAGCTAAACTCTTCTATGACATCAATATAGTAGAAACAATATAATGAAATAGTCACTAATGCATGAGGATTGAGCTGACCACTCATTTTGTGGCAAGTAACTGATCCTGATGTTTCTCCATTTGCTGTTATATATCCCCGTTTACACTTATATTGTGTTTTTAAATTTATAGCATATGTTAAATCAGTTTCAGAAAGAAATCTATTATTAATTTCTATATCTGACTTTGAGTATGTCTTTAAATGAGGAAACATATAAGAAAAATGTAAGTATATGTATAACAGCTTAAAGAATAACAATATAAAAATATTAAAAAAATTAAAAATGCATTAGTTATTTGAACATGAATACCTGAAATAATCAAAAACACTCATATTATTAGGCCAAGAAAAACAGTTTATTGATTTAAAGATACACCATAGTCATCTGTGAAACAAAGTATGACAAATTACTCATATATACTACATTTGTTTTGGTCAAGTGGATCTGTAATACTAAGGAAGGCAGGAAAAGTTAAATGTAGGTTTTTTTCTTGTACTTCTTCTAAATCTGAGAATAAATTGGTTTTCATATATATATATATATATATATATATATATATATATACATATATATGCATACATATACATACATATACATATCTATCTAGACTCCAGTACCAAGAATTTGAAAAATCATAGTGACTCTATGCCTAAAATACAATGGATGCTAAAAGTTCTCTAAAGTTCAGAACAACAAAAAAAGTAAGTTTATTTAATGTTCTCAAGCTAAGCTCTGAGGTGCATAAAATATTTCCAGCAAAATCATAGAAGAAAATTTCCACAACCTAAAGAAAGAGATGCCTATAATCATACAAAAATGTTACAGAACACCAATAGTTTGAACCAGGAAACAAAATCTTCTCACCACATAAGAATCAAAATACCTTATAGACAGATACTTTATAGACAAATAGAATATTGAACAATCAAGGGTAAAAGCCCAAGTAACATTTAAAGACAGACCTACCAGAATAACACCCAATTTGTCAATAGAGACTATAAAGGCAGAACAGCCTGGGAAGATGTCTTGCATTCTCTAAGGGACCACAGATGACTCCCAGTAATATTATACTCAGCAAAATCTTCAATCACCATAGATGGAAGAAACAATATATTTCACGACAAAACCAAATTTGAACATTATCTATCCACAAATACATTGGCACAGAAGATACAAGAAGGAAAACTCCAACCCAAAGAGGTTAAATACAGCCCAAAATTAAGAAATAAAATCTACAATAGCAAAAACAAGAGTCACACAGTGTGTGTATGCACTTGCACGTGCCCCCCCACAAACACCATCAATATTATTATAACAGAAATTAACAATAATTTGTCATTAGTGTCACTAAATATTAATGAAATAAATTCCAAAAACAAAAAGACACAGCAACAAAGATAGACAAACCTCAGACTAAAGAGTAGATAAACATTTTAAAAACAAATGGACCCAAGAAGCAAGCTAGAGTTACCATTCTAAAAAATCTAATAAAATAGACTTTCAACCAAAACTAATCTAAATAGATGGGGAAGGACACTTTATACTCATCAAAGACCAACAAGTTGATGTCTCAATTTTGAGAAACTGTGCTCTAAATGCAAAGGCTCCCACAATGATAAAAGAAACATTACTAAACCTCAAATCACACATTGAACCCCACACATTAATAGTGGGAGAGGTTGACACTCCACTTTTAACAAAGAACAGGTCATCAAGGCAGAAAATATAAAGAGACATACTGAAAATAATAGACATTGGGACTGAAATGTCCCTAATATATATGTACCTAATATTTTACCCAAACACACAAGAATATACTACCATTTTCTCAACACCTCAAAAAACCCTCTCAAAAAATTGAGATCACAAAGCAAGTCTCAATAGATACAAGAAAATTGTAATAACTTCTTTCATCTTGTCATACCACCATGAATTAAAGCTGAACTTCAACAACAGAAACACTGGAAAGCCTACAAACTCATGGAAACTGAGCAACTCTCTACTCAGGGAGTACTTGGTCAGTGAAGAAGTAAAGGAAAAAATGAAATACTTTCTAGACTTCAATGAAATTAATGCACAACATACTCAAACTTATAGAACACAACGAATGCAGTGCTAAGAGCAAACTTCATAGCACTAAGTGCCTTCATAAGGAAATTAGTGAGATGTCAATATACCAGCAACTTAGCAGCACATCTGAAAGCTCTAGTACAAAAAGAAGAAAACATTCCCAAGAGAAGAAAAGGGCAGGATATATTCAAACTCAAGTGTGAAATCAACCAATTAGAAACAGAACAATACAAAGAATCACAAAAAGGAAGGGTTGGTTCTATGAGAAAATCAACAAGAAAGACAAACAGCCAAAATAACTAATATACAGGGAGACAGTATTCCAATTAACAAAATCAGAAATGAAGTAGGAAATGAAACATGAGACACCGAGGAAATCCAAAGAATCATTTGATCTTTCTTAAAAAAACAAAAACAAAAACAAAAACAAAAACAAAAAAACATTTTTTAAGAAATTGAAAATTTTCTTAAAATTGCAGAAAATTTAAAAATCTAAACATAATTAATGACTTTCTTGATATATACCACTAATCGATGTTAAATCAAGAAGAGGTAAACAATCTAAATAGATTTATAACCCATAAGGAAATAGAAACAGTCATTAAAATTTTCTGAGTCAAAAACAGCCCAGGGCCATATGGTTTTAGATCAGAATTTACCAGTCTTTCACTGAACAGCTCATACCTGTACTCCTCAATATTGGGCTGCCAATGTGAGAGCTGGGGGCACCAGTACAAAGCAAGAGTGAGGTATAGACATGTCCAAACACCAAAGATCTCATCTTGAGACTGGCAGAACTGGAACTGGTCCCTCCTTCTTGGGTCTGCAAGTCCAGGTGCATGCAACCTTGGGACCTCCCATCTGCCATCATTGAGCTAGTATGTTGCCTGGGGCCAAATTGCAGGTCTAACTTCCTCTCTCCCTTTAATGACATGTACAAAAAGCACCTGGAATTTCTCTTTATGCAAATGAAGTATTCTCAGTACCTCAGCTTCAGGCAATTATATATATTCACCCACCTCAGCCTGTAGCCATTCCCCAAGGTTAGTATAGCTCTTGAAATCCCACATCCCCAACACAGCCATTTCTCAGAGAATTCCATTTCTCCCCACACTCACTCCTAGCCAAGATCCTGGAACACAACAACAAGCTAAACTTCATTTCTTCTAGTCTGGCAGGTGCACAATGGTGGATAAATGAGGGCAGAAGCAGAACTGGGCTAGAACCTCAAATTATTCCACAAAATAGAAACAGAGGAACATACTCAATAAAATATTTGCAATCTGAATTCAAGAACATATCCAAAGGATCATCTACCATGAAGCCATGAAGTACGGTTTTTATTAGAGAGAAAAAGATTATTTCAATAATCTTTGCTATCAATAATTATAACAATAAAAGCAAAATAAAAGAAAGGAATATATAGAACATATATTTATTATTCATCATTCATCATGGAACATATAGACATCATTAGGTGGAAAGGAGGTCTTTAACAAAATTTCAACATCCCTTCATGATAAAAGTTCTGGAGAGAGTAGTAACCACAAGAGCCTAAATCAACATATTAAGGCAGCAACAGCAAACCCATTGTTAGTATAAAGTTAAATGAAGCAACAATTCCACTAAAATCTGCAATAAGAAAAGCCTGTGAAGGATCGGCACTTGGAAAGGCTCCCGGCAGCATACATCATCTTCGCTCCCTGATGGACCAGACAGCCAACACCAGGTACACAGAGACAACACAATTAGAACATTGCTTAGGGCAAGGCACACCAGGGATCCAACAGCACCCAAGAGTAGTGCAGCATATCAGCAATCTGTGCCAGGGGAAATACAGTCATCCAGTGGTTCAGAAATAGCCTTATAGGCTCACAGGAGGTTCAAGCACCAGCCAGTGACAACAGGACCTACTAATGACAGAGATAACCAGATGTCAAAAGGCAAACATAGGAACATTACTAACAAAAATCAAGGAATAGGGCAGCATCTGAACCAAATTCTCTGACAACAGCAAGTCCTTGATACCCAGACACACCAGTAAAACAAGATCTGGATTTAAAATCACTGGTCATGATGCTATTACAGGATTAGAAGGACATAAATAAATCTCTTAAAGAAATTCAGGAGAACATGAATCAAAAGGTAGAAGCCCTTACAAAGAAAACACAAAAGTCATTTAAAGAAATTCAGGAGAATATGAGTCAACAGATAGAAGCCAATAAAGAGGAAATGCAAAAATCAATTAAAGATATACAGGAGAACTTGGGTCAACAGGCAGAAGTCATGAAAGAGGAAAAAGAAAAATCTCTTAAAGAATTAGAGGAAAACACAAACAAGTGAAAGAACTGAGCAAAAATATCCAGGACCTAAAAACAGAAGTAGAAACAACTAAGATATCACAAAGGGAGACAACTTTGGAGATAGAAAACCTTGGGAAGATACCAGGGGTCATAGATGCAAATATCAACAACAGAATAAAAGAGATAGAAGAAAGAATCTCAGATGCTGAAGATACCACAGAAAGCATTGAATCAAGAGTCAAAGAAAATGCAAAATGCAAAAAGCTTGTAACCAAAAACATCCAAGAAATCCAGGACACAATGAGAAGACCAAACCTAAAGATTATAGGTATAATCTTTGAGATTATAATGAGAGTGAATATTTACAACTTAAAAGGACAGCAAATATCTTCAGCAAAATGGTGGAAGAAAACTTCCCTAACCTAAAGAGAGAGATGCCCATGATCATACAAGAAGCCTACCGAACTCCAAACAGACTGGACCAGAACAGAAATACCTTCCTTCACATAATAATCAACACCCTAAATGTACTAAACAGAGAAAGAATATTAAAGACAGTAAGAGAAAAGACCAAGGAACATGTAGAGGAAGACCTATCAGAATTACACCAGAGTTCTCACCAGAAACAAAGAAAGCTAGAAGATCCTGGGTAGATCTCATCCAGACTCTAAGAAAACACAAATGCCAGCCAAGATTACACCCAGCAAAACTCTCAATCACTATAGATGGAGAAACCAAGATATTCCATGGTAAAACCAAATCTACACAATATCTTTTCACAAACTCAGCCCTACAAAGGATAATAGGTGGAAAATGCCAATATAAGGAGGGAAGCTACATCCTGGAAAAAGCATGATATTAACCTTCTTTCATCAAACCCAAAAGAAGATAACCACTCAAACATGAAAATAACATAAAAAATAACAGGAAGTAATAATCACTATTCCTTAATATCTCTTAACATCAGTGGACACAATTCCCCAATAAAAAGATGTAGGGTTCTATAGCTGCCTGCAGCTATTACGAAGTGGGTTTCTGGAACAGAAGCTGAGGAATAAATAGGGAAGAGGGGCGAAAAGAAGTACGGCTAAGACAATATTCACTGATCAAAGCCGGAAACTTTAATGGCGCCAGACCTTTTAACAGTTTGGGCAAACCCTTCCCCCCAGACTCCAGGCTGAGTTCCGGTGGAAGTTGTCTAGCTTCTCTTGGAGGTCCTCGTCTTGACTGCTCCGGCAGCTGGGTGGGTCACCTGCTTAATTCAGGAATTCCTAGACCTGGAGGAACAATGAACTTAACCTTTACTTCGAGCACTCGGCCCTAGGTGGAGCAGGATCCTGGCTATCTGGGAGAAGTTAACCTTGACCAAAGTCAAACTCTGACCAAGTGCATGACTGCCCCAATATGGCTCTGTACATGTCCTCCCTTTGTTTTATTAATTAGAACACGAGGAGGTAGAAAACAAGTGGATAAATATCCTTCATAAGAAGGCGGGCCTTAACCAGGAGGGGAAGCATTGACCGTAATTCCTCTTAAATTGTATAACGTCTTTTTCAGAGGAGGGGTAATAGGCTCCCTTATTATTTTAAGGACAGCCTCTCGACGTTAACCCCTATGCAATTAGGTGTACTTCCTGGGGACTCAGAAGCAGAAATTCACCTCCCCATGCGGTGCTTTGCCTCGCACGTCTCACTGGTACCCATGTTTGTTCATAAACAAACACACATAGATCTGAGTTCTATGTGGCTCACTCTTTGGAGATCCACTTGTGTAAGTTTTGAAGCCAGGGGGGTCTGCACGTGTCTTTAACAGACATGCAATCTCTCCATCCAGGTGAGCCTGGGTATAGACAGCCAGTCTGCTTAACAAACAAGGTCAAGAGTTAAAGGTGGAATAGGATTAACTTGTCCCTGAAGTATCCAATTCAGTTGCAAATTAACAACTTTAAGGACCCAAAGCTTGGCCTCTGGGGTGGGAGAGGTAGCCTTGTGTATAAAGAGATATGTTGTTATTTCTCAGGAAAAGTAGAGACTATATGTTAAATTAACACAGCTGGCTGAAGATTGTTAGCCATCTTCAAAATTGGAATCTTCAATATTGGAATTATTTCTAGACCATTCTATGGTTGAGTCAGCTGAACACAGTAAGGAGAAGAGTCATTTTAACTCTTCTTTAGATTAATTTTTCCTAAGCTAGCTTAACAGTCTCCATGTTCTGTCCCACAAAGTCTAAAAGCTTGAAGCTAGGCAATTTATCTAACCTGGGACATTTGACAATTGAGGTAAGTCAAGAACATATACCCAATATAGTTCTTATGTTACCATGGTCTGGGCATTCAGCAAGCACACAGTCAGCATATCTTCTGCAGCATTCTGTGGAAAAAACATAGGGGACATGCCTTCCCCAATATTAAATCAGGATCATGGCATATGTCAATAAGTGAATTCCTTCATTTCACCTAGACATCAATATGCCTAATTACAAGATGTCATATACATTTAGCAAGGAGTTTCTTGGCATCCAAATTTTAAAATTTTCTTAAAAACATGCAAGCATAATTTAAATTATATGCACAGGGACACAATTTTCCCTCTCTTCTCTCTTCCAAGAAGATATTGTTTTATTAATTTAAGTTGGAACACAAAGTATAAACCATAACATAGGCAATAACTATGTAATTATATAAAATAAACATAGCATTTTTAGTTGCTTTTTCTGTTAGAGCAGTTGCAACTAGACAGCCTAAAAATGAATCATTAGTCGCATGCACATATTTTTTAATCTTCTAGATTAGAAATATGAATATCATTTATCTGTAATAACTAAGTCCTCTAGGATTAACACCATTACGTGGTAGAGGTAGAAATTGAGGACATCAAGAACAAATCTTTATAATTTGATGTGCACAAAATATAAAATTATTTCATATACCTAAAGGACAATCATTTAGAGAACATATCCTTTGTTCTTAGAATTTTGAATCACATTTGCATAAACTGTAGAAATTAAGAATTAGCAGTATTAAAAATGGACCAATTTTAAGCAATTATAAACCATGATATATATATATATATATATATATATATAGATAGATATCTACTATTATTAAAAGCTTGACTTTTAACATCTTAAAAATAGCTGCTATAGCACCCAATTCAGGTATCTGTGCTATCCTTGTAGAACTTGGGAGCAGGGGAATGCTACAACCTAAATTTCCTATAGCAGCAGTAACCTTGGAATGAGCAAGTTCTATGACTGGTCACTACCTTCACTCTGTTCTGGATGATCATACTGTCTCTGGGGGAAAATGTCAAGTGATTTGGCCATGCCTTCCTTCCTTCCTTGCTGAAGACTTTTACCAAACCTGAAATTCAAACATCCTTAGCTATATTTAATTCGAGTTGTCAGTCTTTCTTCACCTATAAATTTCTCTGCTGAATATGCAAATATCAAGTTGTCACAGATATATAAATATAGTGTTTCTCTCCAAAAATGTCTTAAGGGCCCCACATTGTGGAATCTATGTTTAGAATCATTTATAAGGTCACCTCCTAAATGAGTTTACTGCTCATTCTAGTAGCACTTAAAATTACAAATAATTAGTGCTTTTAAAGTTATTTTTGAAGTTAGACCCCAGAAAACCAAATAACCCTATTAAAAAAATGGGGTACAGAGCTAAACAAAGAATTTTCACCTGAAGAACTTCGGATGGCTGAGAAGCATCTTAAAAAATGCTCAAAATCATTAGTCATTAGGGAAATGCAAATCGAAACAACCCTGAGATTTAACCTTACACCAGTCAGAATGGCAAAGATTAAAAACTCAGGAGATTGGAGGTGTTGACAAGGATGTGAAGAAAGAGGAACATTTCTCCACTGCTGGTGGGATTGCAAACTGGTACAACCACTCTGGAAATCAGTCTGGCAGTTCTTCAGAAAACTGGGCACGTCACTTCCGGAGGACCCTGCTATACCACTCCTGGGCATATACCCAGAGGATTCCCCAGCATGGAATGAGGATACATGCTCCACTATGTTCATAGCAGCCCTATTTATAATATCCAGAAGCTGGAAAGAACCCAGGTGTCCCTCAAGGGAGGAATGGATACAAAAATGTGGTATATATACACAATGGAGTATTATTCAGCCATTAGAAACAATGAATTCATGAAATTCGTAGACAAATGGATGGAGCTGGAGAACATCATAAGGGAGGTAACCCAGTCTCAAAAGATCAATCATGATATGCACTCACTGATAGGTGGATATTAGCCTAGAAACTTGGAATACCCAAGGCATAATCCACACATCAAATGATGTCCAAGAAGAACTGAGGAGTAGCCCCTGGTTCTGGAAAGGCTCAGTGCAGCAGTATAGGGCAATACCAGAACAAGGAAGTGGGAAAGGGTGGATGGGGGAACAGGGGGAAGGAAGAGGGCTTGTGGGACATTCGGGGAGTGGGGAGCCAGAAAGTGGGAAATTATTTGAAATGTAAATAAAAATATATCGAATAAAAAAAATAAAGTTAAAAAAAAAAAAGAAAGAAAATCAGCATGATGGATAAACCCTTAGTCAGACTAATAAGAGGGCACAGAGACAGTATGCAAATCAACAAAATTAGAAACGAAAAGGAAGATATAAGAATAGGAACTGAGGAAATTCAAAAAATCATCAGATCCCACTATAAAACCATATAATCAACAAAACTCGAAAATCTGGAGGAAATGGACAATTTCCTAGACAGATATCAAATACAAAAATTAAATCAGGATCAAATAGGTCATCTAAACAGTCCCATAAACCCTAAAGAAATAGAATGGGTCAATGAAATTCTTCTAACCAAAAAAAAAAAAAAAAAAGCAAAAGACCAGATGGTTTTATTGCAGAATTCTATCAGACCTTCAAAGAAGACCTAATACCAATACTCTTCAAACTATTCTACGAAATAGAAACAGAAGGAAAACTACCCAACTCCTTCTATGAAGTCACAATTATGCTGATACCAAAACCACACAAAGATCCAACAGAAAAAAGAGAACTTCAGACAAATTTCCCTAATGAATATAGATGCAAAAATACTCAATAAAATTCTTGCCAACTGAATCCAAGAACACATTAAAATGATCATTCATCATTATCAAGTAGGCTTTATCCCAGGGATGCAGGGATGGTTCAATATATGGAAATATATCAATGCAATCCACTACATAAACAAACTCAAAGAAAAAACCACATGGTCATGGTTTCATTAGATCCTGAAAAAGCATTTGATAAAATGCAGCATCCTTTCATGCTAAAAGTCTTGGAAAGAACAGGAATTCAATGCCCACACCTAAACATAGTAAAAGCAATATATAGCAAACCAGCAAACTAAATGGAGAGAAACTTGAAGCAATCCCACTAAAATCAGGGAATCAACAAGGCTACCCCCTCTCTCCATATCTTTTCTACATAGTACTTGAAGTTCTATCTAGAGTTATTAGATAACATAAGGAGGTCATAGGGAAACAAATTGGAAAGGAAGAAGTCAAACTATCACTATTTGCAGATGATATACTTAATAGTATACTTAAGGGACCCAAAAACTCCACCAGAGAACTACTACAGCTGATAAACAACTTCCACAAAGTGACTGGTTATAAAATCAACCCAAGCAAATCAGTAGACTTTCTATACTCAAAGGATAAACAGGCTGAGAAAGAAATTAGGGAAATGACACACTTTACAATAACCACAAACAATATAAAGTATCTTGAGGTGACTAACCAAACAAGTGAAAGATCTGTGTGACAAGAACTTTAGTCTCTGAAGAAGGAATTGAAGGACACCTCAGAAAATGGAAAAATCTTCCATGCTTGTGGATTGGCAGGATTGATATAGTAAAATGGTCATCTTGCCAAAAACAATATGCACATTCACTGCAATCCCCATCAAAATCCCAACTCAGTACTTTATAGAGTTAGAAAGAGCAATTTTCAAATTCATCTGGAATAACAAAAATCCCAGGATAGCTAAAACTATTCTCAACAGTAAAAGAACTTCTGGTGGATTCGGTATCCTGGACCTCAAGCAGTACTACAGAGCAATAGTGTTAATAACTGCATGGTATTGGTACAGTGACAGGCAGGTAGATCAAAGGAATAGAATTGAAGACTCAGAAATGAACCCACAGAATTATAGTCACTTGATCTTCGACAAAGGAGCTAAAACCATCCAATGGAAAAAAGATAGCCTTTTCAACAAATGGTGCTGGTTCAGCTGGAGGTCAGCATGCAGAAGAATGCAAATCGATCCATTCTTTTTTTTTTTTAATTCGATATATTCTTTATTTACATTTCAAGCGAGTTTCCGTTTCCTGGATCCCCCCTCCCTGAAAGTCCCATAAGCCCACTTCCCTCCCCCTGTTCGCCAATCCACCCCTTCCCACTTCCCTGTCCTGGTATTATCCAACACTGCTGCACTGAGCTTTTCCAGGTCTGGGGGCCACTCCTTCCTTCTTCTTGGCCATTCTTATCTCCTAGTACTAAGATCCAAGTGGATTCCAAGTAGATCAAGGACCTCCACATAAAACCAGACACACTGAAACTAAAAGAAAACAAACTGGGTAAGACCCTTGAAAACATGGGCATAGGGGAAAAGTTCCTGAATAGACCACCAATAGCTTATGCTCCAAGATCAAGAATTGAAAAATGGGACCTCATAAAATTACAAAGTTTCTGTAAGGCAAAGGACACTGTCAATAGGTGAAAATGGCAATCAACAACTTTGGAAAAGATCCTCACCAACCCTACATCAGACAGAGGGCTAATATCTAATATATACAAAGAACTCAAGAAGTTAGACTACAGAGAGCCAAATAACCCTTTTAAAAACGGGGTACAGAGCCAAACAAAGAATTTTCACCTGATGAATTTCAAATGACCTTGAAGCACCTTAAGAAATGATCAACATCATTAGTCATTAGGGAAATGCTAATCAAAACAGCCCTGAGATTTCACCTCACACCAGTCAGAATGGCTAAAATTTAAAACTCAGGAGACAGCAAGTGTCAAGAATGTGGAGAAAGAGGAACACTCCTCTTCTGCTGGTGGGATTGCAAGCTGTTACAACCACTCTTGAAATCAGTCTGGTGGTTCCTCAGAAAACTGGGCATGACACTTCTGGAGGACCCTGCTATACCACTCCTGGGCATATACCCAGAGGATTCCCTGGCATGCAATAAGGACACATGCTCCACTATGTTCATAGCAGCCTTATTTATAATTGCCAGAAGATGGAAAGAACCAAGATGCCCCTCAATGGAGGAATGGATACAGAAAAGTGGTATATTTACTCAATGGAATACTACTCAGCAATTAAAAACAATAAATTCATGAAATTCTTAGGCCAATGGTTGGAACTGGAGAACATCATCCTAAGTGAGGTATCCCGATCACAAAAGAACACCCATGGAATGCAGTCACTGATAAGTGGATATTAGCCCAGAAGCCTTGAATATCCAAGACACAATTAACATATCAAATGATTCCCAAGAAGAAGGAAGGAGATGTCCCTGGTACTGGAAAGACTTGATGCAGCAATGTAGAGAATTACCAGGACAGAGAAGTGGGAGGGGGTTAATTGGGTAATGGAGAAAGGGAAGAGGGCTTATGGACTTATGGGGAGGGAGGTCCCTGGAAAGGGGAAATCATTTGGAATGTAAACAAACAATGTATAAAATAAAAAAATAAACTAGCAAGATCTAATAAAGCTAAACATGTGCATACCAAAAATCTTAAACAAAAAAGAAAAAACAAACAAACAAACAAACAAACAAAAACAAAGCTCTTGCTCTTTCTCCAGAGGGTTTTCAGCATTTTCAGGAGATGTTTACATGCAATGACATGCAGAAAGTGACAAGGTATCGTGGAACACATTGGGACTCTGTTTGCACTGGGTCATCAGGGAAAAAACTAAGATCCCTCTGCAATGAGTTCTCAACTTTAACCCATGAATGTGTGCACAAATCTAACATCTCCAGTGATACAGTGCAGGTTTTTTCCCCTAAGGAGGTTCCTTGTATAGAGTAAATATGGAACAAAGTCAATACTTCCTTCTTTTTTTTTAAGATTTATTTATTTTTATATATGTGAGTACACTGTAGATGTCTTCAGACACACCAGAAGAGGACATCAGATCCCCATTACAGATAGTTGTGAATCACCATGTGGTTACTGGGAATTGAATTCAGGACCTCTGGAAGAGCAGTCAGTGCTCTTAACTGCTGAGCCATCTCTTCTGCCCCACAATTCCTTCTAAAGCAAATATTTGCATGCTAGGATCAGATGGCAAGATGTGCCTGTCACTATAGGAGAGGACTAAAAGATACAGTTCAACAGAAATCCGACTAAGCAATAGAGTAAGAGATGGAGTAACTTCAGTTCTTGGGGAGAAGGCAACTATTAATATTCCCTACTCTTTTTCAGATAGATAGGTGTCAGTATAATGGATTAAATGGGTAAAATAGAAACATCAGTTGAGTAGAATGTCATCTACCTGGACCGACAGTATCCACATTTGAACCTTTTAAGTATGTCAGCACATTCTGTCCACTTGTTCTACAAGATTAAACCATAACCAAGGGACAAAGAGACAGGTCTACAAATCAAGGCATTTCACCAAGTCTGACTTCCATCCCTACCACCCACATGGCAGAAGACCGACTCTGTCAGGTTATCACCTCAATCTAACACTAGAGCTGTGGCACATGCCCCTACCTTACCCACAATGCACTCAAATAAACAACTTTTAAATATAATAGAATATTGAGCCTGGACTATTTTTTTTCCTTATTTAAGTGGAAGCTACCAGAAATTTGAAAGTAAAATGGTAAAAGACACAAAGCATCTGCCAAAAAGATGATGATGAAGAAGGAGGAGGGGAAGGAGAAGAAAAAAAGAAAAGCCTGTGAATGACTTCTCTACATATCCAATATAATATTTGACATTCTAGATAGATAAGACAACTAAAGGAGATCATGGAAAAACACACTGGAAGGAAGAAATCAAATTATCTCTCTTACTTGATGGTATAAATACTATTCATAAATAACCCTAAAAATTGCATTGGGGAATTTTTGTTAAACACTTTGAGTAAAGTAACTGGATACAAAAATAACTCACAAATGCAGCAGCTTTCATATATACAAATGATAGACAACCTGAGAAACAAGTCAAGGAAGCAATACTATACACAATAGTGCTAAATAATGTAAACAATTTTGGAGTAACTCCAATAAAGTCAGTGAAAGGTGCATATAATAAAATATTCAAGTCTTTCAATAAAGAAATTGAACATGATATCAGAAGACTGTAAGAACTCCCATGCTCATGGATTAGTATACAAATTACATGCAATCCCCATCTAAATTCTAACATATTTTCCCTAGTCTCTGAAAGTTAACTATTTTATGTATTCACTCCTATGTGGGTATTAGTCATTAAAATGATTTAGCAAGCCATAATTCATAGACCCTTGCAATTTAGGTATAGAATAAAGGATTACGGGGACACATGTATCTCTTTGGAAAATAAAATAGGTTATATGGGGGTGAACTTTGCTTCAGAGCAAACAAGAACATGAGTGGAGGGAGAGAGAATCCAGGAAGAGACAACTAGGATTGAAGAACATTTGAGTATGAAATTTAATCTTCCTAAAATATATAGAACATAGTTCTAATGAAGTCTCCAAATAATATGTAAGATGGAGACCCAACTGGCCATCTGTTGTCAACCAATAAGTCTTCTAGTACTGGGATTGGTTTATATCCAATTGAGTTAGACAAATGGGTCTTACAGAAATCCCTTAAAAACCCAGGCTGTTGACCAGGAAATTGCTTCTGTTCCACAAACTAGCAAGTTGCCTTTTGTGAAGCTAACTCCTACACAACTCATTGAACATGGAGAGGATAAGCTGGTGCATACATAAAATCTTTCATCCCTATGTGCTAGCAACCTTAGTAAAGTTCTCTTGAAGCTATCAAAGAGAAACATATTGACCAACCCAGCCACAGAACCTTTAATCTACAATGCTGTCCTATCTGTCAAATATGACAGGGCAACGGTGGCATTGGGCTTGTTGGTGTAAACAATCAATGTCTGATTTGACATAAAGCCTACTCAATGAGCTAAAACCCATACCGAATATTGTTTGGAGGACCAAGAACAAGAGACTAGAACCCAAAGAGCTACGTTAAAAGCAAATTCTTCTAGTCATATAAAAGGGAATAAAATCATCCCTAATGATATTCTGCTATATTGGCTGATCACTGCCTTATTCAGTCATGACCGGAGAGGCTTCCTCCTACATCAGGTATGACCATTAGACATACCTACAGCTAGATAGTTCACACACACACACACACACACACACACACACACACACACACACACACACACGCACGTCAGGTGGGGGCAGTAGAGAGAGGCAGGTAGAAAGGGTGATGTTGAAAAAAAAGATACTCCTTGTGATACTATCTTTAAATGGGGTCTATAAATCAAATCCCTTCCCTCAGAACTCAGGAAAGCCTCTAGGATAGGTAAAAAGAGTGTAAAGAGCCAGGGGGATGCAAGACCTCAGAAAAACAAGGCCTTCCAAATAAACTGAGTAAATACCTTATGAACTCATAAAGACTGAAGCATCATGCATAGGCCCTTGATGGGTCTGTACCAATATTGGTGTATATTTTATAGTTTTAGTTTAGTGTTTTTATGGGATTCATAAGTATTTGAATGGATGGTTTTTGATACTTGTTCCTTCTCTTGGATTAATTTTTTTCTGTGTCTCTCTCTTTTCCAAATTCAATGTGATAATTTGTTTTATTATATTATGTTTCATTTGGTTATGTTTCCTTGTTATATCTTAGAATCCTACGTTTTTTTTTTCTTTTGACAAAGAAAGTAGATCTGGAGGGGAGAGGATGCAGGGAGGAACTGGGCAGCACAGAGGTAAAGAAAAATTGTAATTAGGATATATTGCATGAGAAAAGAATTTCTTTTCCATAAAAGAGAATGAGAGGTAGATAAAAAGATGACAGAGAGACACACAGACAGATAGAGAGAATGAACAATAATAGACAATTGCAAGATTATAGAGATGATAGATGATAGATATGTAGGTAGGTAGATAGATAGACAAACAGACAAATCAATAAACGATAGGAAGACAAATAATCATCAAATTAGCTGCTGATAATAACATGAAGAGGAAAATGAGGCAAGCTATCTAATGGCAGCTAGTTGGAGTTCCAAATGGCAGAACTGTGTCTCATTGCACAAGGCTTCCACATAAAAACCAAAAATATCAGAAAGATAATATCATCAACTTTGCTTGAAGATGCCCAGAAGAAACTGAGGAAGCATGTTCAGGCAGCAAGCTGGAGATCCCCATCCAGATTCCCAGGAATAGCTGAATAAAGAACTGAAATATCAGACATAGCACATTTATCTATGGGGGTTGGGCATGGGAAAAACAATTGAAAAATCCAGCATATTGTTTCAACTTTTCTAGACTGTTCCTGCTGGTTGAGAGCACCTGATTTGATCACATGATCTCTACTGTTGCTCTCAGTTCTATTACTTAAAAAGCATTATCCAAGAGGACAATCAGAGAAGCCCAGATAGTTCCATAAGTTATCTTCCATAAGTTAGCTACCCTAGGGAATCAGTGTTGGACATCCTAGTGGCTGAAATAATGTTCTGCATCTGTTTGTCTATCTATTGTTCAGACTGTCTGTCTGTAATCTATTTATCTACCTCTCATTCAATCCTTGTTCTTTTTCTTTGCTTGCTGTATGCTGTGTAAACTCACTCATTCTAAAGGAAAAATGTGACTATTGTTCTCCAGATTATAAAGAATATCAGGCATACAATATTTACAAATCATATTGAATGGACTAAGCAGACTATATTGAGAGAGAGAGAGAGAGAGAGAGAGAGAGAGAGAGAGAGAGAGAGAGAGAGAGAGAGAGAGAGAGAGAGAGATGCATGCAATAACAATTACAGAAAAAAATATTCTGAGTCCAAGAAAACTGTGGAGACTCTGGAACAGTTTAAGAGAAAGGGGATGAGCAACATAATTATAATCTCGAAATTGTAAGTACAAAATAATTGAAAGCAAAAATTTTCTGTCATTTGGCAGGATTGACTTTTCTCTTATTGGATGGCTGCTTTCCTTATTGGATGATGCATTTCAATGGGAAATGCCATAGAATAAGAAAATGACATTAAATTTCTGAAATAATGATTCAAAATGAGAAAGGGTGGGTTTTAAAACAAATGTAATCTGAGGACTGAAGAGTTACATAAATCATACCTCATTATGTGGAAATATTACTGAACAACAAATAGGAAAATAAAGATTTCATGAAACCAGAGTTAGGTACAGCCATTTAATTGCAGTATCTTTTTCTTTCCTTAAAGTATTATTTGACAGTGAATTAATATAATGCCTTTATGAGACTCTGAGGATGGCTTATAAATCCTCTTCAGAAACAGTGCTAATACAGTGGTAACATAATCTCCTACTTTCTACTTGCATTGGAGAGGCCAGAGGGAAGCAAATTGTTAGCATTTTGGTGGCTCACTTAAAAAATAACTATTCTTTGTTGTCTTACTAAAGATATTCCCATTTAATATAACTTGATTGAAATGGGAAAAGTTACTAACTTTAATGACTATGAAGTTAAAACATACCCAATATGTGAAGATGAAATCATTACCACACAGTCCCAGAGATATTGAGATTCTCTCAGGTACTACGCCCTCTTCAATAGCTCTATTTATTTAGCTCATTTTTATTTTGAAAATTCATCTTGTTGCATGTATTATTTACACAATTGAAATATAAATTTCTTTTTTCTCTCCAAATTATTTTTTAGAGCCTATTTACACTTTTCAGATTCAACAACTGGGGAAATCCCCCTTTATTCAACTTTAATTTTTCTGTTGCTTAGTAGAAAATATTTCTGTAAATAAAATTGGTTTTACAATCAACATGTTTTCTGTTTTTACTTAAAATATTTTATAGGTATTTATATATATAATGTTCTATTAAAGTTAAAATGAATTTAAAATATTCTCATATACATGCAGGAGTCAAATATATTTGACTAGAAAATGCATGTTTTCACTTACCTTCCCCTTCAACAGTAGAAAGCCATGCAGTTAGGAGGAATTGGCTAAGAGCAATATACTACAGAACCCCACATTCTAAAGCCTAAAGCAACAGCTATGTTGGCTCTTCTGTGAACCCTGTCATTAACAGTGCTGTGCATGACATTAAATCAGTTGATTACTAGTAGCCAGTTTGGTAAATATCAAAGTTAAAAAGGGAGGGGCAAAACAAACAATATTCAATCGATTTCACAATAATTCTCTAAGGTAATAATTTTACAATCACTAAGCAATGTAATATCATTCAAATTTGGTACCAGTCTTTTAGGCCATCAAATTGTTATTCAGAAAGGAAGATGAGAGACTACATTTCTTTTGTCTTATAGGCATGATAGTTCATTAGGATGCTTGGTTGATTTTCATCTTTGTAAGCTTACAGGGCAACTTCTGGCAAAATGAATGCTTGTCCTGGGGTAGGAATCTTCAGAACAGTTTCAGATTAGGTTCATTTGGGTCATGTGATGAGGAATACACCATTTAGACTTATCTTACTCTTCAGGGCAATAAAAGATAAACAAAATAGTCTTCAACATTTTGAGTTCTATTAGATACACATGACCAACAACTCAAAAGACTGCTTCTCTTGATGAGTATTGGTGTGCTTGTTAGATTGTCTTGGTTTTGGAGAGAATTATCACTCTAGATGAATAATTTTATGTGCAATATATAGAATTATATATATATATATATATACATACATACATACATACATACATACATACATACACATATATATATGTTCACTCACACATTTGGGGTGAGGATTTTTTTTTTAAATTTTATTCGATATATTTTTCAAGGGAAAGTCATAGGAATCATAGTATCAAATGGGGTGAGGATTTGATACTATGATTCCTTATGACTTTCCCTTGAATATTCACTGCTATTTCAGTTTTTTTCCTCTTGTTTTTTTTCTCCTTCCACTTCCCTAAGTATGTCCTATTAAAGTGTGTTCTGTGTCCTTTTTCCTGTTTCTCCTGTTAAATTATTTGTATCCCACTAATTTCCTTTCTGATGCTCATGCACCCTACATCTCAACCAATAGTCTATATTTACTTTTCTGGTTTCTGCAGTTCTTCCAGTATATAGAAACACATGGAAAGATTTGGAGGTATCAGTCTCCAATAAGAAAGATCATATGAAGTTTTTCTCTATGTGTCTGGGCTACCACACTTCATATGACCTTTTCTGGTTCACTCATTTGCCTGAAAAGTTTATGATTTCACTTCTCTTTACAGTTGAGTGGTATTCCATATGTACATATGTCAGGCATTTTTATGATCATCATTTGAAGAACATGTAAATTGTTTGCATTCACTATCAATTGTGGAAAGAGTAGCACTGAACATAGATGAATGAGTATATGTGGGTTAAGATGTCAACGGATGTGGCTTATATCAAGGCACGGTACTGCTACAGCATGAGGTAAATTTATTTTAGACATACTGAGCATTCTCCCCATTTATTTCCATTGCAGCTGCACCAGTTTGTAACATTGATCAACGTCTCATGAGATTTCCCTTTTCTCACACCCCTCCAGCATTTGTTGTCAGGGATTTTCTCTTGTACTGGCAGTGGTGGTGGGCCTTAATCTTTACTATGCTGACAGAGTCAAATGAAATCTCAAAGCTGTTTTGATTTACATTTTCCTTACTACTAGGGTTCAAGACCCTTGTTTGACAAATTTATTATTTTCCCTCTTGTTTTATCTCTATTCTTTTTATTACTCTGCTTTCACTTAATACATTCATCAGACTCCTATCCTTCCACTCCTCCAAGTTCACCCTCTCACACCCCTATATCCAGATTCATGTGTCTTCCATTTCTCTTTGAAAATGAACAGGTATCCCAGAAATATTAACCACACATGCTATAACATGATGCAAAAAGACTTAACATGAATCCTCTCATTTTTCTTCTGTGACCTCTTTGTGCAGATCCTAGGCCTGTGTTTTGAATGGGACATATATTTTTGTTTAGTTAATTCTTTGTATTTTGAGTTCTTACGTATTCTAGACATTAAAAAAATAAATTAGAAAAATAATTTCCTTTTCTCATTTAATACTGTCATGGATGGTAGAGATAATGATACATTAAAAATAAATTTTAATACCCACATTCTACACTGTTGTTACTTCCTAGTAGTCAAGTGTGATGACTATTCTTCATTGTCAACTTGACTGCCTTTAGAATTCAATAAAATCCAGAGACAGAGAACTTAACTGTGTGAGATTTTCAGCTTGATTTTAAGTTGGTGAATCCTCTTCTACTCAGGACCATTGAGGTAGGAAAACAAGCATCTTTGATTTGGAGCTTGAGGCAGAAAAACATATGTCTTTAATACAGATCTTGGGGAGGGAAGGCATACCTTTAATTGGGACCACTATTCTACTTGAAGCCTGTATAAGGACATAGAAGTAAACTATTGCTCTTTGGCTAACTTAAACATTTATTCCTTCAGAGACATTAGGACATAATTCTTTGGGATTGCAGAGTATATTAAATACAAACTGAGACATATGACTTTGAGGACTCAGTAACTACTATGACTTTCCATTCATAGACAGCCTTTGTTACATTATCTTGACTTTAAAACATTGCCCGGAAGACATCCCCTACATGAAACCTATGACATACAAAATGGTGAAGGGGCACAGACACATTTGAAGAGTTTTGTTGCCAATGTTTTCTTTGTGGCTGAACTTAGGGTTGGAGTTGCTGCTGATCAGTCATTTAAGTTAAAAGCAATGGGGTTCATTGTGTCCAGAAGTACTAGAGGCCAGGTAGTAGCACTGAATCAACAAAGGCAAAGTGATTATAGTTTTTACACTGTGCAGCATATACAAATCAATGTGCATAATGGACTAATGACAGTGGTTAGCACATGCAAAACAAATTGTATGGTGGTACAAATGTGGCCCTTTGATACTGGCCTATTAATCATGGTATTTTCAGGCATGATATAGATAAGAGACCAATGGATATTTACTTGATCTGTATAAGCTGAAAAAGCTAGAACAAATGAAAGAAAGATTCTGTTGGATCCTGGCAAAAGGCAACCTAAGCCAGTAAATCAATTTTCAGATTTGAGCCAGTTTGTAGACCCAGAATACCTTGAATGAAGAGATAGCCATATTCCCCTGGGTAATTATGGTGGGAGCAAGAAATAGCCAGACTTTCCAGAGTTTATTTGATGCTAGTTCTGAATTGATGCTGCTTATGGAAATTTTTAAGAAACATTGTGACCCTTCAGTTAAAGTGGGGACTTGTGGAGATCAGATGATTAATGGAGTTTTAATTAATTAACTTGGCTAAAGCCTGACTTTCAGTATGTTCAGTGGGTCCCTGAACTCATTCTGAGGTTATCTCCCCAATACCAGAATGGGTTAATGAGATAAATATACTTAAATGTTCACAGACTTTTTACATTGGTTTCCTGACATGCGGAGTAAAGTCCACTGTTGTTAGAAAGACTAAATGTAACCCATTAGGGTTATCTCTGCCAAAGAAACTAGTAAATCAATAACAGTATCATATCCCTAGGGAAATTAGTGCCACCAATAATGATGTGAAATATGTATGGGTGATGGTTCCTATCATAGATCCTTTAAAACTCCTATCTGGCAAGTGCAGAAGGGAGATGAATTATGAAGTGTAACAGTTGATTATTGACAACTTCAACAGGTAGGGACTTCAAATATCGATGTTATTCAAGATAAATGTCCTTACTTGAGCAAGGACAATTAACAAGTCTCCTGGTACATGTTATGCAGCTATTGATTTAGAAAATAATTTTATTGCTTCCTGTCCATAAGGACCACAAGAAACAATTTTCTTTTAGTTCTCCAGAGTAGCAGTAGACCTCCTCAGTTTCATGTTAAGGATATATTAATGCTATGAATCAGTGTTATAACTGAGTTAGAAGGTACAGTGTTTTGTGTATGAATGGCCCACATAGGCTCAGAAATTTGAGTTCTTTTTTTTTAATATTTTTATTTTCTATACTCTTTGTTTACATTCCAAATGATTTCCCCTTTCCCGGATCCCCCCTCCCCATATGTCCCATAAACCTTCTTCTCTCCATCCATTCTCCGATCACCTCCCTCCTTTTTCTCTGTCCTTATATTCCCTTCCCATGCTAGATCAATCCTTTTCAGGATCAGGACGCTCTCCATACTTCTTCATGGAAGTCATTTGTTATGCAATTTGTGCCTTGGGTATTCAAGGCTTCTGGGCTAATTAATATCCACTTATCAGAGATTGCATTCCATGTGTATTCTTTTGTGATTCGGTTACCTCACTTAGGATGATATTTTCCATATCAAACCATTTGCTTAAAAATTTTGTGAATTCATTGTTTCTAATTGCTGAGTAGTATTCCATTGTGTAAATATACCACATTTTCTGTATCCATTCCTCCTTCGAGGGGCATCTGGGTTCTTTCCAGCTTCTGGCTATTATAAATAAGGCTGCTATGAACATAATGGAGCATGTGTCTTTATTGCATGCTGGGGAATCCTTTGGGTATATGCCCAGGAGAGGTATAGCAAGGTCCTCTGGAAGTCTCATGTCCAGTTTTCTGAGGAACCTCCAGACTGATTTCCACAGTGGTTGTACCATCTTACAGCCCCACCAGCAGTGGAGGAGTGTTCCTCTTTCTCCACATCCTTGCCAACACCTGCTGTCTCCTGAGATTTTGACCTTAGCCATTCGGACTGGTATAAGGTAAAATCTCAGGGTTGTTTTGATCTGCATTTCCCTAGTGATTAATGATGTTGAGCACTTCTTAAGGTACCTCTCGGCCATCCAAATTTCTTCAGGTGAAAATTCTTTGTTAAGATCCGTACCCCATTTTTAATAGGGTTATTTGGTTCCCTGGGGTCTAACTTCTTGAGTTCTTTGTATATTTTGGATATTAGCCCTCTATCAGATGTGGGGTTGGTGAATATCCTTTCCCAATTTGATGGTTGCCGTTTTGTCCTTTTAACAGTGTCCCTTGTTTTACAGAAACTTTGTAATTTTATGAGGTCCCATTTGTCAATTCTTGATCTTAAAGCATAAGCTATTGGTGATCTGTTCAGGAACTTTTCCCCTGTGCCCTTGTCCTCAAGGGTCTTCCCCAGTTTCTTTTCTATTAGTTTCAGTGTGTCTGGTTTACATAGAGGTCCGTGATCCACTTGGAGTGAAGTTTAGTACATGTAGATAAGAATGGATCAATTTGCATTCTTCTGCATGCTGACCTCCAATTGATCCAGCATCATTTGTTGAAAAGGCTATCTTTTTTTACACTGGATGTTTTTGGCTCCTTTGTCGAAGATCAAGTGACCATAGGTGTGTGGATTCATTTCTGGATCTTCAATTCTATTCCATTGGTCCACTTGTCTGTCACTGTGCCAATACCACGCAGTTTTTAACACTATTGCTCTGTAGTATTTCTTGAAGTCAGGGATACTTATTCCCCCAGAATTTCTTTTGTTTTTGAGAATAGTTTTAGCTATCCTGTGTTTCTTGTTATTCCAGATGAATTTGAGAATTGCTCTCTAACTCTGTGAAGAACTGAGTTGGGATTTTGATGGGGATTGCATTGAATCTGTAGATCGCTTTTGGCAAGATGGCCATTTTAACTATATTAATCCTTCCAATCCACAAGCATGGCAGATTTTTCCATTTTCTGAGGTCTTCTTCAATTTTCTTCTTCAGAGACGTGAAGTTCTTGTCATATAGATCTTTCACTTGTTTGGTAAGAGTTACACCAATATACCTTATATTGTTTGTTGCTATTTTGAAGGGTGTCGTTTCCTTAACTTCTTTCTCAGCTTGCTTATCCTTTGAGTATAGGAAGGCAACTGATTTGCTTGAGTTGATTTTATAACCAGCCACTCTGCTGAAGTTGTTTATCAGCTGTAGGAGTTCTCTGGTGGAGGTTTTTGGGTCACTTAAATAGACTATCATGTCATCTGCAAATAGTGATAATTTGACTTCTTCCTTTCCAATTTGTATCCCCTTGACCTCCTTATGTTGTCTAATTGCTCTAGCTAGAACTTCAAGTACTATATTGAAAAGATATGGAGAGAGAGGACAACCTTGTCTAGTCCCTGATTTTAGTGGGATTGCTTCAAGTTTCTCTCCATTTAGTTTGATGTTGGCTACCAGTTTGCTGTATATTGCTTCAACAATGTTTAGGTATGGGCCTTGAATTCCTGTTCTTTCTAAGACTTTTAGCATGAAAGGATGCTGGATTTTGTCAAATGCTTTTTCTGCATCTAATGAGATGATCATAGGTTTTTTTCTTTGAGTTTGTTTATATAGAGGATAGCATTGATGGATTTCCTTATATTGAACCATCCCTGCATCCCTGGGATGAAGCCTACTTGATCATGGTGGGTGATCGTTTTGATGTGTTCTTGGATTCGGTTGGCAAGAATTTTATTAAGTATTTTTGCATTAATATTCATAAGAGAAATTGGCCTGAAGTTCTCTTTCTTTGTTGGATCTTTGTGTGGTTTTGGTATCAGCGTAATTGTGGCTTCATAGAACGAGTTGGGTAGAGTTCCTTCTGTTTCTATTTTGTGGAATAGTTTGAAGAGTATTGGTGTTAGGTCTTCTATGAAGGTCTGATAGAACTCTGCACTGAAGTCATCTGGTCCCGTGCTTTTTTTGGTTGGGAGACTTTCTATGACCCTTTTTATTTCTTCAGGTGTTATTGGACTGTTTAGTTGATCTATTTGATCCTGATTTAGTTTTGGTGTCAGATATCTGTCTAGGAAACTGTCCATTTCCTCCAGATTCTCCAGTTATGTTGAGTATAGACTTTTGTAGTAGGATCTAATGATTTTTTGAATTTCCTCAGTTTCTGTTGTTATATCTTCCTTTTCATTTCTAAGGTTGTTAATCTGGATACTGTCTCTGTGCCCTTTGGTTAGTCTGGCTAAGGGTTTATCTATCTTGTTGATTTTCTCAAAGAACCAGCTCCTGGTTTTGTTGATTCTTTGTATGGTTCTCTTTATTTCTACTTGATTGATTTCGGCTCTGAGTTTGATGATTTCCTGCCTTCTACTCCTCCTGGGTGAAACAGCATAGACCAATACTGAGCTTCTGATGTGGCATCATTTCACTGTGGAGATTAGCTAGCATCCTGATTACACATTGTCTGACATTGTACTTCTATGGAAAGTACACCTTTTTGTCATTTTGGAGTGGATACTAGTTCTGGTTATAAATTTACCTTTCCTGCATACAATGCCTCTGCCAAAAATGACCATCTGTGGACTTAATGAATTCCTTATTCACCATCGTGGCATTCCATACAGTATTGCATCAGACCAAGACCAATGGTCATAGAATACACTGATCTTATCATGTTCCCCATTATTCTGCAAAAATTAGCTTGATGGAAAGATAAAAAGTCATTTTGAATATACAGAGTGTGAACTTACATGGCAGCAGCTGGGAGAGCTGTTGCAATGTTCTATAGAGGGCAGAATATATTTTGAATATTTGTACAATATACAGTATGGTCTCTCCTGTAGCTAGGATCCATAGATCTAGGTTCAAGGGGTACAAAACAGAAAGCCACTATCTTCCCTTTTGATACAGTAGGAAAAAAATTGCTTCCTTTTCCTAAGACGTAAAACTCAGCTACACTAGGAGCTTTGTTTCCAGAATAGATAATGTTCCTGCAAGGAGCCACAACATTCTATTAACCTAGAAGGCTAGAGCTCCATCTGGGCACTTTGGTCATCTAATGCTCTTTAACAAACAGGCTAAGAAAGGAATAACAATTTTAAGAGGGGTGATAGATCCAACGTTACATGGAAAAATTGGATTGCAACTCTAAAATGATGTAAGAAAAATTATATCTGGCATGCAGAGAATACCTATATTATATAAATGTATGATAGGTACATGAGTGTATTCATTATGTTTATACAATGTTTGTTTATATGTATATGAACAAATGCTTATCTCTCTCTCTATATATATAATAGGAAAAATTAAAACTCATTAGAATTTGCTGAATGAATGTCACATTTTCAATATAAAAATGCATAATTTATCCAGTGTCAATTACAATCTCTTTAAAGATAATGAATAGCAGTCAATTACAATCTCTTTAAAGATAATGGATAGCAGTCCTAATTACAATAGTAATTCTAAAGATAACTATAGTTTTTATAAATTAATTTATATTTATTGCTAATTTACTTTATTAATTTGCTTACTGAGTATGTAATTGTATGTGGTAGTTTCAATAGCTATGGCACCCAAAGACTCATGTGCTTTAGTGCTTGTCCATAGGAATTGACACTGTTAGGAAGTGTAGCCTTATTAATGTTGGTATGGACTTGTTGGATGAAGTGTGTCATTGTGGAGACAGGATTTGAGGTTTCCTATTCTCATACTATGCTCAGCATGACACACTGTCTTCTTCTGCTTGTGGATTAAGATGTAGAAATCTCAGATTCTTTGTCAGAGTCATGTCTGCCTCAACACTGCCATACTTTCAACCATGATGATAATGGACTAAATACATTAACTTGTAAGTCCACCCAATTACATGTTATTCATCATAAGAGTTGTGTTGGCTAATATGTCTCTTTACAGCAATAAAATCCTGCCTAAGACAATGCTCAATGCCTGTTTATAAGTGATACAAAATATAATTTCTAATGTGAATATTATTACAGTGATAGAATTACACACCTAGTGAAAATTCTAATCCCTTTGTATAATTGCTTGAACCTTTTATTATTTCAGTGAAATATTAGAATTTCATATGCAAGACACCTCTTAGATTTTTATTGATATAAAAGTATTATATAGTAATTAATTATATTCTGTAATGTAATATATAATAGTTTGGTTGTTACATGTTTGAGAAATAATACTAAGTTGAAGGAGTCAATATGTCTTTTATTCACTGTAAATCAAAACCTTACATCAAAAGGTATTCAAGAAAATATGAGAAAGTTCTGAATAGAAACAGACATTGATGAATGCACATTTATTTTCTTGCTTGAAATAGTCTTTGGATATATCATATTTTGGGTTAGAAGTTTTGAAAGTACTGCTTTTGCATTTGACAATAGTCTTTAAAGTGACAAATTAAACACAATATAACAAAAAGTTTATTTTTATGAGAAGAAATGAGTTAAACTACACTTCAATGTATATTGAAAATGTACTAGTAATACGAATATACATTTCTAATTAATAAAATCAACTAATAAATGTAATTTTATACACAAGTGGGATAGTTGATTTTACCATTAATGCACTGTGTACGAAATGGAGGTGATTCTCCTGCTTCTCTATATCCACGTTTACACATAAATTCAATATCCTCCCCTGATAGAGAATAACCCTTTTTATTATCTCTCCATCTGAGAATTATGTTATGTTTTTCCATAATGTCTTCTGACACTACACATACACCTGAAAGAAAAATGACCAAATTCATTAAGTAATACATAAACCTACAGAAATCACTCCTATCTAAAGACCAATTCTATTTTTTCTAAGGTGTAACTATAAATTCAAAGTCATTATCAGTAACTTCAAAAATTAATTCAGGCATGAATTTAACACCATAAGTGAGAACTTTAATCATAATATTAGTTAACTGGTAAAAGCATCTGAAAAGACAAAAATAGAGAAACCTTATATATTAATAAGATGTAAAAATTCATATTAATATTCAAATGTTCACATCTATTATGATAACTCCATATGGATACTCTATGAACCCACACTGAAAACCAGTAACATTTTTCATACTTATAAGCATAAAAATGTAAATCTAAAATTTGTATGTAAGTACAACAAAATGAGTAGACACCTGGAACTAGAGTAGAAAGGAAAATCTGGAGACATCATATTACCTGATTTTAACATACATCAGGAGGCCCACAGTAGCCAGAATACTATGAACATGCCAACAAATAAAAAAAGTGATTGGAAAACTGTTCTATGTAACTGCAGTTAACTGATCTTAATACGCTTTCCAAAAACTTATGTTAGAGACTGATATCATATTCTGTAAATGATATAAGGATAATTGATATCCATATGGAGATAGTTAAAATTTGATACTGTCTGTCATCCTGGGTAAAGTTAGATAAAAGTTGGTCAAAGGCAGCGATGTAAGAACAAACCACTGAAAGTACAAGGAAACACAACAGGGAAACATTTCATTGTTTTTTGAACATTGTTTTCGACTGAATGTTTGGAAGGGACTCCAAATTATAAGACAAAAAGCCAACCTTGAGCCATGGATTTTTCTCACAGTGAGTTACTTGTGAAAAGCACAGAACATAATCAATACAACTAAGAAATAGGCAGCCAGATGAGTCACACTAAGTGGTTGTCTATTGTTCATTTCTAGATGTTTGCATATCTTTTATAAGGGTGTCTTATGTCAAAAGAAAACATAAAAAAGTGAAAATTTATTTTCATTGGTTTGGTTGGGTTTGGTTCGGTTTTATATGATTTGCTTTGATTGATTTTGTCCTGGTTAGAAGTTAAAACACCACTTCCCTTAAATTGGCTGTATTTTTTCTGAAAAGTCTTCACATTATATATGTCTTAAATTATACTTAAGTAATTGGTCAGGGTTTCAGTTTGTAGATAATGTTTAAATGAACTGTCATTAGTCTTTGGTAAAATGCATCATAAAAGAAAAATAAGCCAAGCAAAATTGGATAAATGAATAGATAATTCTCAAAATAAAGTTTGAACCTGAAGTAAGACAAAACACCTTAAAATCATTAACTGACATTTTTTTGCCAAAGACATATAGACAACTTGACACTCAATGAGTAAAACGTTTTAGAAAGGAGCCCTTAAAATTACAAACACTCATGAATGTGTGGTGGAAAAATTTTTAAGCTATGAGTAAGTGAAGTTACTTTAGATAACAACTGATATTTCTTAAAAATTTAAAAGTAGATTTTATATATTGTTGCTATATTCTTCCTTTGGTATATACTCAAAGGAAATAAAATGAACCTTTTCAACCTGCATGTATATGTTTATTGCAAACTGCTATGTGACTGTAGATAAGATAAAAAATGTGTCTGAACTAATACCAATTGGTGACTTTGTAAAAACAACATGATATACTTCATTGTGAAATTTTGTTCAGACATTAATGATATATTTTATTATTTTAATTAGAAAAAGGCATTGTGGGACATAAATGAAATAAACCAAACATAGGAAGACAACTACTTTGTGTGTTTCTCACAGAATAGAAAGATAGAATAAACTATCTAGCATGTGTGACAGTGATTAATAGAAGTTAGTCGTCTTATCTAAGGGCAGAGAATGTTGTATGGATTTAATGAATGCAAGATATATATTTCTGATATTTCTAAAAATGTAAAAGTAGATTTTACAAATTGTTGCTATATGCTTCTTTTGGTATATACTCAAAGGAAATAAAATGAACCTTCTCAACCTGCATGTATATGTTTATTGCAAACTGCTATGTGACTGTAGATAAGATGAAAAATATGTCTGAACTAATACCAATTGGTGAATTTATAAAAACAACATGGTATAAATAAATGTGAAATTTTGTTCAGACATTAATGAGATATTTTATTATTTTAATTAGATAAGGCATTGTAGGACATAAATGAAATAAGCCAAACACAGGAAGACAACTACTTTGTATTATTTCTCACAGAATGGAAAGATAGAATAAACTATCTAGCATGTGTGACAGTGATAAATAGAAGTTAATTGTCTTATCTAAGGGCAGAGAATGTTGTATGAATTTAATAAATGCAGGATGTATATAGGTGTGATTTGAAATAGAATGGTCTCCATAGACTTACATATTGATTATTCATCAAGGACTGGTGATACTCAAAAAGGTTTAGAAGCTATGGCCTTGTTGGAGTTGGTGTAGCCTTGTTAGAAGAAGTATGTCTATCTCTTTCTGCTGCTTGCAGAGTAAGATGCATAATGCTTAGCTACTTCTCCACCATTATGTTTAGCTTTGTGCTACCGTGTTCCCAAACATGATGATAGTACAATAAATCTCTGTAATTATAAGCTATTCCCAACAAATGCTTTCTTTTCTAAGAGTTGCCATGGTCATAGTGTCTCTTCACAACAAAAGAAAACTGACTGAGACAATAGGTATAGGATATCATGCTGATGCCCATATTTGTTAACATTAATACCTGTTAGTAAAAACTTAATTATAAAGAATAACATGTGCAATTTTATTTGACAGTTGTATTTTATAAAAAGAATCTAATAATCTTGTTTTTAATCACATAATAATATTTGGCACTGAAGCACAAACAAAATATTCTATTATTAATAGAAAAATATCCATAATATAAAACAGTATCTCCTATAATCTATGAGAATAACGTACTTACATAAACAGACTGGTGGCTTAGACCACTTTCCATGTCTACATATTATTTTCTTCTTTCCTTTAAGTAAATAATATTTCTGGCACTGATATTCAACTGATGATAATGGTGCATATACTGTTTGTGACAAGGAGGTGATGTCTCCATTTTCAATAGGAGGAGGAGGGCCACATTTGCCTGTTGAGTCTAAAGAGAAAACATTTGAATGTTTGAGAATCAAGTCAAATTACAGGCTCAAGCAGAACTCAAAAGAAAAGTGTTCAACAACTCTTTAGTGATTTCTGGCTAAATAAATGATTACTTAAAGAAATATTAATCATAAAAACTGAGAGTTACAAGTTCTTCCTTCCTGTCTTCTAAAGCACTAGTTTCTTGTTTGTTTGTTTGTTTGTTTGTTTCAAGATAGGGTTTCTCTGTGTAGCCCTGGCTGTTCTGGAACTCACTCTGTAGAGCAGGCTGGCCTCAAACTCAGAAATCTACCTGACTCTGCCTCCCAAGTGCTAGGATTAAAGGTGTGCACCACCACAGCCCAGCTTAAGGCACTAGTTTAACTACAGTAAACACATCTTCTCTGGAGTCTTCAAGTACTAATAAATATCTTAACAGCTTTTGAACATACAGATGACAATGTAGATAGGCAATTTTTTAAATAAACTTAGAAGTCTTTGACACTTTTGTAGAAATATATTTGTAAATGAGACTTTAAAAACTTCTAATGATACAGAAGGCTAATGACACTTTCTGGGTTTCTGATAGGGTCAAAATAAGCACAGACATCTATATGTTATACTTTGCTAAGTATACCTGGCATGCTTGTTTTAGTAAATATTATATGAAGAGATAAGATATTTAAAATTCTAGCAAAGAAATTCAGAACTCTTCTAACAGTATAATATTGTGTTATATGTTTTCCTTTTAGATTACTGAGTACCCTTGTGAGGACAGAAGAGAAGTCTGAAATCAAAAGTTCTGATTCTGTTCAGTAAGATCTCAAGGAGACCTTTGGTTCATCATGATACTGAACCAAACTCAAATCTTTATAAGGTAAAAACAAGACATTCATGATTCAAACAAAATTAATGTTTTAGTGTGAAATAAAATAAAAACAATTGGCCATAATACATGGATGTACATGTTCAAGAACTGAGTAAACCATAATAGGATAAGTTCCATGAAGCTTCTGGAAATTCATCTACTGATACTGCTTAAAGAAAACATCTCAGGAAAAAAAATTAGTAGAAGTCATCATCAACCACAGTGGACCAAGATCCCAAAGAAAGTAACTGCTATCTATCACCATGCAAACCATAGAAAGTAAAAGACAATGAGTGTTAGCCTTACGTTCTGTATCCTGTGGTGCTAGCCTTTTGAAAAAAAGACATTAATGAAGACATTATCCAATAAAAGAAATTAAAGTGGATTTTTCTCCAGCAGAGAATTCTTCCCAGAAAATAACGACCAGAATTCATTACATAAGTAAAAATAGAAATTAAGAGCAGGACAAATTTAACTGTAAAATTAGCGGTATATACTAGATAATCTTTGTAATCGTTAAATTAGGTTTGTGTTTCAAGCAAAACCTAACCTTTAAGAATAATGTTATAAAAAAGGCAACTGATTTGCTTGAGTTGATTTTATAACCAGCCACTTTGCTGAAGTTGTTTATCAGCTGTAGGAGTTCTCTGGTGGAGGTTTTCGGGTCACTTAAGTAGCCTATCATGTCATTTGAAAATAGAGATAATTTGACTTCTTCCTTTCCAATTTGTATCCCCTTGACCTCCTTATGTTGTCTAATTGCTCTAGCTAGAACTTCAAGTACTATATTGAAAGGATATGGAGAGAGATGACAACCTTGTCTAGTCCCTGGTTTTAGTGGGATTGCTTCAAGTTTCTCTCCATTTAGTTTGATGTTGGCTACTGGTTTGCTGTATATTGCTTCAAGGATGTTTAGGTATGGGCCTTGAATTCCTGTTCTTTCCAATACTTTTAGCATGTGTCCCTGTTTAGTTTCTGTGTTCCTGATCCGTCCATTGAGGAAAGTGCAGTGTTGAAGTCACCCACAATTATTGTGTTAGGTGCAATGTGTGCTTTGAGCTTTAGTAAAGTTTCTTTTATGAATGAGGGTGCCCTGCATTTGGAGCATAGATGTTCAGGATTGAGAGTTCTTCTTGTTGTATTTTTCCTTTGACCAGCAAGAAGTGTCCCTCAGAGTCTCTTTTGATGACTTTGGGTTGAAAGTCAATTTTATCTGTTATTAGAATGGCTACTCCAGCTTGTTTCCTGAGACCATTTGCTTGTAACATTGTCTTCCAGTCTTTTACTCTACAGTAGTGTTTGTCTTTGACCCTTAGGAGTGTTTCCTGTATGCAGCAAAATGTAGGGTCCTGTTTATGTATCCAGTTACTTGGCCTTTTTCTCTTACTGCCTTTAATATTCTTTCTATGTTTAGTTTATTTGATGTTTTGATTATTATGTGACAGGAGGTATTTTTGTTCTGGCCCAGTCTGTTTGGAGTTCTGTAGGCTTCTTGTAAATTCATGGGCATCTCTCTCTTTAGGTTAGGGAAGTTTTCTTCCATAATTTTATTGAAGATATTTGCTGGCCCTTTAAGTTGTAAATCTTCACTCTCATCTATGCCTATAATCCTTAGGTTTGGTCTTCTCATTGTGTCCTGGATTTCCTGGATATTTTGGGTTACAAGCTTTTTGCATTTTGCATTTTCTTTAACTGTTGAGTCCATGGTTTCTATGGTATCTTCAGCATCTGAGATTCTTTCTTCTATCTCTTGTATTCTGTTGTTGATATTTGCATCTATGTCCTCTGATTTCTTCCCAAGGTTTTCTATCTCCAAAGTTGTCTCCCTTTGAGTTTTCTTAGTAGTTTCTGCTTCTGATTTTAGATCCTGGATGGTTTTGCTTAGCTCCTTCACTTGCTTGTTTGTGCTTTCCTGTAATTCTTTAAGAGCTTTTTGTGCTTCCTCTTTCATGACCTCAGCCTGTTGACCAAAGTTCTCCCATGTTTCTTTAAGTGATTTTTGTGTTTCGTACTTATTGGCTTTTGCATTTTCCTGAGTTTGTTTCAATGATTTTTGTGTTTCCCTTGTAAGGGCTTCTAACTTTTGATCCATTTTCTCCTGAATTTCTTTAAGTATGTCCTTCATGTGTTCCTGTACCAGCATCATGACCAGTGATTTTAAATCCAAATCTTGTTTTACTGGTGTGATGGAGTAATCAGGACATGCTGTCAAAGGAGAATTGGGTTCAGATGCTGCCATATTGCCTTGATTTCTGTTAGTGACGCTCCTGCATTTGCCTTTTGCCATCTTCCTATACTCAAAGGATATGCAGGCTGAGAAAGAAGTTAGGGAAATGACACCCTTCACAATAGCCACAAACAATATAAAGTATCTTGGTGAGACTCTAACCAAACAAGTGAAAGATCTATAGACAGGAACTTCAGGTCTCTGAAGAAGGAAATCGAATAAGACCTCAGAAAATGGAAAAATCTGCCATGCTCGTGGATTGGCAGGATTAATATAGTTAAAATGGCCATCTTGCCAAAAGCAATCTACAGATTCAATGCAATCTCCATCAAAATCCCAACTCGGTTCTTCACAGAGTTAGGAAAAGCAATTCTCAAATTCATCTGGAATAATAAAAAAACCCAGGATAGCTAAAACTATTCTCAACAACAATAGAAATTCTGGGGGAATCAGTATCCCTGACTTCAAGCAATACTACAGAGCAACAGTGTTAAAAACTGCATGGTATTGGTACAGTGACAGACAAGTCGATCAATGGAATCGGTTTGAAGACCCAGAAATGAACCCACACACCTATGGTCACTTGATCTTTGAAAAAGGAGCCAAAAACATCCAGTGGAAAAAAAGATAGCCTTTTCAACAAATGGTGCTGGATCAATTGGAGGTCAGCATGCAGAAGAATTCGAATTGATTCATTGGATCAAGGACCTCCAGGTAAAACCAGGCACACTGAAACTAATAGAAAAGAAACTGTGGAAGACCCTAGAGGACATGGGCACGGGGGAAAAGTTCTTGAACAGGTCACCAATAGCTTATGCTCTAAGATCAAGAATTGACAAATGGGACCTCATAAACTTACAAAGTTTCTGTAAGGCAAAGGACAGTGTTAAAAGGACAAAACGGCAACCATCAAATTGGGAAAGGATATTCACCAATCGTACATCTGATAGAGGGCTAATATCCAATATATACAAAGAACTCAAGAAGTTAGACCCCAGGGAACCAAATAACCCTATGAAAAATGGGGTACAGATCTAAACAAAGAATTTTCACCTGAAGAAATTCGGATGGCCGAGAGGCACCTTAAGAAGTGTTCAACATCATTAATCATTAGGGAAATGCAAATCAAAACAACCCTGAGATTTCACCTTACAGATGTCAGAATGGCTAAGGTCAAAAACATAGGAGACAGCAGGTGTTGGTGAGGATGTAGAGAAAGAGGAACACTCCTCCACCACTGGTGGGGCTGTAAAATGGTACAACCACTTTGGAAATCAGTCTTGCGGTTCCTCAGAAAACTGGACATGACACCTCCAGAGGACCCTGCTACACCTCTCCTGGGCATATACCCAAAGAATTCCCCAGCATGCAATTAAGACACATGCTCCATTATGTTCATAGCAGCCTTATTTATAATAGCCAGAAGCTGGAAAGATCCCAGATGCCCCTCAAAGGAGGAATGGATATAGAAAATGTGGTATATTTACACAATGGAATACTACTCAGCAATTAGATACAATGAATTCACAAAATTTTTAGGCAAATGATTTGATCTGGAAAATATCATCCTAAGTGAGGTAACCCAGTCACAAAAGAATACACATGGAATGCAATCTCTGATAAGTGGATATTAATTAGCCCAGAAGCCCTGAATACCCAAGGCACAAATCGAATAACAAATGACTCCCATGAGGAAATATAGAGAAGGTTCTGATCCTGGAAAGGATTGATCTAGCATTGGAGGGGAATATAAAGACAGAGGAAAAAAAGGAGGTAGGTCAGTGGAGAATGGATGGAGAGAAGAAGGTTTATGGGACATATGGGGAGGGGTGATCCAGGAAAAGGGAAATCATGTCGAATGTAAACAAAGAATATAGAAAATAAAAATATTAAAAAAAGAATAATGTTATAAGGGTGGAAAATACCAACACTTCCCATAGAAAAATCAATAAGCTAATCTTTGAACAGACCCAATGAAAGATACCTATACAATCAGAATTTTACCTTTAATTCAGAAGATAACAGTAAGAACCAATCACTTTTCCTTAATAACTCTTAATATCAATGATCTCAATTCCCCTATAAAAAGACATAGACAAACAGACCGGATATGTGAATGGGACCCAACACTTTGCTACATACAAGAAGCCCACCTCAGTGACAAAGACAGTCACTATTTCAGAGTCAAAGGTTGGAAAAGAATTTTCCAAGCAAATGATCCCAAGAAACAATTTGGAGTGGCCATTCTTATCTTGGATAAAATTGACTTGCAACCAAAAGTTGTCAAAAATATAAAGAGGGACACTTCATACTAGTCAAAGGAAAAGTCTACCAAGGTGAACTCTCAATTCTGAACATCTAAGCTTTGAACGCAAGGGCACCCACATTCTTAAAAGAAACTTTTTTTTTTATTCAATATAATTTATTTACATCTCAAATGATTTCCCCTTTTCTAGCCCCCCACTCCCCGAAAGTCCCTCAAGCCCCCTTCTCTCCCCCTGTCCTCCCACCCACCCCTTCCCACTTCCCCATGCTGGTTTTGCCGAATACTGCTTCACTGAGTCTTTCCAGAACCAGGGGCCACTCCTCCTTTCTTCTTGTACCTCATTTGATGTGTGGATTATGTTTTGGGTATTACCGTTTTCTAGGTTAATATCCACTTATTAGTGAGTGCATACCATGATTCACCTTTTGAGTCTGGGTTACCTCATTTAGTATGATGTTCTCTAGCTCCATCCATTTGCCTAAGAATTTCATGAATTCATTGTTTCTAATGGCTGAATAGTACTCCATTGTGTAGATATACCACATTTTTTGCATCCACTCTTCTGTTGAGGGATACCTGGGTTCTTTCCAGCATCTGGCAATTATAAATATGGCTGCTATGAACATAGTAGACCATGTATCCTTATTACATGGTGGGGAATCCTCTGGGTATATGCCCAGGGGTGGTATAGCAGGATCTTCTGGAAGTGAGGTGCGCAGTTTTCGGAGGAACCGCCAGACTGATTTCCAGAGTGGTTGTACCAATTTGCAACCCCACCAGCAGTGGAGGAGTGTTCCTCTTTCTCCATACCCTCTCCAACACCTGCTGTTTCCTGAATTTTTAATCTTAGCAATTCTGACTAGTGTAAGATGAAATCTCAGGGTTGTTTTGATTTGCATTTCCCTAATGACTAATGAAGTTGAGCATTTTTTAAGATGCTTCTCCGCCATCCGAAGTTCTTCAGGTGAGAATTCTTTGTTTAACTCTGTACGCCATTTTTTAATAGGGTTGTTTGGTTTTTTGGAATCTAACTTCTTGAGTTCTTTATATATATTGGCTATTAGCCCTCTATCTGATGTAGGATTGGTGAAGATCTTTTACCAATTTGTTGGTTGCCGATTTGTCCTCTTGATGGTGTCCTTTGCCTTACAGAAACTTTGTAATTTTATGAGGTCCCATTTGTCAATTCTTGCTCTTAGAGCATATGCTATTGGTGTTCTGTTCAGAAACTTTCTCACTGTACCGATGTCCTCAAGGGTCTTCCCCAGTTTCTTTTCTATTAACTTCAGAGTGTCTGGCTCAAATCTTGTTTTACTGGTGTGATGGGGTATCCAGGACATGCTGGTAAAAGAGAATTGGGTTCAGATGTTGCCATATTGCAGTTGGGATGTATTGTAAGAAAGAAGAATAATTAAAAAGAAAAGTAAACAAAAGTAAAGAAGTTTGGGTTACTGGAGTTCCTATTGTAAGATACTTGACTGTTTTTTGCTTTTGCGGGACAGGGATGGAGTTGTCTTTTTACTAGCATACAATGGTAAAGATGAGCAATTGAGGGGTGTAAACACATTTTTTGTCCAGCTGTAGATTCCATGGATAATTGTAATGCACACCTTTTAGTATCCAACTTTATAAATCCTCCCTTTAGTACCCTTCTGTGCTGTTAGCAGTAAGAATACATTCATTTAATCTAAACTTCAATTGAGTCTAAGTGTGTGATCTTTCCCAGTAGATTTAAAGTCACAATATAACCATCTATATTTTTTTACTTTTCCTATACCTGTTTGTGCATTTTTTGCTTATTTTGTACAAATTATCTTATCTTATCAGTGTTCTGACCTTAGTGGATTTGAATGCCACAAAACAATTCTCTATAATTATGTTATTTGTTCTATACCTGTATATGTAGTTTTGATTCTTTTACACAAATTATTTAATAAATACAACAAAATACACTGTTTTAAATTAAAACAAAAAAGTCCATCTATCTGATCCAGACACTGTATTTATAAACAGTATGTCAGGCCAGAAATCAAATCATGTCTGTTCTGTCTATGTGTGTGTGTGTGTGTGTGTGTGTCTGTGTGTCTGTGTTTATAATACAACACTAGCTGATCATATCAGTTTGCACTGCTGTCCCAGTTACTCCATTTCTCTCTTCTGATTCACATTTCCATGTCAGACCTGGAGACATTGAAAGTCCATGGGAATTTGTTGGGTAATAGTTTCTTGAGATTGAAAAGCTTAATTCTTCAGGAAAACTCCTTAAACAGGGAGGTAATCAAGTCAAATTAGTTTGAGAAAGTCCCTGAAACTGAGCAGATTTAGCAGACACCTTTCCTTCCAGAGTAAACAAACTAGCTAGATTGCTGAGAATCACTCAGATAAGCTGCAAGGAAGGATCTCAGACCACTCTAGATGCAAAAAAGAAAGAGGAGATAATACCAACTTTCCCCAAAAAGCAAGATCCTACACAGTACTTGTAATGTGCTTAGACAGCTGAATCACTTGGAAAAGACACTCTTCAACCTATTGTACTGCCTACAAGCTATTTAATATACTACAATGTGTTTTTGTGAATTGTCAGCCATAATGGGTAGACTTTGGTGATGTAGTTGTCTTTGAGTCATTTATTCACCTATAAGAAACCTCTCACCAATATTTCTAAAGGAAGTATTGATAAAACTCTGAAGAGGCAAAAGGCATCAGGAGAGATTCCATCTTGTCCTCTAAACTCTATTTTCAGCTGCTGTCCTTGGAGAAAACTGCTGTCCTTGAGTGATATGGCCCCCCTATTGGGCTCTGGGAAAGAGACCAGCTTGCAGAAATAGGAAAAACTGATCACAATAACAAGATAAGTTAAAAAAAAGCATGAATCATTCCCAGGACAAGATACCCCTTTGTAGATGTGTGGTCTCTCCCTAACTATATCAGTTTGAAGGTTAACCTTCCTTTACCCATTTATCCAGTCATATAATCCCAAGGTTTGAAAGCCTCAGCTTGCAATTTTCTCCCTGTATAAACACTAAACCCCTAGACTCAATTGTCACTCTCCTTCCTACCCCATCATGAAGGTTTATAGTCCAAGTTTGAGCTTGAATAAAGACTTCCATGTGTTTGCATTAGATTTGTGGTTCCTGGTGGTCGCTGTTTTTGTTTTTTGTATTTTTCAATCTGGGTACTACTCAAGGTTCATCAAGTTGGAATTTGGTGGTATCTGTACATTGATCTGCCATGGGCTCATTATGTGGAATGAGTTGATGTTTGTATATTTCTCTCCGTGGGAAAAATTCTCACATATCAGAATTGTACACAAATAATTTTCTATTTTATTTTACTTTATATTTGTAGTGCTAGTACTGACCCTTAGTACCCTAAGTACTTAGTACTTAGTACTATCTCCTAAAACTAATATACCTTCCTTTATATTCTATTTTAGTATTGTAGTATAGAAGGTCTTGATTTCATAATCTTCAACTGCTTGTAATCTGAGAGAAAATAATGATCACTAATCATAATGATAATGATCACCATTCTGTTTACTTTGCCTTTTTTAAATATGTAAGTCACTTGTTGCTGTTTGTCTTTTTATGAAATATCTTCATTTAGGGTAAAAGATCTGAGCCCATTTTCAGGTTTAAAACCTACCCAAACATACCAGTCCCTAAATCAGAAACCCCACCAATCCCTCTACATGATATACACCAGTCTCTGGGTATATCTTGAAATCTTGCCATTCCTCACCCTGGAAATGTTCATCACCTTCTCCCTCCTCCAAAAAAATATTATATGTACTTGCCTCCTGCTCAGTTTCTTGCTGCATCTTAGACAAGCAGAGACAGCCACGCTCTTACTGTAAGCCTCTTTAGGTCAGGCAAGTCACCTAACCCCACCTCCAGACTACTAAAATGGCTATTTCTAGCCCCATGAGAATCGAATGGCCAAATTCCTTCCTCGAGGGAGGGGGAAGGCCCAAGATGAGTTCAATATCTCACCAATCACTGAGCTTGTTCCAAGATCTATTAAAACAAAAACAAAAACAAAAAACACCAATCCCAAGGTGCCCTTGAAAGCTTGTACCCCCTCCTCCCAGTCTATCAACAAACCCTATATAAATCCACCTCCTGCCAAATCTTTGTTGCTTCACTCTGGAGCACAGACAGCTTTCTCTTGTATCTTCCTCAATAAAGCTCTTGTGTGAGTTTTGTTATTTGCAGTGTTACTTTGTAGTTTTCCTAGGTTCCCTGCTGCCAGGATTCCTTGCCCTTCAGAGCTGTCACACTTGCACTTGGAAACTCAGAGCTGCAGAACCTCAATTGAGGAAGCATTTCCTTTCAGAGCTGCAACACTTAAAATTTTAACATAACCCAGACTGGCGTGGATTTCAAGAATGTTATACTTTTACCTCTCAAAGCCATTTGGCCAGGTGTAGACATCCACATTTGAATGGACTCTTAAAGTTGCAAATTAAATATGTCAGTATCTCTTCCTAATCTTTCAAAGAAAAATTTTTTTTTGCAATTTTATTGCCCTTCATTATCTGACCTCAAACTCTTCAAGTTTTCTCTTTTATTCTTCTTTTCTTTTTAAAGATTTATTTACTTTATGTATTGCCAGGAGCCATCCTCACTTAGAACTCAATGCCAAGAACTCTCCATACCAGGAGCCATCCCCACCTGGCTCTCAGTGCCAGGAGACCTCGATACCAGGAGTCATTCTCACTTAGATCTCCATGTCAAAACTATTCCTACGTAAATGTCAAAACCCCCTCCTTTTGACGTTCATCTGTAGATAGGTTACTATAGCAACCCCTTTCCACTTCACCACCTCATGACCCCCCTTTTTCATGCCAACATTCCAACAGCAATAACTAGCTTTACCAGAAATTATGAGAAACTGTTTCTTATAAATGATGCCAACCCCCTGAGAATGTTCCCCCCTTTACCCCTCCCAAACCTTCTATGCTTCCCTTTATATTGACTTGTCTGAAAATTAAAGTTTGACAGCTTGATCAGAACTAGACAGGCTGTCCTGCCTCTCTCTCTTGTCTTGTCGCCCCATCACCTTTCCTCTAGGTGGCTTAAAGGAACCCTGTTGACTGTCCTGCGGGTCGGGACAATGTATATGAGTACCCTATCTGCATGTACACCTGCTTTCCAGGAGAAGGCATCAGAACTCATCACAAATGATTGTGAGCCACCATATGGTTCTGGGAATTAAACTCAGGACTTCTGGAAGAGCAGCCCATGTTCTTAACTGCTGAGCCATCTCTCCAGCCCTCAAGTTTTCATGACCTAGTTTCATACTTCAAGTCATAATGGAGACTTAGTCTACATAATTAAAAGCTTGAATACGAAAAGAATTGTCCTTTAGTCAGTGATGCACGATACACCCAGGCCATACAAAGGAATAATTAATTTTATGAAATTTTTGGTTTGTTTGCTTTTGGGAACAGAATGTAGTATATAGCATAATGTATACCCTCAAACTTGAAATCTCTTGATCCAGGGTCCTAATTGCAAAAATCATAATTCAGTGCCATATACAACTGACAAATATATTGCTTTAAAAACAGATTACCAGGCCAGAAAGATGGCTCAGTCAGTGATAATTCTTGCCTCTAAGGCTGGAGTCCTGAGTTCAGTCCCTCAGACCCATATGATGAAAACTTACCAAGCTGACACTTACAGGTTCTCTGATACCTACATGTTTAATGCAGTATACACATCTCAATAAACACACACATGTATGTATGTACATGCACAGGATAAACAAATAAATGCAGTGAAAAAATGAATGCAAATATTACCATCAATGGCTTTCAAAACAGTCCTTTTCTTTAGGTTACATTAACTTATAAGGGAGATTCTATGAAATTCAATTTTTAATAACACAAGCATTCACTTTTATTTAAAAATATTGCAGAGAAAATAGTACTCACCGTAACATGAGGGTATATCAGACCATCCATTATAAGTACATGTTATGGAGCCCTTGGTCTGTTCATATGCGTTTTCATATCCAACATGACATTCATAGTCTAATTTGTCATTGAGTTTAAACCACGTGCTATTATTCTTAGTTACAGCATTCTCAAATACAGGCACATCACATGATTCTAATGAAAAATGAAAGAGACAATTTCATTTCTAATGTGGCAATAGTCAATATGAGTAATTCTCATGAGAACAAAAGTCTTTATAGATTAATATGCAATGTGGTAACAAATTGAATACTGTATTGAAGAAACCTATGGAGACCAGCAATAATTTATTTTCTTGAAAGTTAAAAAAATAGAAAATACATTTCTATTTAGCATGTCTCCTTTCTTAAACTTTATAAAATTTATTTTAGAAATAATTTCTCAGTTCAATTTTTCATATACTTATGGCACACTCCAAAAAATAGACAAATGCAAATGTGTATTTTTAGGGAAATATGATAGTATTTTGTGAATTAACATCATATATTTAGTATTTCAAATGACACATAAAATATAGAGAAGTAGATTAGCTGAACTTAAAACAGGTGTTATATCAAGGGTTTTTCTCTTTCACAGTAAGAAAACCCAATAAATCCTTGTCTACTTTAATTTAACAAAAATAAATATTACATGGAAATAATTTTAATTGCTTTTCTGTATTTAGATCCTGTAAAATCACAGTAAATGAAAAAATTATATATTATAAAATTAGTGAATGTCTTAAATCAACTTATTATTTAAGGTATGTTAAATAGTTTTTAAAAAATAGCACTGGGTATTTTTTTAATAAATAAGATTAAATGAACTGTTCATTAATCCTAGAAAATCTTCAGTAACTATATGTCCTAAAACAAAAGAATCTGTTCAAACACCAAAATTTGCTGGTACCTGGAAAGGTTTCTTTCTTTCTAATATCAAAATATTTAAAAAGATCTTCTAAGAGGGAGATTTTCTGACATTGACTATAACTCATAGTTTCAAATACATATTGTAAGTATATCAAATATTCAGAAATTTGTAGCTCATTGAAGACTTCTTCACTAGATTTAAAACTATAGGATATTTTAAAGCATTGTAAGGCAAATAAATTGTTATTCTACAATGCAGGAATAATTCCAAATAGAAAAAAAGGTGTGTATTTTTCCTTGGAGTTTACAAATGAAAGAATATCAGCCTTCTACAAGGACAATGAAGCTAAACTCTAATGCATATTCAGTATAATTGCAATAGTATAATAAAATACTCACTAATGCATGAGGGTTGAGGTGACCATCCATTTTGAAGGCAAGTAATTGATCCAGATGTTTCTCCAGTATTTGTTATATACCCCTGTTTACATCTATACCATGTTTTTCTATTTAGAGCATATGTTAAATCAGATTCAGAAAAAAAACCATTCTGAATTTCTATATCTGATATTGAACATGTCTCTAAAAGGATAAAGAGTAAGAAAAATGAGTATATGCATAACAGCTTATGAATTTACAATATTAAAAAATACAAAAGTAGCCATTAGTCATTTGTACATACAGACCTGAAAATTATTCACAAAATTGTTCACATTACTAGGCCACAAAAAGAAACCAAACAACAAATATTATAGATTTTAAGACACCAAACCTGGATGCTATTGCTGATGCCAAGAAGAGCTTGCTGACAGAAGCCTGATACAGCTGTCTCCTAAAGGCTTTGCCAGATCCTTACCAATATAGAGGAGGATGCTCATAGCCAACCATAAGATTGAACACAGGGACCTCTATGGAAGAATGGGGAAAGACTGAAGGCCCTATTTGGGCCTTATTTGGCATCAATGGGAGGGAGGCCTTTGGTCCTGTAAAGGCTTGATGCCTCAGTCTAGATGTATGCTAGGGCAGTGAACAGGAGTGGGTAGGTGGGTGAGGGATCATGCTTATAGAAGCAGAAAAAGGGGGCATGGAATAGGGGATTTGTAGAGGGGAAACTAGGAAAGGGGATAACACTTGAAATGTAAATAAATAAAATATCTAATTGAAGAGATACACATTAGGAAAAATTAAAGAAATTAAAAGAAAGTGAATAGAATTGGGAGTGGGAGTCATGCCATTTAAAATAACATAGCTAAATTAACTTTACATCGTGATTCTTTAACAGATCCCTAAATTAATCAACTTTTAAGCAGACATAGCAGAAAAAAAGTAGGAGAAATATAAAGATAGCACAAATTGTCATTATCAGCAATGATGGGAGTTGTATCATTATATGTTTTTACATGCTTCAAAAAACAATTGGGGAATATTATGGACATTCGTATCAATTAATTTTGCAATTTAAAATTAATAAAATTAGTGTAAACCATAAAATATGCCCCCCTAGTAAAATAGATAACATGAACATAATTACAACTTGAAAACATGTATTATCCACTGAGGCTGCAGCATACAAAAGAATAGTTACACAAGAAACTGAGAAAGAAATCCACAGATATAGTTATTGCTAGAAAAAATTAATTATGCTGTATTAATTTTCTTAAAATTGATCACAGAAAAGAATTTTTCATACATGAGCAAACTTACTCTACTCCACTGCTGGTGGGATTATAAGATGGTGCAACCACTTTGGAAATCAGTCTGGAGGTTCCTCAGAAAACTAGGCATGACACTTCCGGAGAACCCTGCTATACCACTCCTGGTCATATACCCAGAGGATTTCCCAGTATGCAATAAGAACACATGCTCCACTATGTTCATAGCTGCCCTCTTTGTAGTAGTAAACAACCCAGGTGTCCCTCAGTGGAGGAATGGATAAAAAAATGTGATATATTTACACAATGGAGTACTATTAAGTCATTAGAAACAATGAATTCATGAAATTCTTAGACAAATGGATGGAGCTGGAGAACATCATACTAAGTGCGGTAACCCAGTCTCAAAAGATCAATCATGGTATGCACTCACTGATAAGTGGATATTAACCTAGAAACTTGGACTACCCAAGACATAATACACATATTGAATGCTGTCCAAAAAGAACGGAGGAGTGGCCCCTGGTTCTGGAAAGACTCAGTGCAACAGTTTAGGGGAATACCAGAACAGGGAAGTGGGAAGGAGTAGATGGAGGAACAGGGGGAGGGAAGAGGGCTTATGGGACTTGCGGGGAGTGGGGACCCAGAAAAGGGGAAATCATTTGAAATGTAAATAAAGAATACATCGAAAAAAAAAAGGAAAAAGGAAAAAGAAAAAGAAAACACAAAAGGAGAGGAAGAGTCAGGAAAGGCTACCAGGAAGTCTTATTTTCCAGATACAAAAAGAAAGATACACATATGACTTCAGATTGTTTGTGAGAATATGTCTAAGACCTGCCTAAGAACAAGGTAGACCAATTCTTGCATGGAGCATGTGTGGGCATAGAACACACCTAGTAGCTGCTGGCAAAGGGAGAATCAGGGTTTTTCTAATAAGTATAACCCCTGATAAATCAGCCTCTCTCTATTGTACACTATACATGTAAGAATATAAATCCATCGCAAATTGGACATCATGCCTTGATTTAAGCAAAAAACATAGGACAGAAAGTTGGATGGGTATTAAAGGAAGCATATGCCTGTAATTACTTGGAGACTACTGACTGTGATCAACACACATTGTTGAATTCAACTGGACATGAATTCATGGTTTTAAATTGCTGAGTAATATTCCATAGTGTAAATATACCACATTTTCTGTATCCATTCCTCCACCGAGGGACATCTGGGTTCTTTCCAGCTTCTGGCTATTATAAATATGGCTTCTATGAACATAGTGGAGCATGTGTCCTTATTGAAAAATTTTCTTACCGTAAAGAAACAAGTTCTTTTCAAGGATACATGAAGTACACAGAACAAAAAGTAGATAGACCCAAAAGAGAAAGATCATTCAAAACATAACAATCAAAATACTAAGCATTCAGAACAGAGAAAGAATATTGAAACCTACAAGGAAAAGAGAAAAATTAAAGTAGGCATATTAGAATTATATCTGACTTCTTAAAGGAAAAAATCTAAAGTAAGAAAAGCTTAGACAGATATTGTTCATATTTGAAAATATCACAGATGACAGTCCAGGCAAAATTTTTAATAATTTGTAGATGGAAAAGGCAAGATATCCAATGACAATAGCAAATTTAAACATCTATCTACAAACCGAGCCTATAGAAGCTGCTAGAAGGAAAAACTCTATCCCAGGGAGGTTAATTACACCCACAAAAACAGAGGTAGTAAATATACTCCCTCTAGCAAAATCAAAGTAAGTAAAGCACAAACACACACACACACAGACACAGACACACACACACACACACACACTAACACCACCACCACCAACAAAATAAAATAATTAAATGATTAATAATCACTGGTCATTTATATCTCTAAATATCAATTAACTCATTTTTTCAGTATAAATAAAAGACTAACAGAATGGTTGCGAAAATAAGATAGATCCTCTGCTGCGTACAAGAACATACCTCTGACCCATATTGTCCTGAATTTCTTTAAGTGATTTTTGTGTTTTCCTTGTAAGGGCTTCTAGCTTTTGATCATTTTTCTCCTGAATTTCTTTAAGAGATTTATTTATGTCCTTCATGTGTTCCTCTAACAGCATCCTTACCAGTGCTTTTAAATCCAACTCTAGTTTTTCTGGTGTGTTGCGGTATCCCGGACTTGTTATTGTTGGAGTATTGGGTTCAGATGCTGCCATAATGCCTTGGTTTCTGTTAGTAACGTTCCTACGCTTAGGGATGCTATTTCTGAGACACTGGATGACTGGGTTTCCTCTGGCACAGATTACTGATATGCTGCGTTCCTCTTTTGTGCCTTTGGAGCCCTGCTCAGTCTTGCCTCAAGAAATGTTATACTTGGGTTGTCAAGGTGAACCAGGTGTCTCAGACTGCTCTGTTATGGAGCAAAGATGGTGAGTGGGGGGTCACTCCCTCTATTGATTCTCACGTAAGATACAGGCACCACGACCTATAAACTGCCTATGTTCTCAGGTCCTGAGTGCAGGCAGACCCCTGTCGATTTGCACCCCCAGAGATCTTAAGCTCAGGAGACAGCAGGTGCTGGCATGGATGTGGAGAAAGAGGAACACTCCTCCACTGCTGGTGGGATTGTAAGATGGTACAACCACTTTGGAAATCAGTCTGGCGGTTCCTCAGAAAGCTGGGCATGGGGACCCTGCTGTTCCACTCCTGGGCATATACCCAGAGGATTCCCCAGCATCTAATAAGGACACATGCTCCACTATGTTCATAGCAGCCCTATTTGTAGTAGCCAGAAGCTGGAAACAACCCAGGTGTCCCTCAACAGAGGAATGGATACAAAAAATGTGGTATACTTACACAATGGAGTACTATTCAGCCATTAGAAACAATGAATTCATGAAATTCTTAGACAAATGGATGGAGCTGGAGAACATCATACTAAGTGAAGTAATCCAGTCTCAAACGATCAGTCATGGTATGCACTCACTGATAAGTGGATAATAACCTAGAAACTTGGAATACCCAAGAAATAATCCACATATTAAATGATGTCCAAAAAGAACAGAGGAGCGGCTCCTGGTTCTGGAAAGACTCAATGTCTTTCCAGAACCAGGAGCCTAGAAAACTGGAATACCCAAAACATAATCTACACATCAAATGAGGTACAAGAAGAAAGGAAGAGTGGCCCCTTGTTCTGGAAAGACTCAGTGAAGCAGTATTCAGCAAAACCAGAATGGGGAAGTGGGAAGGGGTGGGTGGGTGGGAAGACAGGGGGAGAGAAGGGGGTTTACGGGACTTTCGGGGAGTGGAGGGGCTCGAAAAGGGGAAACCATTTGAAATGTAAATAAAAAATATATCAAATAAAAAAATTTTAAACAAAAAAATAAATATAAAAACAAAAAAAATGCACAGAATTGGTACAGTGACAGACAGTGGAATAGAATTGAAGATCCAGAAATGAACCCACAGACCTATGGTCACTTGATCACCAATAAAGGAGCTAAAACCATCCAGTTGAAAAAAGCCTTTTCAACAAATGGTACTAGTCCAACTGGAGGTCAGCATGCAAAAGGATGCAAATTGATCCATTTTTATCTCTTTGTACCAACCTCAAGTCCAAGTGGATCAAGGACCTTCACATAAAACCAGACACACTGAAACTAATAGAAATGAAACTGGTAAAGAGCATTGAGCACATGGGCATAGGAGAAAATTTCCTGAACAGAACACCAATAGCTTATGCTCAAAGAACAAGAATTGACAAATGGGACCTCATAAAATTACAAAGTTTCTGTAAGGCAAAGGACACTGTCAAAACGACAAAATGGCAACCAACAAATTGGGAAAAGATCTCACCAACCCTATATCTGACAGAGGGCTAATATCCAATAAATGCAAAGAACTCAAGAAGTTAGACTCCACACAGCCATATAACCCTACTAAAAAAATGGGTTACAGAGCTAAACAAAGAATTTTAACCTGAAGAATTTTGAGTGGCTGAGTAACACCTTAAGAAATGTTGAACATCATTGGTCATTAGGGAAATGCAAATCAAGACCACCCTAAGATTTCACCTCACTCTGTGAATTTCTTTTAGACAGTTCTAGATTAAAATTTTTGAGATGGTTGGGTTGCCCCATCCCTGAACTGGGGCCATGTCTGTCTGTTGGAGGTGGTTCCCTCTCCCCTTTTTGGGAATCTTGTCTAATGTCAACCCCATTTGATCCTGAGAACCTCTCCCTTCCCTGGCACCTGGGAAATTCTAGTGACCCTCACTTTTCCTCATTCCTGCTGCTACATATTTTTATTCATTCTTCTGACCTTCTAGACTTCTCTTCTGACTCTCCCCATATCTGATCCCCCAACACACACATATTTTTCCCTCATTGTTCTCTCTACTTCCCAGGTGCCCCTCTCCCTCTACCTCCCATGATTGTTTTCTTCCCCTTTTAAGTATGATTGAAGCATCCACACTTTGACACTTAGGTCTTCCTTCTTTTTAAACTTCATATGATTTGTGAATTGTATTGTGGATAACCACTTATCAGTGAGTATATACCATGTATGTGCTTTTGGGTATGGGTTACCTCACTTGGAATATTTTCCTTCATTTTTTTTTCATTTTTGTCTGCATTTCAATTTATTATTTATTTATTTATCTATCTATCTTTTTTATACTACATTTTTTATATCCCTCCTGGTCCATCCTCTGACACTTCCACATCCCATACCTCCCATGCCCCATCTTCATGAGGATATCTCTACTCCCAAACCCATACCCCCAGACTTCTAAACTCTCTGGGGCCTCTAGTCTTTTGAGGGCTAGATTCAACTTCTCTGACTAAACCCAGACCCAGCAGTCCTCAGCTGTATATGTGCTGGTGGCCTCATGTCAGTTCGAATATGATGCCTGGTTGGTGATCAAGTATCTTAGAGATCGCAGGGGTCCAGGTTAATTGAGACTCCTGGTCCTTCTACATGGTCATCCTTCTCCTCAGTTTCTTCCAGCTTGTCCCTAATTCAACCACAATGGTCAGCAGCTTCTGTCCATTGGTTACTTATAAATATCTGCATCTGACTCTTCCAGCTGTTTGTTTGCACTTTCATGAAGGGAGGGGCAATCATTGTTCTCTTTGTTTCAATTTGGTTGATTTCAGCCCTGAGTCTGACTATTTCCTGAAGTCTACTCCTCTTGGGTGAGTCTGCTTCTTTTTTTCTAGAGCTTTTAGGTGTGCTATTAAGTTGCTATTATAAGATCTCTAAAGATTCCTTACCATGGCACTTAATGCTATGAATTTTCCACTTAGCACTGCTTTCACTGTGTCCCATAAGTTTGGGTATGATGTGTCAAACTTTTCATTACATTCCAGGAAGTCTTTAATTTCTTTATTTCTTCTCTGACCAAGCAATCATTGAGAAGAGAGCTGTTCAGTTTCCACAAGTATGTGGGCCTTAGACCATGGTTATCTAATCAGATGTATGGGATTATTTCAATCTTTTTCTATCAGTTGAGGCTTGCTTGTGACCAATTATATGATCAATTTTGGAGAAGTTACCATAAGGTGCCGAGAAGAAGGTGCATTCTTTTGTTTTAAGGTGAAATGTCCTATTACAGTATCCTTTGCCCTCCCGAAACTTTCCCATTTCATGATGTCCCGTTTGCCAATTGTTGATCTTAGCGTCTGAGTCATTAGTGTTCTGTTCCGGAAATTTTCCCTTGTGCCAATGTTTTCAATGCTAGGTCAGTTTGAAGAAGGTATATTCTTTTATTTTAGGATGAAATATTTTGTTGATATTTGTTAAAACTATTTGCTTCATAACTTCTGTTAGTTTCACTGTGTCTCTGTTTAGTTTCTGATGCAATGATCTGTCCATTGTAAGTGTGGGGTTTAGAAGTCTCCCACTATTAGTATGTGAGTTTCAATGTGAATTTTGGGCATTAGTAATGTTTCTTTTACAAAAGTGGGTACCCTTGCCTTTGGGGTATAGATGTTTAGAACTGAGAGTTCATCTCAATGGATTTTTTATATTATGTGTATAAAGACATCTTCCCCATCTCTTTGATAACTTTTAGTTGAAAGCCTCCCCATCTCTTTGATAACTTTTAGTTGAAAGCCTATTTTATTGGATATTAGAATGGCTACTCCAGTTAGTTCCTTGGGACCATTTGCTTGGGAATTTTTTTCTAGCCTTTTATTCTGAGGTCTGTCTTTGTCATTGGGGTATGTTTCCTGTATGCATCAAAAGAGTGGGTCCAGTTTATGTGTCAAGTCTGTTAGCCTATGTATTTTATTGAGGAACTGAATCCATTGATGCTGAGACATATTAAATACCAATGTTTTCGATTCCTGTTATTTTTGTTGTTAGAGGTGGTATTATGTTTCTGTGATTCTCTACTTTTGGTTTTATTGGAAAATGATTAATATCTTGTTTTTTAGTTGGTGTAGGTACTCTCCTTGTGTTGGAGTTTTACTTACAGTGTCCTTTGTAGGGATGGATTAGTGGAAAGATGTTGTTTAAATATGGTTTTGTCATGGCATATCATGCTACATCCATCTATATTGATTGAGATTTTTGCTGATTTTAGTAGCTGGGGCTGGCATTTGTGTTCTATTAGGGCCTGTATGACATCTGTTCAAGGCATTGCAGCTTTTACAGTCTCTTTTGAGATGTCTGGTGTAATTCTGATAGGTCTCCATTTATAGGTTGGTATTTTCAAGTTACTGTATTTTAATATTTGTTCTTTGTTTTGTGTACTTAGTGTTTTGATTATTATGTGATTTGAGGAGTTTCTTTTCTACTCCAATCTAACCCTATTTTATTCCTGTTATTCTTCAGTTGTGTGTGTGTGTCCCAATATTCCTGGATGTTTTGAGTTAGGACCTTTTGGCACTTTGAATTTTCTTAGAATGTTCTCTCAAGATCTTCTACGGTATCTTCTACATCTGAGTTTTCTCTTCTGTCTCTTGTATTCTGTTGGTGATGCTTGCATTTGTAACTCCTGATCTCTGTTCTAGGATTTACATTTCCAGGTTTGCCTCCATTTGTGATTTCTTTATTGTTTCTATTTTCATTTTTTCATTGGCTGTTTTTAGCTCCTTTGTCAAATATGTGTGTGGGTTCTTTTCTTGGTCTTCACTTCTATTTCATTGATTCTATTTTATTCTTCCTGCCTGTCTCCATACCAATACCAAACAGTTTTTATCACTATTGCTCTTTAGTAGAGCTTGAGATCAGGGATTGTGATTCCCCCAGAAGATCTTTTGTTGTGGAGAATAGTTTTTGCTATCCTGGGTTTGTTGTTATTCCAGATGAATTTGCGAATTGCTCTTTCTTGATCTATGAAGAATTGATTTGGGATTTTGATGGGGATTGCATTGAATATATATATTTCTTTTGGCAAGATGGCCATTTTCACTTTATTGATCCTGCCAATCCATGAAAATGGGACATCTTTCCATCTTCTGAAATCTTTGATATCTTTCTTCAGACGCTTGAAGATCTTGTCATACAGATCTTTTCCTTGCTTCATTAGAGTAACACCTAGGTATGAAATATTATTTAGAACTATTGTGAAGGGTGTCATTTCCCTAACTTCTTTCTCAGATTGTTTATCCTTTGAGTAGAGGTAGGTTACTGATTTGCTGGTGTTAATTTTATATTCAGCCACTTTGCTGAAGTTGCTTATCAGCTTTGAGAGTTCTCTGTAGAATGTTGTAGGGCCTCTGAAGTATATTTTGACTTCTTTCTTTCCAATTTGTATAAATTTGACTTCCTTTTGTTGTCCAATTGCTCTATCTAGGACTTCCAGCACTATATTGAATAGATGGGGAGAGAGAGGGCAGCCTTATTTGGTTCCCAAATTTAGTTGGATTGCTTCAAGTTTCTCTCTGTTTAACATGATGTTGGCTACCAGTTTGCAGTTTATTACTTTCAATATGTTTAGGTATGGGCCTTGGATTCACAATCTCTCCAAGACTTTTACCATGAAGGGATGCTGGATTTTGTCAAAAGTCTTTTCAGCATCTAATGAAATGGCCAAAAAAACTCAAGGTTTTTTTTTCCCTTGAGTTTGTTTATGTAGTTAATTACATTGATGTATTTCCATATATTGAACCATCCCTGCATCTCTGGGATGCCTACCTGATTGTGGTGAATTATAGTTTTGATGCATTGTTGGATTCCGTTGGACAGGATTTTGTTTAGTATTTCTGCATCAATGTTCATAAGGGAGATTGGTCTGAAGTTCTCCTTCCTTGTTTTGGTCTTTGCTTGGTTTAGGTATAAGCGCTATTGTGGCTTCATAGAATGAGTTGGGTAGTGTTTCTGGAGTTTCTATTTCATGTAATAGTTTGAAGAGTATTGGTATTATCTGTTCTTTGAACATCTGATCGAATTCTTCACTAAATCCATATTGTCCTGGGCATTTATTTGATGGGAGACTATTAATGACTGCTTCTATTTCCTCAGGATTTATGGGACTATTTAGATGGTTTTTCTGATCCTGTTTTAACTTTGGCACCTGGTATGTATCTAGAAAGTTGTCCATTTCATCCAGATTTTCAAACACTGTTGAGTATAAACTCTTGTTGTAGGATCTGATGATTTTTTGAATTTCCATAGTTTTTGTTGTTATATCTCACTTTTCATTTCTGATTTTATTAATTTGGATACTTGCTTTGAGCCCCCTGGTTAGTCTGGCTAAGGGTTTATCTATCTTGTTAATTTTCTCAAAGAACCAGTCCCTTGTTTGTTGCTTCTTTTTATGGTTCTTTTTGTTTCTGTTTGGTTGATTTCAGCCCTGTGTTTGATTACTTCCTGCCCTATACTCCTACTCCTCTGTGTATTTCCTTCTTTTTGTTCTAGAGCTAGCAAGTACACTGTCAAGATGTTAGTGTAAGCTATCTCCATTCTCTTTTAGGAGGCACTCAGAGGCACTCTTTGGAGGTTCCTCTTAGCACTGCTTTGTGTCCCATAAATTTGGGTATGATATGTCTTCATTTTCATTAAATCTAAAAAGTCCTTAATTTCTTTCTTTATTTCTTCCTTGACCAGACTATCATTGAGAAGAGCATTGTTTAAAGTCCACATATGTGTGTGTTTTCCATTGTTTTTGTTTGAGCTTAAGACCAGCCTTAGACCTTGGTCTTCTGATATTCTGACATGTAATTATTTCTATATTTCTGTATCTGTTGAGGCCTGTTTTGTGACCAATTAGATGGCCAATTTTGGAGAAGGTACCATGAAGTGCTGAGAAGAAGGTATATTCTTTTGCTTTAGGATAGAATGTTCTACAAATGTCTGTTAGATCCATTTGGTCCACAACTTCAGTTAGTTTCACTGTACCTCTGTTTAGTTTCTGATTCCATTATTTGTCCATTTTTGAGAGTGGGGTGTTGAAGTCTCTCACTATTATTGTGTGGGGTACATTGTGTGCTTTGGGCTTTATTAAAGTTTCTTTTATTAATGTGGGTGCACTTGTGTTCAGACTATAGATGTTAAGAATTGAGAGTTCATCTTGGTAGACATTTCCTTGGACCAGTATGAAGTGTCCCTCCTTATTTTTTTTTACAACTTTTGGTTGAAAGTCAATTTTATCCAATATAAGAATGGCCACTCCAGCTTTTGTCTTAGGACCATTTTCTTGCAAAATTTTTTTTGCAAACTTTGACTCTGAAATAGTGACTGTCTTTGCCACTGAGGTGGATTTCTTGTGTGCAGGGAAAGGTTTGCCTGTTTATGTATCCAATCTGTTCATCAATTTCTTTTTATTGGGGAATTGAGACCATTGATATTAAGAGATATTAAGGAAAAGTGATTGTTGCTTACTGTTATCTTCTTAGTTAAAGGTAAAATTCTGTTTGTGTAGCTATCTTCTATTGGGTTTGTTGAAAGATTACCGTATTGCTTTTTCTACGGTGTGTTTTCCAGCCTTGTGTTGGTGTTTTCCACCCATTATCCTCTGTAGAACTGGATATCTGGAAAGATATTGTGTGCATTTGCTTTTGTCATGGAATGTCTTGTTTTCTCTCTATGGTAATGAAAAGTTTTGCTGGGTATAGTAGTCTGGGATGACATTTATGTTCTCTTAGGGTCTGTATGAAATCTGCCCAGGATCTCCTGGCTTTCCTAGACTCTGGTGAGAAGTCTGGTGTAATTCTGATGGGTTTGCCTTTATGTGTTACCTGACCTTTTTTCCCTTAGTGCTTATAATATTCTTTCTTTGTTTAGTGAATTTGGTGTTTTGATTATTATGTGATGGAAGGAATTTCTGCTCTTGTTCAGTCTGTTTGGAGTTCTGTAGGCTTCTTGTATGTTCACAGAAATCTCTTTTTTTAGGGAAGTTTTCGAGAAGGGGGTTTGCGGGACTTTCGGGGAGTGGGGGGGCTAGAAAAGGGGAAATCATTTGAAATGTAAATAAATTATATCGAATAATAAAAAAAATAGGAAAAATACAATAGATGAAAAATACAAAACAACAAAAAAAAATTTGTTGAAGATATTTACTGGGCCTTTAAGATCTAAATCTTTGCTCTCTTCTATACCTATAATCCTTAGGTTTGGTCTTCTCCTTGTGTCCTGGATTTCCTGGATGCTTTGGGTTAAAAGCTTTTTGCAGTTTGCATTTTTTTGACTGTTGAATTGATGTTCTCTGTGGAAACTTCATCATCTGCGATTCTTTCTTCTATCTCTTGAATTCTGTTGTTTATGCTTGCATCTATGACTCCTGAATTCTTTCCAAGGTTTTCTATCTTCAGAGATATCTCACTTTGTAATTTCTTTATTGTTTCTACTTCCATTTTTAGATCCTGGATAGTTTGGTTCAGTTCCTTCAGTTGTTTGTATTTTCCTGAAAATCTTTAAGGGATTTTTGTGCTTCCTCTTTAAAGGTTTCTGCTCGTTGACCCATGTTCTTCCATAACTCCCTATGGGTTTTTTGTGTTGCCTCTTTAAGGGGTTCTACCTGTTGGCCCATGTTCTAGTGTATTTCTTTAAGGGATTTTTGTGTTTCTTCTTTAAGGGCTTCTACCTGTTGATCCATATTCTCTTGTATTTCTTTAAGAGATTTTTGTGTGTCCTCTTTAATGGCTTCTAAATGTTGACACATATATTCTCCTGTATTTCTTTAAGTTTTTTTTTTTTTTTTTTTTTTTTTGCCTTTCTTCTTTATTGGGTTCTGTCTCTTGGGCCTAATTCTCCTGCATTTCTTTAAGTGATTTTTGTGTTTCCATTATGCAGGTTTCTAGCTTATTCATGTTCCCCTCTATTTCTTTAAGAGATTCATTTATTTCCTTTTTGTGTTCTTCTAGCAGCCTCATGACCAGTGGTTTTAAATCCATATCTTGTTTCTCTGGTGTGTTGGCATAACCAGGACTTGCTGATGTTGCAGAGTTTGGTTCAGATGCTGCCATATTGCCTAGATTTCTGTTAGTAGTATTCCTGCGTTTGCCTTTTGCCATCTTGTTCTCTGGAGCTAGTTGGTCTTGTCTCTGGCTGGTGTTTCATCCTCCTGAGAGGTTCTAGGGCTATTTCTGCAACACTGGATGTCAGAGTTTCCCCTGTTGCAGATTGCTGATGTGCTGTCCTCCTCTTAGATGCCCTTGCAGCCCTAGTGTGATTGCCTCAGATTGTGGCTGTGAAACAGATGGTGCCCATTTGCTCCTTCAGGGAGTGCTGAGGGTGTATGCTTCAGGGACCTTTTCTGTGTTCTGATCACTCTGCTGGGCAGCGGAACTCCCAACCGGGTTGGTGCACACAAGGCTAGCCTAGCTGTTCGGGCCCTGAGTCTAGGCAAAAGCCTGGCAGGCCAATGTCCGAGCAAAGTTCCCCTCAGCTGTGAGTGTTAATTGGGTCTGTCAGGTGGCCAGGATGTCGGCCTGAGCGCTCCCTGAGAGTGCTGGGAGAGTCTGCTGGGCTAACAACCTCCTGGTCAGGTCGGCACACAGATGTCCCACCGAGCAGCCCAGGCCCTGGGGGCAGTCCAGGGCCTGACCGTCTTAGACCCCCCACTATGTTAGTCTGGGGCTACGCCTGCTAGCCGGCTTTGCCTGCTAGGGCTCTCTGGCTTCCCTAGGCAAAATGGTGGCGGCTTGCATGCCGGCCTGGGCAAACAACCTCTGGCCGGGTTTGCACACTGGTGGCCCCCCCGACCAGCCCAGGACCTGGGTGCAGGCCAACACCCATTGGGCTTAGACCCCCGCGATGTTGGTCTCAGGTTGTATTTGCATACCTCAGTCTGTCTGGTCTCTCTGGTGTCCAAGAACCAAGATGGAGGCCAGTCTCTCGTAACTGACTGGCGGGAGGCAGAGTTCTGATGTGGCTTCTGGGTGGTGAAAGGCACCGTAAATCCTCCACTGCTTGCAGCCTGACTGGCCAGCGATGGCCAGTGGTCGTGGGCGCAGGGTCTGCCTGGACCCTGTCAGCTTGGTTCCACTGCTGATGGCCCTTCATCTGGACGAGCCACTGGTGCTGTTGCTGCTGCTGCCTTCTTTTTTTAAAATTCGATGTATTCTTTATTTACATATCAAATCATTTCCCCTTTTCTGGGTCCCCACTCCCTGCAAGTCCCATAAGCCCTCTTTCCTCCCCTTGTTCCTGCATCAACTCCTTCCCACTTCCCTGTTCTGGTATTCCCCCAGAAGTTCTTTTACTGTTGAGGATAGTTTTACTTATCCTGTGTTTTTTGTTATTCCAGATGAATTTGAGAATTGCTCTTTCTACCTCGATGAAGAACTGAGGTAGGAGACATAGGTGTTGGCTAGGATGTGGAGAAAGAGGAACACTCCTCCACTGCTGGTGTGATGGCAAGATGGTACAACCACTCTGGAAATCAGTCTGGTGGTTCCTCAGAAATGTGGGCATGACATTTCCAGAAGACCCTGTTATACCACTCCTGGGCATATACCCAGATGATTCCCCAGCATGCAGTAGACACATGATCCACTATATTCACAACAGCCTTATTTATAATAGCCAGAAGCTGGAAAGAACTCAGATGTCCCTCAATGGAGGAATGGATACAGAAAATGTGATATATTTACACAATGGAATACTCCTCAGCAATTAAAAACAAGGAATTCGTGAAATTCGTAGGCAAATGTTTGGAACTGGAAAATATCATCCTAAGTGAAGTAACCCAATCACAAAAGAACACTCATGGTAGGCAGTCACTGATAAGTAGATATTAGCCAAGATGCTCTGAATGCCCAAGACAAAATTCATATATCAAATGGTTCCCAAGACCTGGTCCTGGAAAGGCTTGACACAGCAATGTAGGGGATTACCAGAACAAAGAAGTGGGAGGGGGTTGATTAAGGAATGGGCTGAGGGAAGAGGGCTTATGGAACTTATGGGGACAGGGGAACCAGAAAAGGGGAAATCATTTGGAATGTAAATAAAGAATATAGAAAATAAAAAAAAAAAGAAATTCACAGATGAAAGAATGGAGTAGAAACTGAAGGAAAGGCCATTCACAGACTGCCCTAATGTTGGGATCTGTTTCATCTACATTCACCAAATTCCCACACTGTTGCAGATACCAAGATGGCTACCTGGTATGTCTGTCTTCTGAGAGGAACTGACAGCACCTGACTAAGACAGATGCTCATAGTCACAGACAACCATTGGACTGAGCCTGTGGATCCCAGGGGAAGATTTAGTGGGAAGAGCTGAAGGACCTGAAGGGGATTGCAACTTCAGTGGAAGAATTCAAGAATCAACTAACTGGAACTCCTCAGAACTCCCAGGGACTAAACCACCAATGAAAAAGGTATACATAGGCTTTTTCAGTCTAGTGCCACATATGTAGCAGTGTACTGCTTTTTCTGGCATCAATGAGAGGGGAGACACTTAATCCTATAGAAGCTTGATGCACCAGAGAAGGTTGATGCTAGAGGGGTGAGGCAGAAATAAGTAGATGGCTGGGTGTTTGGATGAGCAGCCTCTTAAAGGCAGAAGGGAGGGATAAGGGGAGGCCATTAGTGGAGGGGATTCCAAGAAGGGAGACAACATTTGAAACATAAATAAAACAATTAATAAAAAAAACTAACAAAAAACCCAAAACAAATGATGATTGTTTAAGTGTATGTCTTGGTGTAAGAATACAAATAAATCTATATTTATCATCCAGCAGAAAACTGAAGACCTTTGGATCAAAAACACCAACATAAAAACAGACACACCAACCCTGATAGAACAGAAAGTAAGGAATAGCCATGAACACAATGGCACTAGAAAATACTCCCTAAACAAAACACCTACAGTGAAGGCACTAAGACCAACAGTTAATAAATGGGACCTCATAAAACTGAAAAGCATCTGTAAGGCAAAGGATACAAACAAACAAACAAACAAACAAAAAAGAAGAGCCTAAAGAATGTGAAATGCTTTTCACAAACTCAACATCTGATAAGGGCTAGTATCCAGGACCTCTAACACCAGGACAAGGGGCTGTCTCTGAGTCTGTTGTTTGCCTTTGGATCCCATTATCTTAATTAGATTGCCTTGTTGAACTTCAATAGAATATGTGTCCAGTCATACTACAATTTAATATGCCAAGGTGGATTGATATCTGTAGTGCTTTGAATATGCTTGGTCCATGGGCAGTATTAGGTGGTGTGGCCTTGTTGGAGGAAATGTTTCACTGTAGGGTTGGGCTTTGATTTCCTATTTTCAACCTCTGCCCAGTGTGGAAAGATGGTCTCCTACTGACTGCCTTCAGATCAAGATATACAACACTTGGTTCCATTAGCGCCAATTCTTCCTGTATGATGCCATGCTTCTCAAAATAATAATAATGAACTGAATCTCTGAAACTACAAGCCATCTTCAATTAAATTTTGTCTTTTATAAAAGTCGTGTTGGTCATGGTGTCTCATATTACATCAATGAAACTCTAACTAATATAGAAGTTGGTATGGGGGAGGGGCACGGGGAGTGTGGTAATTCTGTGATAGGGCTGGGCACATTTTTCCTTAGAGGAATGTAGATGTGGGGACTTTGGAAAGCAGTAGGTTCCTTTAAGTGGGGCTTAATGGACCATACCAGTAGAAACATTAAAGACAGTGGTGCTGAGGGTGAATTAAACTCTGGAGGCCTAGTTGTAGATGTTTCAGAGAAGAATTTTTGTATGCTTCTTAGAAACTGTTCTTATGATATTTTAATGAAGAATATGGCTGTTTTTTGACCTTATCTGAGCCTAAGATGAAGAGATTCAAATTAATTACATTTATAAAGTAATTCTCAAATCAAACAAACTTAGATCTGTCCTGTGCTTCACTAGTATGAGGAGCATTTTGGTCAAGCATAACAAACTTAGAAAGGAAAAATACAAAATGCATGGTTAAAGTACTAACAGAGCTATATCTTCTGTTCAAATATATTCAATGGAATTAAGGAAGTGGTGACATTGGGGCAGCATTCCTCCCAGTTAAACTTGTTCATGTGTTTGCAATTGAACAAGGTATAATTATATCATGTTAGGCATTACTATTACTTGGTTATTTATTTCATTTAGACTTTTATTCTGAACTGAATGTAGATATGGAGGTGATACCTATGTTCCAGATGTTGAGGCATTTGATGTGAATCTTGACATGGTAAGACACATGATTTTGATTAAGATATTGAGGCACAGTGGCCATGAAAAGCTTAAATTCAGGCATGGTGGTATATATCTTTAATCTCAGGAGACAGAAGAAAAAACAGTTCAAGGTCAGTTGACAGCACTTTCTAGGACACTGAAGCCTAGGTAGTGAATAATAGAAAAAGGGGGGCAGATTCCAGTCCTTGAAAGCACAGGACTGAAGGAGTCATGCATCAAAATTGGGACTTGGCACCAAGAAGGGAGCCTGTGAGTGGTTATTTGTGAAACCTAGTTACTGGAAAAGATTCCAGTGAATTGGAAATGCCAGTACCATGGCATGATCATCAAGAAGAGTAGACAGAGTGAAGTGGAGTTAAACAGAGCCTATGGTGCTGCAAAGGACAGAAGTAGAGAAGTAATCACACCTGTTGGAGCAGTCCAGAAGATCAAGTCTGAATCCCAGACACTGTAACAAAGAAATTGTAAAGTTGAAATTGTCTTGGATACTGCAAGGCATTAGTGATGTCAGATCTGTTAGATACCTGGTGAGTAAATCTGCTAAACTTTTCTTCACCAGAGAGTGTAACGAGCCCAAAAGAAAGAAATGTGTTGCAGTCATCAAATTTGAAAGTAATTCAACATCAAACATAGAGATTCACTGTTTGGAGTATCCTCACTATGAATTTTTGAATGGTATTGTACATAATGTGATATTGGAAGTACATAATCTGCTTTTAGATTTTGATTTTATAGAGGATTACAGTTAAGAGATTGCATGATCCTGTCTCCCCATTTTTGTTCCCCCTTCTAAATAGGACTGAAGCATCCACACCTTGGTCTTCCTTCTTCTTGAGTTACATGTGATCTGTGAGATGTATTGTGGGTATTAAAAGCTTCTTGCCTAATATCCACTTATCAATGAGTGCATAACATATGGGTTCTAATGTATCTGGGTTACCTCACTCAGGATGATATTTTCTAGTTCCACCAATTTGCCTGCAAATTTCATGAAGTCATTGTTTTTATTATCTGACTAGTAGTCCATTGTGTAAATGTATTACATTTTCTGTATCCATTCCTCTGTTGAGAGACATCTGGGTTCTTTGCAGCTTCTGGCTATTAAAAATAAGGCTGCTATGAACATAGTGGAACATGTGTCCTTGTTATATGTTGGAATATCTTCTGGGTATATGCCCAGAAGTGGTATAGCTGGGTCCTCAGGTAATACTATGTCCAATTTTCTGAGGAACCAAACACTGATTTCCACAGTGGTTATACCAGCTTGCTACCACACCAGCAATGGAGAAGTGTTTTCTTTCTCTACATCCTCACCAACTTCTGCTGTCACCTGAGTTTTTGATCTTAGCCATTCTGATGTGTGTGAGGTAGAATCTCAGGATCATTTTTATTTGCATTTCCCTGATGACTAAGAATGTTCAATATTTCTTTAGGTCCTTCTCAGCCATTCGAAGTTCCTCAGTTGAAAATTCTTTGTTTAGCTATGCACCCCATTTTTAATATGATTATATAGCTCTGTAGAGCTTAACTTCTTGAGTTTATATATATATATGGCATATTTTCTCTCTATTGGATATAGGATTGGTAAATATCTTTTCTCAATGTATGTGTGGGAGGAGAGCAGGGGGAGCAGGGGTGGGAGGAGATGTACAGAGGGTCAGAAAATTGAACAGAGGTGAGTAGCAATGGGGAACTGGTGAGAGTCACCAGAAAGTCCCAGATGCCAGAAAAGCAAGAGGCTCCCAGTAACCAACAGGATGACAGCTGAAATACCCGATAAATGAGATCGACAACCTGTACAGACCTTATCCAAAGGTTAGGCACCTGGTTGAGGGATGAGGCTATCTACACTTTTCAAAATTTTAAGCCAGAATTGTTCCTGTCTAAAGGAAATACAGGGACAAAATGTGGAGCAGAGACTGAACAAAAGACTATATAGAGACTTCCCCACCTGGGGATCCATTCCATATGCAGCCACAAAACCCAGACTCTATTGTATACACCAAGATATGCTTGCTGACAGGAGCCTGATATAGCTGTCTCCTGAGAGGCTCTGCCAAAGCCTGACCAATACAGATGCAGATACTTGCATCTAACATCAGCCTGAGCACAGGGATGCCAATGGAGGAGTTTGGGGAAGAACTATAAGAGTGGAAGGGGTTTTCAACCCCATACGAAGAGGAAGAATATCATCCAACAAGACCTCACACATACACACATACCAATGCTCCCAGGGAGTAAACCACCAACCAAATAATACATATGGAGGGACCCATGGCTACACCTGTACATGTAGCAAAGGAAGACCTTATCTGGCATAAATAGGAGGGAATGCCCTTGGTTCTATGAAGGCTCAATGTGAAGGGGAATGCTAGGACTATGAGTCAAGAGAAGTGATTTATCCTCATTGAAGCAGGAGGGCGGGATGGGAGAGGAGTTTGAAGAGGGGAAACAGGGAAGGGGAACAACATTTGAAATTAAATTAATACAATAATCAATAAAATATTTTAAAATAACAAAAAAGAGATTGCATGAATCTAAGAAGAGACTTTGAACTTTACATTTTTAAACACTGTGAAGATGGTGATAGACTATTGTGAATTTTTAAGTTGGACTAAATATATTTGTATTATGATATGGCTAAGTATATTCTGCATAGACTTATGTGTTTGAACAAGCATGTGACTATCAGGAAGTGGCATATGGTGGTTTGAATATTCTTAGACCATGGAAAGTGCTATTATTATGGGGTGTGGCCTTGTTGCAGGAAATGTTTCAATGTGGGGCTGGGCTTTGCTCAAGCTCTGCCTAGTGTAGAGCCTCCTTTTGTCTGCTTTCAAATTAAGATGTAGAACTCTTGTCTCCATCAGCACCAAGTCTACGCATAAAATGCCATGCTTCCCATCATGATGATAATGAAATGAAATTCTGAAACTGTAAGCCAGTTCCAATTAAATGTTGCCCTTTATAAAAGTTTTCTCAGTCATGCTGTTAGTTCACATCAATGGCATCCTAAGACAGTATCCATGGGACGTCTCCGCTTAACTGAAGAGAAAGGAAGAGAGGCATAGGGGAGTGGAAGGGGAAATAGAGGGAGTGGGAAAAGATAACGGGATGAAGCTCTGATGAGGATGTCAAGTGAACTAATTAATTATTAATTTATAAAAAGTAAATAACATGACATCAACAGAACAATCAAATTAAAATCGGGCTCCAGATATAATAGAGAATTCTCAATAGGAGAATTTCAATGGCACTTAACATAGAAACACACAAGAGAATAGTTCACATCCTTTGCCATCAGGTGCAAATTAAAACTATTTTGAGATTCCAATTTACAATTTTCTGAATGGATAAAATCAATAACACAAGTGACAGCTCATGCTGGTGAGGATGTAGAGCAAGGGAAATACTCCTCCATCACTGTTTAGAATGCAAACTCATGGAGTCACTATTATAATCAATATGGAAGTTGCTCAGAAAATTGGAAATTGATCTTTCTCAAGACCCAGCTATACCAATTTTGGGCATATATCTAAAAGATTCTCCACAAGACACTTGCTAAATTATGTTCATAGTGGCTTCATTTGAATAGAAACAAGAAATAATCTAGTCTTCCTCAGCCAAATGATCAATGAAGAAATTGTAGTATTTTTACACAATGATTTAATACCCGGGTGTTAGAAAAACAGACATCATGAAATTTATAGACAAATAGATGCAACTAGAAAAAAAATCCTAAATAAATCAACCCAGATTCAGAAACAAATATGGTATGAACTCACTTATAATAAGCGGATATTAACTGTAAAGTAAAGGATAATATGCTACATTTCAGAGACCCAGAAAGGCTAGGTAACAAGGAAGGCTTCAGTAGAGGCATATGTATCTCCCCAGGAAGGAGAAATAGAATAGATTTTGTGGATAGACTGGGGAAAGGCAGGGTTGTAAAAGGAGGGATCATATAAGGAAGAAGGAAGGGAAGGAGAGAGAACTGGGAGAGACAAGTGGAATAGTTGAATGTATAGGGTCAATGTGGAAACCTAATGCAGTATAAACTTCCTGGAACCTATGAAGTCACCCTAGGAAGGTCTACTTGTACTGGAAAATATGGAGCCTGAACAGGCCATCTTCTGCAACCAGAAAAACCTTCCACTGGTGGGACTGGGGCACCAACCCAGGCCTAAAACATTTGACCACTACCTGTCCTGCCTGCAAGATGTGCTAGAGCAGTGATGGCTAAGTGCTTATGGGAATGACCAACCAATGGCTGGTCTAAACTGAGGCCCAAACTATGACAATGTCTGGATGGCCAGCAATGGGAAGCTGTATGGTTCAGAGAAATGTGTTGGTAACAAACATGACTGACACAAAAAAGTCAATAATTCCTAATAATATTCTGCTATACTCATAGATTTGTTACTAGCCTAACCATCATCAGAGAGGAATTGTTGAGCAACTGAATGGAAACAGATGCAGAGATGCACAAATGATAGACAAAAATAGGATAACCCAGAAAAAGATGAGAAGGAAGGACTGTAGGTTGGAGGACACCAGGAGATTATGGTCCCAGAGTCAACTAAGCAGGGCTCATAGAGGATACAGATATTGAAGCTGTAATCATGGACCCTGAGTGGGTTTGTACTATATCCTCTGTATACACACCGTGGTTTCTTTGTTTTCTTTTTTTCTTTTTATTAGATATTTGCTTTATTTACATATCAAATGTTATCCCCTGTCTTCTTACCATCTGAAAACCCCCTCTCCTATTCCTTCTTCCCCTGCTTACCAATCACCCTCCTGCTTTCCTGACCTGGCATTCCCCTACACTGGGGCATCAAGCCTCACTGGACCAATGGCTTCTCCTCTCATTGATGTGGTTTCTTATTTTGGGCATTTCATGGGACTCCTAACAGTGGGAATGGGAGTGTCTCTGACTCATTTGTCTGTTCTTGGGACACTTTCCTGCCTACTGGGTTGCCTTTTTCAGCTTTGACATGGTGATTTTTACCAAATCTTATTGCTTATTTTTATAGTGTAGTCAATTGATATTCCTCAGATACCTACTCTTTTCTGAAAGGAAATGGAGAACAGCTTATGTGGAGGAGATTGGAGTAGAGGAATGGAGGAAACAAAATGTGTCTGTGGTCAGGATGTATTATATGAGAAAAGAACAAAACAAAGAATAAAAGAAAAATTAAAATATTAGAATAAAACCAAGCAAGCAAGCAAACAAACAAAACTACAAAATGTATTGATCTATTGACATCATGTAGAGAAACAAAGCACAACAGTAACCAAGAGAAAATTTAATACCTAGCATAGTAGAATTGAACTTAGACTGAAGAAGAAGGGGAAAAGATAAGTTCGTCAGAAGACTGGTTCTAGATGGGGTTGTAGACATATAATCACAGTCATTTGTCAATGTCACTGACCTGAACACTAAATATGTGTGAGCTGATTCCTGAAGAAAAACGATGTTTTTCAGAGTAAGTCCTTGGAATATGAGCATAAATCTGTCAGTTCCTTTAAGATAGTTTGAGTTACTTAAAGAACTAAAACTAAAGCAATCTACCTGATCAGGACTTTAAAAAGTTAAAAGACCAGACATATTTAAAACATATTGTATATTCATTTTGTTCAACCCAATTAACACAAACTCTATAAAGAATATATAAAATTAAGGTTATAAGCAAAACTAGAAAAAGGAAAAACTATCAAATAAAAACACAGTAAAGGTTTTAAATGGATCAATAGTGTTAATCATTTAAAATTTTAAATAAATGAAGAAAAATTCTTGGAGATTAAATAAATAAATAAGAAGTATTTAAAAAACAGAATGGAGGCGGCTTTTGTCTGCCAGCTCGCCGGGCTCGGGAACCTGTGGAAGGAGAGAAGCCCCGCAGTCATATTTGCTGTCTGCAGGGACACAAAAGGATCACTAGGTACTGTAACACCCTGAGCCTTAGATTTCTGGTGGTGCAAACCACCAGGGGTCTGCCTGCACTCAGGAACTGAGCACCTAGGCGGCTTTTGTCTGCCAGCCAGCTGGGCTCGGGGCCTGTGTCCTGCCCAGGATGCTGTAGAAGGAGAGAAGCCCCGCGGCCAAACTCGCTGTCTGTAGAGACACAAAAGGATCTCTAGATACTGTAACACCCTGAGCTTTAGATTTCTGGTGATGCAAACCACCAGGGGTCTGCCTGAACTCAGGAACTGAGCACATATGCGGTTCTTCTGCAAGCCAGTCCATCACAGGACCTGTGTCCTATGTGAGAATCAACAGAGGGAGTGACCCCCACCACAACTTCTTCCCTTCATAATAGAGCAGACAGAGAACACCTGGTTGACCTTGACAACCTAAGTATAGCATTGCTTGAGGCAAGATTGAGAAGGGCTCCAAAGGCACAAAAGAGGAAGCCAGCATATCAATAATCTGTGCCAGAAGAAACCCAGTCATCCAGTGTTGCAGAGATAACCTTAAAGATCCACAGTAGGTTGAAGCACCAGCCAGTGACAATAAGACCATCTAACTCCTGGGAGAACCAGATGGCTAAAGGCAAACATAGGAACGTTACTAACAGAAACCAAGGCATTATGGCAGCATCTGAACCCAATTCTCCAACATTAGCAAGTCCTGGATACCCCAACACACCAGAAAAACAAGATTTGGATTTAAAATCACTGGTCATGATGCTAGTACAGGAACACATGAAGGACATACTTAAAGAAATTCAGGAGAAAATGGATCAAAAATTAGAAGCCCTTACAAGGGAAACACAAAAATCATTGAAAGAAATTCAGGGGAATACAAAAGCCAATAAGGAGGAAACGCAAAAATCACGTAAAGAAATACAGGAGAACCTTGATCAACAGGCAGAAGTCATGAAAGAGGAAACACAAAAATCGCTTAAAGAATTAGACAAGAACAGACAAGCAAATGACAGAACTGAGCAAAAATTTTCAGGATCTAAAAACAGAAGTAGAAACAACTAAAAAAGCACAAAGGGAGACAACTTTGGAGATAGAAAACCTTGGGAAGAAATCAGGGACCACAGATGCAAATATCAACAACAGAATACAAGAGATAGAAGAAAGAATCTCAGATGCTGAAGATACCATAGAAACCATGGACTCAACAGTTAACGAAAATGCAAAATGCAAAAAGCTTGTGACCCAAAATATCCAGGAAATCCAGGACACAATGAGAAAGCCAAATCTAAGGATCATAGGTATTGATGACAGTGAAGATTTACAACTTAAAGGGCCAGCAAATATCTTCAACAAAATTATGGAAGAAAATTTCCCTAACCTAAAGAGAGAGATGCCCATGAATATACAAGAAGCCTACAGAACTCCAAACAGACTGGACCAGAACAGAAATACCTCCCGTCACATAATAATCAAAACCCCAAATGTACTAAACAAAGAAAGAATACTTAGGGCAGTAAGAGAAAAAGGGCAAGTAACATATAAAGGAAGACCTATCAGAATTACACCAGATTTCTCACCAGAGACCATGAAAGCTAGAAGATCCTGGGCAGAGCTCATGCAGACTCTAAGAGAACACAAATGCCAGCCGAGACTACTATACCCAGCGAAACTCTCAATTACTATAGATGGAGAAACCAAGATATTCCATGACAAAACCAAATTTACACAATATCTTTCTACAAACCCAGCCCTATAAAGGTTAATAGGGGGAAAGCACCAGTACAATGAGGGAAACTATACCCTGGCAAGAGCAGGATATTAAGCTTCTTTCATCAAACCCAAAGAGGATAACCACACACATATAAAATTAAAATAAAAAAATGTTAGGAAGCAATAACCACTACTCATTGATATCTCTTAACATCAATGGACTCAATTCCCCAATAAAAAGACATAGGCTAACAGACTGGTTATGTAAACATGACCCTACATTTTGCTGCTTACAGGAAACACACCTCAATGTCAAAGACAAAAACTACCTTAGAGTAAAAGGATGGAAGACAATTCTACAAGCAAATGGTTCCAGGAAACAAGCCAGAGTTGCCATTCTAATTTCAGATAAAATTGACTTTCAACCTAAAGTCATCAAAAGAGACATGGAAGGTCACTACTTGCTGGTCAAAGGAAAAATCCAACAAGAAGAACTCTCAATCCTGAACATCTATGCCCCAAATACAGGGCGCCCTCATTCATAAAAGAAACTTTACTAAAGCTCAAAGTACACATTGCACCTAACACAATAATTGTGGGTGACTTCAACACTCCACTTTCACCAATGGACCGATCAGGAAAACAGAAACTAAGCAGGGAGACAATGAAACTAATTGAAGCTTTGAACCAATTGGAGTTAACAGATATATATAGAACTTTTTATCCCAAAGCAAAAGAATATACCTTTTTCTCAGCACCTCATGGTACCTTCTCCAAAATAGATCATATAGTTGGTCACAAGACAGACCTCAACAAATATAAGAAGATTGAAATAATCCCACGCCTCCTATCAGATCACTATGGAGTAAAAGTGGTCTTTAGTAACAGTAAAAACAACAGAAAGCCCACATACACATGGAAACTTAATAATACTCTACTCAATGATACCTTGGTCAAGGAAGAAATAAAGAAAGAAATCAAAGATTTCTTAGAATTTAATGAAAATGAAGGCACAACATACACAAATCTATGGGACACATTGAAAGCAGTGCTAAGAGGAAAACTCATAGCTTTGAGTGCCTTCAAAAAGAAATTCGAGAGAGCTTACACTAGAAGATTAAAGGAACAACTGAAATCCCTGGAACAAGAAAAAGCTAATTCACCCAGGAGGAGGAGAAGACAGGAAATCATCAAACTCAGGGCTGAAATCAATCAAGTAGAAACCAAGAGAACCATACAAAGAATCCACAAGACCAAAAGCTGGTTCTTTGAAAAACTCAACAAGATAGATAAACCCTTAGCCAGACTAACCAAAGGGCATAGAGAAAGTATCCAAATTCACAAAATTAGGAATGAAAACGGAGATATCACAATGGAAACCGAGGAAATACAAAAAATCATCAGATCCTACTACAAAAAACCTGTACTCAACACAACTGGAGAATCTGGAGGAAATGGACATTTTCTTAGACAGATACCAATTACCAAAATTAAACCAGGATCAAATAGACCATCTAAACAGACCCACAACCCCTAAAGAAATAGATGGGGTCATAGATAGGCTTCCAAGCAAAAAAAGCACAGGACCAGATGGTTTCAGTGCAGAATTCTATCAGACCTTCAAAGAAGACTTAACATCAATACTCTTCAAACTCTTCCACCAAATAGAAACAGAAGGAACACTACCCAACTCCTTCTTCGAAGCCACTATTACGCTGATGCCAAAACCACACAAAGACCCAACTAAGAAAGAGAATTTCAGGCCAAATTCCCTTATGAATATCGATGCAAAAATACTAAATAAAATTCTTGCCCACCGAATCCAAGAACACATCAAAACGATCATCCACCATGATCAAGTAGGCTTCATCCCAGGGATGCAGGGATGGTTCAATACACGGAAATCCATAAATGCTACCCACTACATAAACAAATTCAAAGAAAAAAACCACATGATCATTTCATTAGATGCTGAAAAAGCATTTGACATAATTCAGCATCCTTTCATGCTAAAAGTCTTGGAAAGGACAGGAATTCAAGGCCCATATCTAAACATAGTAAAAGCAATATACAGCAAACCGGTAGCCAACATCAAACTAAATGGAGAAAAACTTGAAGCAATCCCACTAAAATCAGGGATTAGACAAGGCTGCCCCCTCTCTCCATATCTTTTCAATATAGTTCTTGAAGTCCTAGCTAGAGCAATTAGACAACAGAAGGAAGTCAAAGGGATACAAATTGGAAAGGAAGAAGTCAAATTATCACTATTTGCAGACAATATGATCGTATACTTAAGTGACCCTAAAAACTCTACTAGAGAACTCCTACAGCTGATAACCAACTTCAGCAAAGTGGCTGGCTACTGCATTTGAAAATGGTTAACTACAAATTGACTTAGCATTTTATTTTAAAAACTCAAGTGATGTTAAAAGCAATAATATGATAACATTTTATAGATATTTATTATAAAAATAATAAAATGAGATGAAACTCAGATATTTACAAGGATACACAACAAGAAGAAATTGAAACAACATAAACATATTGGTATACACATTGGAGAAAAGCATCAAAACTGGACAGTGCACACTATTTAAGCTTTCTCTTCCCAGTAACACATCACAGAGAATTCAGAGTCAATTAGCAGTTCTGTAAAGTGTTAACGTATGAATGATGTCTTAAGCCATTTTCTTTAATTGTAAACAATTTTATAATTGTTTTGAGTCTACCATGAATAGACATTAAGAATAAGTATACTTTGCTATATACTTAGGAGTAGACATCAAGCATAAGGGATACTTTGCTATATACTTATCAAGAATCTTCAGTATTCACATATACACACTGGGAACAATAAAACATCTTGCCACAGTTAATACAGATGGGACAGAGAGTCATTAGCATCTTGTGATCTAAGGGCTGGTTACTTACTAGTACGGAAGCATCTGGGAGGAGGGGACCAGCCGTTCTCTGTACATGTCATTATGTCTTGGCCATCTGCAAGACTAAAGCCTCTGTAACAGGTGACTTTTACAGACTGACCCTGCATATATTTTCTTTCCCAGTGTGAAGATTCTCCATTCTCCACATAATGGAAAGCACATTGCTCTAAAAACATAAAAATTAAAATAAAATAAAAGCTTTCATTTGTTTAGAAATGTTACAACTGTTTACTGAGCATGCATGGCATTCAAAAATAAAATCAATACCAAATATTTAAGAGATTAGCATTTATCTTTACTCAGCATAAATAAAATATGCAAGTGATAAAGGTATTTCCATAGTTCCTATTGTGTGTGTACATTTTATAAAGAGGTGTTCACAAAGAACAGAAAGTAGCTTTTTTGCTCACAAAGACTTTTGTTGGTTTTTATGTTTGTCATGGGAAACTTAACTGGAATTATGTATGTGCTTTCTCTTTAAAAGAATTAACCCTGACTCAAAAGGTGAATCATGGTATGCACTCACTAATAAGTGGATATTAACCTAGAAAACTGGAATACCCAAAACATAATCCACACATCAAATGAGGTACAAGAAGAAAGGAAGAGTGGCCCCTTGTTCTGGAAAGACTCAGTGAAGCAGAATTCGGCAAAACCAGAACGGGGAAGTGGGAAGGGGTGGGTGGGAGGTCAGGGGGAGAGAAGGGGGCTTATGGGACTTTCGGGGAGTGGGGGGCTAGAAAAGGGGAAATCATTTGAAATGTAAATAAAAAATATATCGAATAGAAGAAAAAGAATTAAACACAGTTAAATACAAAGGCATTGGCTTACTGAGGCATGGGACTTCCGGCTCCCACCCGTGTGCTGTGCATTGAAGGTAGTCCCAGTATGATCCTGAAGGAGTTGAAAACCCATTGTCACAGTAATAGCTGTATGTCTTTCCTATGGATACTGGGAAGTAGGGTTTCCGGCTTTCTTCATAATATAGACGTCCATATTTGAATTGTGGAAAATCACAAGGTTTCACTTGAAATTAAAAAAAATAAATAAATGAAGTGATGAAAAGACTCTCATACCAGAGATAAAACTCTTGATCAGTAAATTACCTTCAATTAATTAAAATAACTAAATGACAGAATATTGGGTGTGTGGGACAAAATTAAAAAAGACAACTTTGGTTTGTGAAGATGTCTTTCAAAATGAAATCAAGTTATAGCTCATACCTCACAAGAGAAGTGTGTTAGAGATATTTGTTAATATCCAATATGATAACTGATTATTTATAATTTTCACTGAAATTAAAATATACTATTAATATGGAATCATAAAGATCTATTCTCTTACCTTTTCATTGAAAAGCTGTATTGTACATTATATTAAGTTTATAAGTAATATATGATTACTTTTACTATATATATATATATATATGTATATATATATATATGTGATTATTATTTATAATTTTCAATTTTTTCATGAAGTCTGACTCTGTTTCAGGAAACCTCATGCAATATATTAAAAATATTTCAACAAATATGTATAAAACCAAACAAATTTCTTTAAGCATACTCATTCATTTTAGTTTTTGTTTTGTGAGAGAAATGTTCAGGATCTTTTTACACATTTATCACGTGGTGTAAAAATTGCAATTATTTTGATACTAAATGTTCTTCTTTGACAATTTTGAGAATCATACTTTTCATGGGACATCAATTAGTTAAAATAGCTCACTGAGATTTTGTTTTAAAAAGAAACAAAAAGAGGCATGGTTCAGAGTAGGAATACCATTATTATTTCAGTCCTCAGACTTTTACTGTTTCTTCATTCTTCAGTGGGCACAGGTGAATATGTTTACCCCCCCCCCCCCTCCTATACATGATTCTTGAAACAAACATAATGTTCCTTAAAGTACATGATCACCTGAGGTGGTCAGACCTAACTAAGCCTTGTTTGACATAATATATATTCCAGATGCAGGTTGTGGCTACATCAGTAGTAACTGTTGGACCATGTATCACAGTGTTGATGTACTCTACTCAGACTGCTGACCAATATATTTATCAATTTTTCAACTGTTCTAAATATTATGTGCACAGCACAAGATCTTCTAGTTTTTATTGGTATTCAATACCAAGATCTTCTAATCTTTATTGATAAATCTCATTCAACTACATATTCAACATGACACAAAAGATTAATTTCTGGAATATCTTTTAACACAGGTTCATGATCATCATCTCCTGCATTGCTCCAGATGTCATTTTACAGTGATTTTTCCAAAAATAGTAAAATATTTGATGTAAATGATGAGTAGTTAAGCATCTCTGAGGAGCAAGCACTATGCATTTTAGGTAGAAAAAATTATTTAATGAAATTACAGAGAGATTAATCACCTTTGTCTTATTGAAGAAGTATCAGAAAATTCACCACAAAATAAATCAAATGCAGATATATTCAAGCTACAGACAGTCCAGATATATTTGGGCAGATCTATATTGAGAAGCTCAAGCTGAATTGGGTTTGTGGCTCATTGCGCTACACAGATTCTATTTTTAAAATTGTAAACCTACTCAAAAGCCCGGGGCAAGGATGTTATAAGATCTAAGTGCAGAGACACACATTAATTCTGTTATTAAAATGAATTGACTTAACATTGAACAATCTTCTAAGTACACGTGCTTATATTCATAGATAATCACACTGTCAACATCAATCAGAGAAGATTCTTTTTTCTAGTAAATTACAATAAAACTAAAGATGTATTAATACACAAGGTACTAGCAATAGTGGGAGTTTGTGCAAAGTATCAAACAAGACAGGTGCACCATTCCCTCCAAGCAACCTGTGAATGAAGGGGCACAAAGATTCTAGGAGCTAGATGATCAAGTCTGTGCTATCTTCTGGACAAAATGGATTATAATCACAAACTCTCCACGAATACAGACACCTCACAAGAATGGGCCATCAACATGCTGACATAACTATACTAAGGTGGCAGGGAACCATGGCCCTCACCTTGAAACTATTTTTTTTTTTTGGTGATTATTTTTTTCGATATATTTTTTATTTACATTTCAAATGATCTCCCCTTTTCTAGACCCCCACTCCCCAAAAGTCCCATAAGCCCCCTTCTCTCCCCCGTCCTCCCACCTGCCCCTTCCCACTTCCCCGTTCTGGTTTTGCCGAACAAAGCTTCACTGAGTCTTTCCAGAACAAGGGGCCACTCCTCCTTTCTTCTTGTACCTCATTTGATGTGTGGATTATGTTTTGGGTATTCCAGTTTTCTAGGTTAATATTCACTTATTAGTGAGTGCATACCATGATTCACCTTTTGAGTCTGGGTTACCTCACTTAGTATGATGTTCTCTAGCTCCATCCATTTGCCTAAGAATTTCATGAATTCATTGTTTCTAATGGCTGAATAGTACTCCATTGTGTAGATATACCACACTTTTTGCATCCACTATTCTGTTGAGGGATACCTGGGTTCTTTCCAGCTTCTGGCAATTATAAATAGGGCTGCTATGAACATAGTAGAGCATGTATCCTTATTACATGGTGGGGAATCCTCTGGGTATATGCTCAGGAGTGGTATAGCAGGATATTCTGGAAGTGAGGTGCCCAGTTTTCTTATCTTTCTTTCTTTCTTTCTTTCTTTCTTTCTTTCTTTCTTTCTTTCTTTCTTTCTTTCTTTCTTTCTTTCTTTCTTTCTTTCTTTCTTTCTTTTTCTTTCTTTCTTTTTTTTTGGTGTGTGTGTGTGTTGGAATCTTTTTTTTTTCTATTTTTTTTAAATTTTATTCGTTATATTTTTTTATTTACATTTCTAATGATTTCCCTTTTCTGGCTCCCCACCTCCCGAAAGTCACATAAGCCCCCTTCCCTCCTTCTGTTCTCCCACCCATCCCTTTCCACTTCCCTGTTCTGGTTTTGTCTTATACTGCTACACTGGGTCTTTCCAGAACTAGGGGCCACTCCTCCGTTCTTCTTGTACCTCATTTGAAGTGTGGATTATGTTTTGCATATTCCAGTTTTCCAAGCTAATATCCACTTATTAGTGAGTGCATACCATGATTGATCTTTTGAGACTGGGTTACCTCACTTAGTATGATGTTCTCCAGCTCCATCCATTTGCCTAAGAATTTCATTAATTCATTGTTTCTAACGGCTGAATAGTACTCCATTGTGTATATATACCACATTTTTTGCATCCATTCTTCTGTTGAGGGATACCTGTGATCTTTCCAGCTTCTGGCTATTATACATAGGGCTGCTATGAACATAGGGGAACATGTATCCTTATTACATGGTGGGGAATCCTCTGGGTATATGCCCAGGAGTGGTATAGGAGGATCTTTCGGAAGTGACATGCCCAGTTTTCTGAGGGACTGCCAGACTGATTTCCAGAGTGGTTGAACTAATTTGCAACCCCACCAGCAGTGGAGGAGTGTTCCTCTTTCTCCACATCCTCGCCAACATCTGTTGTCTCCTGAGTTTTTAATCTTAGCCAATCTGACTGGTGTAAGGTGAAACCTCAGGGTTGTATTGATTTGCATTTCCCTGATGACTAATGAAGTTGAGCATTTATTTATTAAGATGTTTCTCCACCATCCAAAGTTCTTCAGGTGAGAATTCTTTGTTTAACTCTGTACCCCATTTTTAATAGGGTTATTTGGTTTTCTGGGGTCTAACTTCTTGAGTTCTTTGTATATATTGGATATTAGCCCTCTATCTGATGTAGGGTTGGTGAAGATCTTTTCCCAATTTGTTAGTTGCCAATTTGTCCTTTTGATGGTGTCCTTTGCTTTACAGAAAAATTTTAATTTTATGAGGTCCAATTTGTCAATTCTTGATCTTAGAGCATACGCTATTGAAGTTCTGTTCAGGAACTTTCCCCCTGTACTGATGTGCTCAAGGGTCTTCCCCAGTTTCTTTTCTATTAACTTCAGAGTGTCTGGCTTTATATGGAGGTCCTTGATCCAACTTTGGAGTTGAGCTTAGTATGAGACAAGGATGGATCAATTCGCATTCTTCTGCAAGCTGACCTCCAGTTGAACCAGCACCATTTGTTGAAAAGGCTATCTTTTTTCCATTGGATGTTTTCAGCCCCTTTGTCCAGGATCAAGTGGCCATAGGTGTGTGGGTTCATTTCTGGATCTTCAATCTTGTTCCATTGATCTGCCTGCCTGTCACTGTACCAATACCATGCAGTTTTTAACACTATTGCTCGTTAATATTGCTTGCGGTCAGGGATACTGATTCCCCCAGAATTTCTTTTGTTGTGGAGAATAGTTTTAGCTATCCTGGTTTTTTTGTTATTCCAGATGAATTTGAGAATTGCTCTTTCTAACTCTATGAAGAATTGAGTTGGGATTTTGATGGATATTGCGTTGAATCTGTATATTGCTTTTGGCAAAATGGCCATTTTAACTATATTAATCCTGCCGATCCATGAGCATGGGAGCTTTTTCCATTTTTTGAGGTCTTCCTCTATTTCCTTCTTCAGAGTCTTGAAGTTCTTGTCATATAGATCTTTCACATGTTTGGTAAGAGTCACCCCAAGGTACTTTATACTGTTTGTGGCTATTGTGAAGGGTGTCATTTCCCTAATTTTTTTCTCAGGTGCTTATCCTTTGAGTATAGGAAGGCTACTGATTTGCTTGAGTTGATTTTATAACCTGTCACTTTGCTGAAGTTGTTTATCAGCTGTAGGAGTTCTCTAGTGGAGTTTTTTGGGTCACTTAGGTAAACTATCATATCATCTGCAAATAATGATAGTTTGACTTCTTCCTTTCCAATTTGTATCCCTTTGACCTCCTTATGTTGTCTAATTGCCCGAGATAGTACCTCAAGTACAATATTGAAAAAGATAAGGAGAAAGTGGGCAGCCCTGTCTAGTCCCTGATTTTAGTGGGATTGCTTCAAGTTTCTCTCCATTTAGTTTGATGTTGGCTACTGGTTTGCTGTATATTGCTTTTACTATGTTTAGGTATGGGCCTTGAATTCCTGTTCTTTCCAAGACTTTAAGCATGAAAGGATGCTGAATTTTGTCAAATGTTTTTCAGCATCCAATGAAATGACCATGTGGTTTTTTTCTTTGAGTTTGTTTATGTAGTGTATTACATTGATGGATTTCCGTATATTAAACCAACCCTGCATTCCCGGGATAAAGCCTACTTGATCATGGTGGATGATCATTTTGATGTGTTCTTGGATTCGGTTGGCAAGAATTTTATAGAGTATTTTTGCAGCGATGGTGGATGATCGTTTTGATGTGTTCTTGGATTCGGTTGGCAAGAATTTTATTGAGTATTTTTGCATCGAAGAAGACCTCAAAAAATGGGAAAACCTCCCATGCTCATGGATCGCCAGAATCAATATAGTTAAAATGGCCATTTTGCCAAAAGCAATATACAGATTCAATGCAATACCCATCAAAATCCCATCTCAATTCTTCACAGAGTTAGAAAAAGCAATTAACAAATTCATCTGGAATAACAAAAAACCCAGGATAGCTAAAACTATTCTCAGCAACAAAAGAAATTCTGGGGGAATCAGTATCCCTAACCTCAAGCAATACTAAAGAGCAATAGTGTTAAAAACTGCATGGTATTGGTCCAGTGACAGGCAGGCAGATCAATGGAACAGGATTGAAGATCCAGAAATGAACCCACACACCTATGGCCACTTGATCCTCGACAAAGGGGCTGAAAACATCCAATGGAAAAAAGATAGCCTTTTCAACAAATGGTGCTGGTTCAACTGGAGGTCAGCATGCAGAAGAATGCGAATTGATCCATCTTTATCACCTTGTACTAAGCTCAAATCCAAATGGATCAAGGACCTCCACATAAAGCCAGACACTCTGAAGCTAATAGAAAAGAAACTGGGGAAGACCCTTGAGGACATTGGTACAGGGAGAAAATTTCTGAACAGAACACCAATAGCATATGCTCTAAGAGCAAGAATTGACAAATGGGACCTCATAAAATTACAAAGTTTCTGTACGGCAAAGGACACCATCAAAAGGACAAATCGGCAACCAACAAATTGGGAAAAGATCTTCACCAATCCTACATCAGATAGAGGGCTAATAGCCAATATATATAAAGAACTTAAGAAGCTAGACTCCAGAAAACCAAACAACTCTATTAAAAAATGGGGTACAGAGTTAAACAGGGAATTCTCACCTGAAGAACTTCGGATGGCGGAGAAGCATCTTAAAAAATGCTCAACTTCATTAGTCATTAGTGAAATGCAAATCAAAACAACCCTGAGATTTCACCTTATGCCAGTCAGAATGGGTAAGATTAAAAATTCAGGAGACAGCAGGTGTTGGAGAGGATGTGGAGAAAGAGGAACACTCCTCCACTGCTGGTGGGGTTGCAAATTGGTACAACCACTCTGGAAATCAGTCTGGCGGTTCCTCCGAAAACTGGGCACCTCACTTCCAGAAGATCCTGCTATACCACTCCTGGGCATATACCCAGAGGATTCCTCACCATGTAATAAGGATACATGCTCTATTATGTTCATAGCAGCCCTATTTATAATTGCCAGATGCTGGAAAGAACCCAGGTATCCCTCAACAGAAGAGTGGATGCAAAAAATGTGGTATATCTACACAATGGAGTACTAGTCAGCCATTAGAAACAATGAATTCATGAAATTCTTAGGCAAATGGATGGAACTAGAAAACATCATACTAGAAAACACCAGACTCAAAAGGTGACTCATGGTATGCACTCACTAATAAGTGGATATTAACCTAGAAAACTGGAATACCCCAAACATAATCCATACATCAAATGAGGTACAAGAAGAAAGGAGTGGCCCCTTGTTCTGGAAAGACTCAGTGAAGAAGTATAGGGCAAAACCAGAACGGGGAAGTGGGAAGGGGTGGGGTGCGAGGACAGGGGGAGAGAAGGGGGCTTATGGGACTTTCGGGGAGTGGGGGGCTAGAAAAGGGGAAATCATTTGAAATGTAAATAAAAAATATATCGAAAAAAAAAAAAAGAAAAAAAAAAGAAAAGAAAATGGAGAGAGCTATGAGTGTTAATTGATTCTGTCAGGTGGCCAGGATGGAGGTGTGCATGAGCTACCTGAAAGTGCCGGGAGAGTCTGCTGGGCTAACAACCTCCTGGCTGGGTTGGCACACAGATGGCCCACGGAGCAGCTCAGGGCCTGGGGTCAGTCCAAGGTCTGTCCGTCTTAGACTCCCTGCTATGTTAGCCTCGGGCTATGACTCTTAGCTGACTTTGCCTGCTAGGACACTCTGGCGTCCTTTAGTCAAAATGGCAGAGTGTGCGCTGGCCGGGTTTGCACACCAATGAACCCCCGAACAGCCCAGGGCCTGTCGAACAGCAGGCCAACGCCTGTCGGGCTTAGACCCCCGCTAATTTGGCCTTGGGTTATATTTGTGTAGCTCAGTCTGATCTCTCTGGTGCCTGAGATCCAAGATGGCAGAGAGACTCTTGTCGGTGCCCAGTTTTCTGAGGAACCACCAGACTGATTTCCAGAGTGGTTGTACAAATTTGCAACCCCACCAGCAGTGGAGGAGTGTTCCTCTTTCTCCACATCCTCTCCAACACCTGCTGTCTCCTGAGTTTTTAATTTTAGCCATTCTGACTCGTGTAAGGTGAAATCTTAGAGTTGTTTTGATTTGCATTTCCCTAATGACTAATGAAGTTGAGCATTTTTTAAGATGCTTCTCGGCCATCCCAAGTTCTTCAGGTGAGAATTCTTTGTTTAAGTCTGTACCCCATTTTTAATAGGGTTGTTTGGTTTTTGGAGTCTAACTTCTTGAGTTCTTTATATATATTGGATATTAGCCCTCTATCTGATGTATTATTGGTGAAGATCTTTTCCCAATTTGTTGGTTGCCAATTTGTCCTTTTCATGGATGGTGTCCTTTGCCTTACAGAAACTTTGTAATTTTATGAGGTCCCATTTGTCAATTCTTGATCTTAGAGCATAAAGTAAAGGATAATATGCTATAATTCAGTGACCCAGAAAGGCTAAACAACACGGATGGCTTCAGTAGAGGCAAATGTATCTCCCCAGGAAGGAGAAATAGAAATGATTTTGTGGAAGGACTGTGAGAAAGCGGGATTGGAAAAGGAGAGATCATATGAGGAAGAAGGGAGAGGAAGAGGAAAGGAAAGAGGACTGGGAGAGACAAGTGGAATTGTTGAGTGTTTAGTGGCAATGTGGAATCCTAATGCAGTATAAACTTCCTGGAACCTATGAAGTGACCCTAGTCATAATGGAGAATATGGAACATGAACAGGCCATCTTGTGCAACCAGGAAAACCTACCACTGGTGGGACTGGGAAACCAACCCAGGCCTAAAACTTTTGACCTGTCCTGCCTGCAAGATGTGCTAGAGTAATGGTAGCTCAGTGCTTATGAGAGAGACAAACTAATGGTTGGTCTAAATTGAGGCCCAAACCAGGAAGGGAGTCCATACATGACAATGCCTGGATGGCCAGGAATGAAAAGCAGTATGCGTTGATTTTGTAGCCAGCCACTTTGCTGAAGTTGTTTATCAGCTGTGGGAGTTCTCTAGTAGAGTTTTTAGGGTCACTTAAGTATATGATCATAACATCTGCAAATAGTGATAGTTTGACTTCTTCCTTTTTAATTTGTATCCCTTTGACATCCTTAGGTTGTCTAATTGCTCTAGCTAGGACTTCAAGTACTATATTGAAAAGATATGGAGAGAGGGGGCAGCCTTGTCTAGTCCCTGATTTTAGTGGGATTGCTTCAAGTTTCTCTCTATTTAGTTTGATGTTGGCTACTGGTTTGCTGTATATTCCTTTTCCTTTGTTTAGATATGGGCCTTGAATTCGTGTCACTTCCAAGACTTTTAGCATGAAAGGATGCTGAATTTTTTCAAATGCTTTTTCAGCATCTAATGAAATGATCATGTGGTTTTTTTTCTTTGAGTTTGTTTATGTACTGGATAGCATTTATGGATTTCCTTATATTGAACCATCCCTGCATCCCTGGGATGAAGCTTACTTGATCATGGTGGATGATCATTTTGATGTGTTCTTGGACTTGGTGGGCAAGAATTTTATTTAGTATTTTTGCATCGATATTCATAAGGGAATATGGCCTGAAATTCTTTTTCTTAGTTGGATCTTTGTGTGGTTTTGGTATCAGCGTAATAGTGGCTTCGAAGAAGGAGTTGGGTAGTGTTCCTTCTGTTTCTATTTGGTGGAATAGTTTAATGAGTATTGGTGTTAAGTCTTCTTTGAAGGTCTGATAGAATTCTGCACTGAAACCATCTGGTCCTGTGCTTTTTTTGCTTGGAAGCCTATCTATGACCCCTTCTATTTCTTTAGGGGTTATGGGTCTGTTTCGCTGGTCTATTTGATCCTGGTTTAATTTTGGTAATTGATATCTGTCTAAGAAAATGTCCATTTCCTCCAGATTCTCCAGTTGTGTTGAGTACAGGTTTTTGTAGTAGGATCTGATGATTTTTTGAATTTCCTTGGTTTCTGTTGTAATATCTCCATTTTCATTTCTAATTTTGTTAAGCTGGATATTTTCTCTGTGCCCATTTATTAGTCTGGCTAAGGGTTTATCTATCTTGTTGATTTTTTCAAAGAACCAGCTTTTGGTTTTGTTGATTCTTTGTATGGTTCTCTTGGTTTCTACTTGATTGATTTCAGACCTGAGTTTGATGATTTCCTGTCTTCTCCTCCTGGTTGAATTAGCTTCTTCTTTTTCTAGGGCTTTCAGTTGTTCCGTTAATCTAGTGTATGCTCTCTCGAATTTCTTTTTGGAGGCACTCAAAGCTGTGAGTTTTCCTCTTAGCACTGCTTTCATTGTGCTCCATAGATTTGTGTATGTTGTGCCTTCATTTTCATTAAATTCTAAGAAATCTTTGATTTCTTTCTTTATTTCTTCCTTGACCAAGGTATTCTTGAAATTCTTAGGCAAATGGATGGAGCTGGAGAACATCATACTAAGTGAGGTAACCCAGTCTCAAAAGATCAATCATGGCATGCACTCACTGATAAGTGGATATTAGCCTAGAAACTTTGAAAACCCAAGACATAATCCACAAATTAAATGATGTCCAAAAAGAATGGAGGAGTTCTAGAAAGACTCAGTGCAAGAGTATAGGGGAATTCCAGAACAGGGAAGTGGGAAGGGGTAGATGGAGGAGCAGGGGGGGGGGAAGAGAGAAGCCACTGACATCCTTCAATGCAACTATCTACAGATTGAGAAATATAATTCCTCTCTTCATGTCCGTGTTGAACTCAGTATATAAGAAACAGCCATGGCCAAAACATTGTATGGTCCACATAGACCTGCAATCCTAGAACACGTAGGATGGATTCTAGACCCCCTACTGTCTCTCTGATCAGTAAATCTAAAGCAAGCTAGCTTTTGTGAAACAATCTATGGAGAGGCTTATCTGATAAGAAACTGAACCCTCTTGCCAAATCCTAGTGAGTGTGCCATGTTGGATATAGTGTCCATAGCCTAGCAAAGTCTTCTGATGACTAACAGCCAAGAATATCTGACAGCACCACACTGATGCAGAGGCAGTAACCCAGTCATCTTCAAGTCTGACTGACAGAAAAGGGGAGAATAACAAAATTGTTATGAGGCAAATATTACTGAGGAATATCTACTATAATGCAAATAAATAAGTTAAATAAAATTTTATATGGCAATATTCTTACTAAATAATTTATTACAAATCTTAGAAAATAATTAATTAGAAAAAATGAAAAATATATGTATATATATTTAAGTATTAGTAAATTAAAAATGTTAGTTTTCTATGATGTATTTTAAATATTATGTGGAATCTTAAATTTTATTATTATAATATTACATTAAATATTATTCACTTTTAAAACTAGAATATTTCTAAGGGTTGTACATAAGAACTCTTATGTAACAAGGGTTAAAATTAAATTTTTTTCTGTTACCATATATTTATCTGTACATATTTAAAATATTAATTTCAGGATTATTGATATTAAAGATGTAAGTGAAGCTTACAGCTACATCTTGGAACAGGGATCCAGCCAGTGATTGCACACTTTGAAACAGGTGATCGGGTTGTAGGATAGAAGCCATTTTTACATTCATATGTGATTTCTAATATTTATTTTTTAAAAGAAAGGCATTATGATAGGAGTCTGGAAATTTTATTCACAATTCAATCTTAGACTCAGTCTGGCACAGAATGTTTTGGTTTTAAGTATTATTTGAATAGTTTTAGGCTTCCCCTATAGACTTCTACTGCATACACTTATCCCCTGAAGGTGTGGCAGCAATATTTCCACTGGTCTTAAGTTTGGGGCACAGTATACCTTTTTAAAAATTCAATTTATATACTGATTAAAGCCCTATCCTCTCCTCCTAGTCCCTCCACACATAGCACCTTGCCCCATCCCCTCTACACCATCTCCTCTGACAAGGGGGTTGGGGGGTTTCAGTTGTTGGGGTTTCGCATGAAGACAGATAATGCACATGTATTGTAGTAAAAACTGATCTAAAATAATAAGTACATATGACTACTGCTATGGTTTGAATATGCTTGGCCCAGGGCACTATTAAGAGGCACTATTAGGAGGAGTGTCCTTGTTGGAATAGCTGTGGCCTTGTTCAGGAAATGTGCCACTATTAAGGTGTGCTTTGCCCGTCTTCTCCTGACTGCCTTTGGAACAAGATGTAGAACTCTCAGTGCCTTCTCCATCACCATGACTGCCTAGCTGCTGCCAAGTTTCCTCCTTGATGATAATAGGCTGAACCTCTGAACCTGTAAGACAGCCCCCATGAAGTGTTGTCCCTTATAAGAGTTTCCTTGGTCATGGTGTCTCTTCACAGGAACAAACACCCTAAGATAACATCTTAAATCAAGCATGTCTCCTAATTTTTATGCCAGTTAACATTATTTCTGAATCAGCTTTAAGTGTGTTCCTTTAATCTTTTTCTCTTCATTGCACTCTGCCTGTCATATTTTCATAGGACAATTATAGTTTATGTTTTCAATTTATGTTTTCTTAATAATAAAATACCTTTCTTAACTCAATACCTTTTAAAGCTAAAACTATAAAATACCTAACAACAACAATATGGCCACATATTTAAGAGGACAAGCAAACAATATGGGAAGAACTTTGTAAAACTGATTAAGAACAAAAACACTTTTGGAGATTACCCTAAGATGCCAATAATAACCCCTGATGATGTCTGATTAACTATTTGTAGTTAATTGTTCAAATGTATCGTACCTTTTCCCTGTTGTATGTTTTCTCAAAAGTACAGTTTTCTTTTTTAAAATGTTTAGTAGAACTATTTAAAATGGAATAGTTCAAACTTAGTTCTCTTACATTGTAAAATCAATTTTACAAACCTTAATCTGTACAGGAAACAGATGCATCAAAATACATTTTTCAGGAAATTGTGGTATTTTTCATTATTCCTGCTTGCCATTAGAGAGTGTCTACTATCTGTTAGAGATCCAAATGTTCTGAGAACTTGTTTTAAACCCCCTGGTCTGGTTATGATCAGCTGGAAGAAAGTTTACTTATTTTTATATTATCTTATTTTAATTTTGGTGTCTTATGATGTCCAAGATTCTTGTAAAGTTAGCTGCAAGAAATAGCATATTCAGGTATTTGGTGTCAAAGAGATTAAGGTGCCTTGGTTTATATATAACTGTATATCACTGCAGGTAAACTCTTTTTGTGCTCCAGGTGTTGGGAACCAGAGAGCTTGGCTCAACACCCCCAGCTGAGCTTTTTGCACAGGTTTCTTGAGAGCAAAACATCCTATGGCTTAGCTTGATTCCTGCCTTCCTGCCTGGTGTGGTACGGACTTCCCAGGTGCCTGACCTATGACTATAATTTGATTTTTCCTGTTCCCTTCCCTGGCCTCTAGTATATATATTGCTGGTTTCTCAGTAAAGTAAGGGGGGGGGCATTCTCCTTGTAGAATGACCCGTGTCTGTGTTTTTTTAATTTCCCCTGGGAATAAAGTGCTTGAAGAAGATCTTCCTGCATTGCGTCATTCCTTGCTGGCGAGGGTGGTCGCGACAACTGGCGCCGAAACCCGAGAACTCTCCTTGTTTGGGGGTTTGAGGATCAGAACTTCTTACAGTCAGAAGAAGAAGAGGGCAGAAGTCAGCAGTCGGGGGGGGGGGGGGAAGTCAGAAGAAGTCAGAAGATTGTTTAAAGGTTCCTGAATAAACTCCTTAAAGAAGAATTCGTGTGTTGTGTCTTTCCTCACTGGCCAAGTTAGGTGGCAACAAGTGGTGGCCTGTATGGGGAACCGACCTCTCCTCTCCAAGGAATGGCTCAGAACTTTTTGCAGTCAGGGTAGTGCGCTGGTATGTTCCCAGGTAAGTGGGACAAAGTAAAGTTCTCGGTATTGAGAGACTATAAAGTTCCCAGTTAAGTGGGACAAAGTAAAGTTCTTGGTATTGAGAGACTATAACGTTCCCGGTTAAGTGGGACAAAGTAAAGTTCTCAGTGAGGGACGATAATGTTCCCAGGTAAGGAGGGACAAAGGGAAAAGTCCTCGGTACAAGAGGCTATAAAGACTCTGGTGTGGAGTGATAAATTTCCCAAGGTAAGGTGGGACAATAAAGACTGCTAGTTTGCTCTAATTGGTAAAAACTTTATCTGCTAGAGGTCCATTTCTTGATCTAGTCTCAGTTTACACAGCATAGGCTGATTTAAGCTGCCTTGCATTTAGCTAGGAGTCAAGCACAGCTAGAGAAATGCTGTTTTTAAAAGGGCCAGCATCAAGTTTCTCTCCATTTAGTTTGATGCTGGCTACCGGTTTGCTGTATATTGCTTTAACAATGTTTAGGTATGGGCCTTGAATTCCTGTTCTTTCCAAGACTTTAAGCATGAAAGGATGCTGAATTTTGTCAAATGCTTATTCAGCATCCAATGAAATGACCATGTGTTTTTTTTTTTCTTTGAGTTTGTTTATGTAGTGGATAGCATTGATGGATTTCCTTATATTGAACCATCCCTGCATCCGTGGGATGAAGCTTACTTGATCATGGTGGATGATCGTTTTGATGTGTTCTTGGATTCAGTGGGCAAGAATTTTATTTAGTATTTTTGCATGATAGTCCACCTAAGTGACCCAAAAAACTCCACTAGAGAACTCCTACAGCTGATAAACAACTTCATCAAAGTGGCAGGTTATAAAATCAACTCAAGCAAATCAGTGGCCTTCCTTTCCATGTGAAAGATCTGTATGACAAGAACTTCAAGACTCTGAAGAAGGAAATGGAAGAAGACCTCAAAAAATAAGAAAACCTCCCATGCCCATGGATCGGCAGGATCAATATAGTTAAAATGGCCATCTTGCCAAAAGCAATATACAGATTCAATGCAATACCCATCAAAATCCCAACTCAATTCTTCACAGAGTTAGAAAGAGCAATTATCAAATTCATCTGGAATAACAAAAAACCCAGGATAGCTAAAACTATTCTCAGCAACAAAAGAAATTCTGGGAGAATCAGTATCCCTGACCTCAAGCAATACTACAGAGCAATAGTGTTAAAAACTGCATGGTATTGGTACAGTGACAGGCAGGAGGATCAATGGAACAGGATTGAAGATCCAGAAATGAACCCACACACCTATGGACACTTGATCCTCGACAAAGGGGCTGAAAACATCCAATGGAAAAGAGATAGCCTTTTCAACAAATGGTGCTGGTTCAACTGGAGGTCAGCATGCAGAAGAATGTGAATTGATCCATCCTTGTCTGCTTGTACTAAGCTCAAATCCAAATGGATCAAGGACCTCCACATAAAGCCAGATACTCTGAAGCTAATAGAAAAGAAAGTGGGAAAGACCCTTGAGGACATTGGTACAGGGAGAAAGTTTCTGAATAGAACACCAATAGCATATGCTCTAAGATCAAGAATTGACATATGGGACCTCATAAAATTACAAAGTTTCTGTAAGGCAAAGGACACCATCAAAAGGACAGATCGGCAACCAATAAATTGGGAAAAGATCTTCACCAATCCTACATCAGATAGAGGGCTAATATCCAATATATATATAAAGAACTCAAGAAGTTAGACTCCAGAAAACCAAACAACCCTATTAAAAAATGGGGTACAAAGTTAAACAAAGAATTCTCACCTGAAGAATTTCGGATGGCAGAGAAACTTCTTAAAAAATGCTCAACTTCATTAGTCATTAGGGAAATGCAAATCAATACAACCCTGAGATTTCACCTTACACCAGTCAGAATGACTAAGATTAAAAATTCAGGAGACAGCAGATGTTGGTGAGGATGTGGAAAAGAGGAACACTCCTCCACTGCTGGTGGGGTTGCAAATTAGTACAACCACTCTGGAAATCAGTCTGGCGGTTCCTCCGAAAACTGGGCACCTCACTGCCAGAAGATCCTGCTATACCACTCCTGGGCATATACCCAAAAGATTCCCCAGCATGTAATAAGGATACATGTTCTACTATGTTCATAGCAGCCCTATTTATAATTGCCAGAAGTTGGAAAGAACCCAGGTATCCCTCAACAGAAGAGTGCATGCAAAAAATGTGGTATATATACACAATGGAGTACTATTCAGCCTTTAGAAACAATGAATTCATGAAATTCTTAGGCAAATGGATGGAGCTGGAGAACATCATACTAAGTGAGGTAATCTAGACTCAAAAGATGAATCATGGTATGCACTCACTAATAATTGGATATTAACCTAGAAAACTGGAATACCCAAAACATAATCCACACATCAAATGAGGTACAAGAAGAACGGAGGAGTGGCCCCTTGTTCTGGAAAGACTCAATGAAGCAGTATAGAACAAAATCAGAACAGGGAAGTGGGAAGGGTTGGGTGGGAAAACAGGGGGAGGGAAGAGGACTGATGGGACTTTTGGGGAGTGGGGGTCCAGAAAAGGGGAAATCATTTGAAATGTAAATAAATATATCAATAAATTAAAAAAAAAAAGGGCCAGCAGCTTCTCAAGTTCTAGAACAAGTAGGCTGATGGTTATTTCTTCTATTGGGTACAAAGATTAAGGATCAGATGTTCGAGATTAAAAGAACTACGGGGAAGACTGCAGTTAAATTAAAAGTAGAACAGAGTGCTTTTCAATGTTTCCATCAATACTGAACCATGTGTTTTAGTCCCATTCTTCTGTAGTTTGAAAAGTCTCTAATGAACAGAAAGAAGACAAGAAGAAATTGAATTGTTCTAGCAGATTGTGTGTACTGAAAAACTACTGAGAGTATGAAGATGCTGCTGTGGTTGAAGGGTTCCTGGAATTGTGTCTATGCCTCTAAATAATGAAGGGAGATTCCCTGTCACCTTGTATTACGATCAGAAAAACTTTGGCATTATCACCACCCCTGATTAAAAAAGGTCTGGGTCCATGAACTAGGGTTTTTGGCTTGTGGAGCTGCCACATTGGTATTGCTCCTGCTAAACTGTATGTGCAAACAACAAAACCAGTCCAGAGCAGTGATTGAACAAGTGCTTAGGGACAGGATAATACATCTGCTCAAAATTGGCTCAGCCTGTAACGAGAATAGTTAGTCTATGACGGGCAACTCCTTTGCAGTCCACACCAACCTAAAACAGGGGCTCTGGAACTGGCAGAGATTTCCAGAGACGGGTAACGGGAGTTGGATGGAAGTTGTCCTAAGACAGACGCTATTCATTCTTAAAAAAATAAAAAACGGGGAGCTGTTGGGAACCAGAGAGCTTGGCTCAACACCTCCAGCTGAGATTTTTGCACAGGTTTCTTGAGAGCAAAACATCCCATGGCTTAGCTTGATTCCTGCCTTCCTGCCTGGTGTGGTATGGACTTCCCAGGTGCCTCGCCTATGACTATAATTGATTTTTCCTGTTCCCTTCCCTGGCCTCTAGTTTATATATTGCTGGTTTCTCAGTAAAGTAAGGGGAGGGGCATTCTACTTGCAGAATGACCTGTGTCTGTGTCTTTTAATTCCCCCTGGGAATAAAGTGCTTGAAGAAGATCTTCCTGCGTTGCATCACTCCTTACTGAAGAGGGTGGTTGCGACACCCAGGAAAACAAAGGTAATGCTCAAAGCTTATCAGCTGAGGTACAGAGTTATGCAATACTTTTATTAATAAGAAACGAATTTTCATCCAGGAGTACAAAATTTTCCTCAGTAAAATGAAGTCCCTTGTTAGAGATTTGCATGCCTATATGAATTAAGATGAAGTTTTTTTTTTTTTTTAAATTTTTATCATCAAACTCTTTTTTACTATCTTGTGAGAATGCCCTCTGTTACCTCTCCCCCTAAGGAAAAGACCCCCAAGAACATAGCATTAAACTTTTAATATTTAACTTGTAATTGTTTGAGAAATGCTCAAAAGGGAATTTTAATGGAAAGTCTTTCTTCCTCCAGCCTCTTTTCTTCCCTCCCTAAGTTCTCTCCCTCCCCTCACACTCTTCCTTCTCTCCTAGTCAAAAGAAGCAAGCCTGGGTAGCATGTGCAGTGGCACATTTGGAGAACCAAACCTATTTCTTAGTTTGAAAGCAAATATACACTAAGGATGAGTTTTTAAATAGATGGCAATCTTTCCAGCTTCAGGTGAATTAAGTCCAAAACAGAGATTCTACTCTGCTATATGTTATTTGGTGTGGCATGATGAATCTATTGAATCCTAATGCTTCCATGGAAATCTGGATTCACCTGAAGCTGGAATGACTGTTTGAAAAGTTCCTCTTAAGCACAAGGCTTGATACATTATAACTACATTATGGGTTATAGTTTGATCTTTCATTGGATAAATGATCTTTTTAGGAGGACACCTGGAGTTAATCTTATGCAGAGGTTTAATGATAGAGGACTGTTGAGATACTGCTTTTCTGATTAGAATTCAGAAACACCTTGAAAACAGACAGTTGGACTCATTGCAGTCAGCTCAATGTAGATTTGTGATGTGATCTTTCTTTTCCATTCACTGTTCTAAATTTTTAAATAACAAAAGACATAGAAAATAAGAATAATGTCACCTTCACAGGACGGCCGAGGATTCCATCCAGAACCTGTACAGACTGCATCCCCTCTTTCTTTGTATACATATCCTTGCTTGCACTTATATTGGTATCTTTCATTCTCCTTGTAAATTGGTTTCACATATAAACCATCTCCATTTTCAACTTGTGGTGGCAAGCAGGAAATTTCTAAATGTAAGAGAGTAATTGTATAGTGTTTACTATGACAGGAAATCTCCTGAGCAGGCAATATTTTTACAATGATATTGTTTTGTTCCCCTTAGGTCAATCAGTCTAAATCAGCAACGAAACAAAGCTGCTTCGTCCTGACTGCACTCTTGATCTTGTATCTCTTGTTTAAAGTTCTCATTTTTGAGAGAAATTAAAAATATATTATTAATTGTATTGAATATGATGGCAAATTAGACTCTTGAAATAAATGACAGCCAGTAACAATCCCAAACTCTTGTGAAAATAAAAAACACAGTGTTGTGGGTTAATATTTTCATTGAGTAATTTGCAAAATAACACAACTTCTGATTATTGACACTAATTTTCAAGATAGCATTTTTTCAAGAAAGTCTATTAGAGTCACATTTTATTTGGTCTTTGAAACGTCATGGTGCCTTCACCATGTATATAAATGTGTGTCCATGCATGCATGTGCATGTGGACACACACAAACACACATACATACACTCACTCACACATACAACACACACACACACCCCAAAAAACCAACAACAAAAACAAAAAGGAAATAAAAAAGCACAAGGCAAAAAAAAAAAAAAAAAAAAAAAAAAAAAAAAAAAAAACCCAAAACCCTGCCAAAAAAAAAAAAAAACCAAAAAACAAAACAAAACAACAACAACAACAACAAAAACCCCAAAAAACAAAAGACCTCCAAGGGAGCTCAGGATGTAAACAATTCAAAAGCTTCAGCAAGTCCTTGAAATTGACCATATCTACTAGGTCTGTTCCTCCCTCCTCATGCATACATAAGCAGTAATAAAGGCTGCCAAATCTTTTGGATCAGCTGAGCTCCACAGAAGACCCTCAGACCATGTGAGCTGCATGAAAGAGACACCCTTCAACCTGTTGATCTTACATGTTGTGCCATCTTCAAGTTCCCCGCTTTTGAGCCTTCATCAAAAACAGCTGTTTTGAGACATGTCTACTCTTTAAATGTAACAAAGTCATTAGTTCATCAAGGTGAAATTTAATGGTATCTTTAGTCAGATCTATTCTCAGTTTCCTATTTGAAGTTTTTTCTAACTTCCACAGTAATGCAGCAGGATCCTACAGTGGGGCTTACTTGAGCAGCTGATGAGGCTCAGGTACTTATCTCGCTGTAGATACTTTGCAGTTTTTCACCTTCCTCCACATGGCTTTCTGAAGGCTGCTAGGCATGTCCTCTTTATTTTTGTCTGAATATACCATATGTGCTCTTTAAAACTAATCTCAAGGATTAGAATTTCTTTGGTTTCATTAGCCACAGACAATTAGTTATAGTCATATAGCAGCACACATTAAACTTCAATGTGTGAAGTATGTGCTACACTAAATATACACATTACTATGTCATTATTTTCATGCAGAATGTAAACAAAGAATATAGAAAATAAAAATATTAAAAAAGAAAGAGTTGTTAGCAAACAGTCAGTCCTGAAGTGATGTAGTTATAATCTCAAAACTAAACTAAATTTGAATATACGAAAATACTGTCTTATTTTAGTGTAAGGTAGACAATACAAAAGAGTGGTGAAAATATTGGAGAAGTTAGATAATATTAAAAAATAAATATAAGTACAGTACCACATGTAGGTAATCTCAAAACTCATGCGGCAACTTAAAGGAGACTGCTATAAGATAGAATCAATAAGGACTACGGACTACATATCTGTTTCAGGTCAGCCATGGTTACAGTAGGATAGGCTGTCAAAGAAAGGAGGAGGAGGAGGAAGAGGAGGAGGAGAAGGAGAAATTGAAGGGGAGAGGAGGGGAGGGGGAAGGGGGAGGAGAAGAAGGGGGAGGTTAAGGAAATGAGGAGGGGGGAAGGGGAGGGGGGAAGGAAGGGAAGGGGAAGGGGAAGGGGGGAGGGGAAGTAGAGGAGGAGGAAGAAGAAGAAGAGAAGAGAAGAGAAGAGAAGAGAAGAGAAGAGAAGAGAAGAGAAGAGAAGAGAAGGGGGGAGGCAGAGTGGGAGGAGGAGGAAGGAAAAGAAGGACTCTGTGCTCCTCCCTGTTTCAGAGACAGCTATGTTTTCTTGTGCAGTGCCAGCCTTGTCCTGTAAACAAAATGGTGAAGGTTGATGTGAATGGATTTTTCCATAGGGCATCTGGTTACCAGGGCTGCCTTCTGCTCTCCATCTGTCAAAGTGGACATAGTTGCCATCAATGACCCCTTCATTGACCTCAAATACAAAGACACAGAAAAGGGAGGTGGGTGATTGGAGAATGGGTGGAGAGAAAAGGGCCAATGGGACATATGGGGATGGGGAACCGGGAAAGGGGAAAGCATTTGGAATGTAAGCAAAGAATTTAGAAAATAAAAAAATAAAAAAATTTAAAAAAATTAAAAAAAGAAAATAAATAAGAAAATTCCTATAGAAAAAAAAAGGGCTCATGCAAGAAAAAACATCAATTACAGGGAAACAGTCATGCTTAATATTCATTAGAGTTCTATTTTAACTAAAATGTACTTTAAAAAAAGAAATGTACATTTTTCACTAGAATAGCTAAAACCATTCAAATGTGAAGCAGACACATGTGTGTGCCTTACCCACACATCGAGGCTTTTCATTGCTCCAAAGGCCATTTTCTGAGCAGTGCATTTCCTTCTGCCCTTCAATCTTGAAGCCTGAATTGCATTCAAAGCGCACCACCTGTCCAAAATAATATTCCTGGTCGGGTTTTGCTGCACCACTCACAATTCTTCCGTTCTCCAGCTCTGTCACCGGTAAGCACTTCACAACTGAAAATACAGGCATCACTTTCACTCACAGAACTCAAAAGCTTCCACATGAAACACATGTATATGAATTAAAACACCAGCATGCGGCATGGTAAGCTTGAAGAAAATGACTCACACCTTTGAGAAATATTAAGTATCACTGTTTGCAAAACATAAAAGTTAAGTCACACAAGCAGTTTACTTATCAGCTTTAGTGGGAACGGGAAAAGAAAATTATTACTTAGAGCCATAGTTACATCTTCATGATAACACTCTCTCCTAAATTGTGAACAGATGTGAGTTTTGGGGATAGTCTAATACAAATGTTTTATTGCTTCAAAGTAATGTGATATTTCATTCTAATAAAATGTAAAGGCAGTGAATTTTAAGTTATTTCCTCTGATTTAAAAAAGAACTATTCATAATGTTTCTTTCCTTTTCACCTCAGTGCTCAAAATATTTAAAAATTGTTTTTCATTTAAAATTTCCCTGTCATGAATGAATTCAAAGTTACTTTCCTGAAGGAAAGTTTGGACACAATAGATATCCTAATGAGGTTTTTTTGTCTTATCAGACAAAGATCCTGACTCAAGAGACCATTAGGCGTCCTCAACAATCAACTTTGAACAAGCATCATGTAAACTCTGATTCAGATGTTCCCTGGAACAATTTCTCATTTCCTTACATGAAAAGCCTCTATAGATTGTCCAGTGCCATTGCAGTATCCTTCTCTCTCTCCTTCCACCCCACCTCTTCTTTCTCTCATTTATTACTTCCCATGGAACTAGGGAACAGGATTTGACTGGACCTTTGTTATTTACATGTTTTTCCCAAACTCACAAACAAGACCTGTATTTTCTATTCTTGCTGTTTGTTGTATATATGAGCAACATATGAGCAAGAAGTGAAATAGTTCTTTTATGATTCTTGCCCCCCTTTCATCTCTAAAATTAAGGCTATTGGAAAACCACAGCATCATAGTGTTGAAAGATATTTCAATAACATTCTCTGGCACAGTAACAGCTACATTCCCATAACTAGATGGGTATTAGGGGTGTCCGTCCTCATAAACATACCTCAAAGTCTGATCTTTTCTTTATAAGCTAGAGATGGTCATATATATTATTACTGTTTAAGATGTAAAATAAATGAAAACATTGGCTTTGGTATTTCTAATATTCAGAACTTTGACCATAAAATTATATTAATCTCTATTCATATTTATTATGCTTTTAGAAAGTTTTGAGTTTTTTGATGAGGATGTGTGTCAAATCCAGGACCTCAAGGAATCAATTCTAGTCCTGAGAAATTCACCATCATCTAGACTTAGTGTTCTCAGAAAATCAATACAAATACAAATTAGTACTATAACAAAATACTTATGTTTTATACTAGAAAATATAAGATTTATAAATAAGAACTACAGGGACAAAAATGGACAAGAGACTGAGGGAAAAGAGGTTCAGTGACTGGCCCAAATTGGGATTCATCTCTAGAGGAGGATCCTAGGCCTGACAAAATTATTGACGCTTTGGTGTGCTTACAGAGAGAAGGGTAGCATGTCTGCCCTTTGAGAGGCCCAAGAAATAGCTCTAAGAGTTAGATGCAGGTACTTACACCCACCTAATGAACAGAAGCTTGGGACCCCTGTGGTTGAATTAGGGAAAAGCTAAAAGAAGCTGAGGAGGAGGTGACCCCATAGTAATATCAGCAGCATCAACCAATCTGGATCCCCAAGATCTCTCAGACACTGAGCCACCAGCCAGGCAGCATGTACCCGCCTATATGAGGTCCCTGACACATATACAGCAGAGGACTGCATGGTCTGGCCTCAATGAGAAAAGAAGCTCATAACCATTGAGAGACTTGAGGCAGCATGGAGTGGGAAGGTCTAATAGGGTAGGGGTGAGGGAGTAGGGACATCCTATTGGAGACAGAAGGGAAGGAATGGGATGAGGAACAGTCAGAGGGCAGACCAGAAGTGAGATAATGACTAGACTGTAAAAAAAAAAAATTGAAATATAAAATGTATATATGTATACATATACATATACATATACATCATATACATATACATATACATACATACATATATATATATATATACATACATACATATATATATATATATATATATATATATATATATAGAGAGAGAGAGAGAGAGAGAGAGAGTAAGCGTATACTTTAAAAATATTTTTCTTCCAGGCACCATATTGGCAAAGGCATCTCATCCAGCTCAGCTAGGGAAGCACTTGACCTGCAGGGAGTCCCGGGGTTAGATGGAGGCCCATGGTCCAAGGTCACCAGCCACCATCTTGGCACAGGAAGTTCAACCAGGCCCACAGGAGGTTCAAGCACCAGCCAGTAACAACTGGACTAACTAATGCCAGAGATAACCAGATGGCAAAAGGCAAACGCAGGAACATTACTAACAGAAATAAAGGCATCATGGTAGCATCTGAACCCAATTCTCCAACAAGAGCAAGTCCTGGATACTCCAACACACCAGAAAAACAAGATTTGGATTTAAAATCACTGGTCATGATGCTGTTAGAAGAACACAAGAAGAACATAAATAAGTATCTTAAAGAAATACAGGGGAACATGAATAAGTTAGAAACCTTACAATAGAAACACAAAAATCACCTAAAGAAAGTCAAGAAAATATGGGTCAACAGATAGAAACCAATAAAGAAGAAACGCAAAAATCACTTAAAGAAATGCAGGAGAAAGAGAGTCAACAGGCAAAAGTCATGAAAGGGGAAACACAAAAATATATTAAAGAAATACAAGAAAATACAAACAAGTGAAGGAACTGAGCAAAACCATCCAGGATCTAAAAACAGATATAGAAATAACTAAGAAATCACAAAGAGAGACAACTTTGGAGATAGAAAACCTTGGGAAGAAATCAGGGGCCATAGACACAAATATCAACAACAGAATACAAGAGATGGAAGAAAGAATCTCAGATGCTGAAGATACCATAGAAACCATTGACTCAAGAGTGAAAGAAAATGCAAAAAAGAAAAATCAAGCAACCTAAAAATACCAGGAAATCCAAGACACAATGAGCAGGCCAAACCTAAGTATTATAGGTATAGATGAGAGTGAAGATTTACAATTAAAAGGGCCAGCAAATATCTTCAACAAAATTATGGAAGAAAACTTCCCTAACATAAAGAGAGAGTTGCTCATGAAAATACAAGAAGCCTACAGAACTCCAAACAGACTGGACCAGAACAGAAATTCCTCCTGTCACATAATAATCAAAACCCCAAATGTACTAAACAAAGAAAGAATATTAAGAGCAGTAAGAGAAAAAGGCCAAGTAACATATAAAGGAAGACCTATCAGAATCACACCAGACTTCTCACCGGAGACCCTGAAAGCTAGAAGATCTTGGGCAGATCTCATGCAGACTCTAAGAGAAAACAAATGCCAGCCAAGATTACCATATCCAGCAAAACTCTCAATCACCATAGATGGAGAAAACAAGATATTTCATGATAAAACCAAATTTACACAATATCTTATCACAAACCCAGCCCTAAAAAGGATAATAGGAGGAAAACACCAATACAAGGATGGAAACTACACCCTGGAAAAAGCAAGATAGTAAACTTCTTTCATCAATCCCAAAAGAAGACAACTACTCAAATATAAAAATAACATCAAAAATAACAGGAGGTAATAATCACTACTCCTTAATATCTCTTAACATCAATTGACTCAATTCCCCAATAAAAAGACATAGACTAACAGACTGTATACATAAACAGGACCCTACATTTTGCTGCTTGCAGGAAACACACTTCAGGGCCAAAGACAAACACTATCTCAGAGTAAAGGCTAGAAGACAATTTTACAAGCCAATGGTCTCAGGAAACGAGCCGGAGTAGCCATTCTAATTTCAGATAAAATTGACTTTCAACCTAAAGTCATCAAAAGAGACAAGGAAGGACACTTCTTACTGGTCAAAGGAAAAATCCACCAAGAACTCTCCATTCTGAATATCTGTGCTCCAAATGCAAGGGCACCCTCATTCATAAAAGAAATTTTACTAAAACTCAAAGCACACATTGCACTTAACACAATGATTGTGAGCAACTTCAACATTCTGCTCTCCTCAATGGACCGATCAGGAAAATAGAAACTAAACAGGGACACAGTGAACCTAATGGAAGCATTGGACAAATTAGATTTAACATATATAGAACATCTCATCCTAAAGCAAAAGAGTATACCTTTTTCTCAGCACCTCATGGTACCTTCTCCAAAATCGACCATATAATTGGTCACAAGACAGACCTCAGCAAACATAAGAAGATCAAAATAATCCCATGCCTCCTATCAGATCACTATGGAATAAGAGTCAGCTTCAATAGCAAGAAAAACATCAGAAGGCCCACATACACATGGAGGCTGAACAACACTCTACTCAATGATAACTTGGCCAAAGAAGAAATTAAGAAAGAAATCAAAGACTTTTAAGAATTTAATGAAAATGAAGGCACAACATATCCAAATCTATGGGAAACAATGAAAGCAGTGCTAAGAGCAAAACTCATAGCCCTGAGTGCTTCCAAAAAAAAAAAAAAAAAAAAAAAAAAAGAGCATACACTAGCAGTTTAACAACTCACCTGAAAGCCCTGGAACAAAAAGAAGCTAATTCACCCAGGAGGAATAGAAGACAGGAAATCATCAAACTCAGACCTGAAATCAATCAAGTAGAAACAAAGAGAACCATACAAAGAATCAACCAAACCAGGAGCTGGTTCTTTGAGAAAATCAACTAGATGAAACCTTAGCCAGACTAACCAAAGGGCACAGAGACAGTATCCATATTAACAAAATTAAAAATGAAAAGGGAGATATAACAACAGAAACTGAGGAAATTCAAAAAATCATCAGATCCTACTACAAAAGTCTATACCCAACACAACTGGTAAATCTGGAGGAAATGGACAATTTCCTAGACAGATACCAAATACCAAAATGATATCAGGATCAAATAGATCAACTAAACAGTCCCATAACCCCTAAAGAAATAAAAGGAGTCATAGAAAGTCTTCCAACCAAAAAATGCATAGGACCAGATGGTTTGAGTTCAGAATTCTATCAGACCTTCAAAGAAGACCTAACACCAATACTCTTCAAATTATTTCCCAAAATAGAAACAGAAGGAACACTACCCAACTCGATCTACGAAGCCACAATTATGCTGATCCCCAAACCACACGAAGATCCAACAAAGAAGGATAACTACAGGCCAATATCCCTTATGAATATCAACGTAAAAATACTCAATAAAATTATTGCCAACCAAATCCAAGAACACATCAAAACTATTATTCACTGTGATCAAGTAGGCTTTATCCCAGGCATGCAGGGATGTTTCAATATAGGGAAATCCAGCAATGTGATCCACTACATAAACAAACTAAAAAAAAAAATTCCACATGGTCATTTCATTAGAGGCTGAAAAATCTTTTGACAAAATTCAGCATCCTTTCATGCTAAAAGTCTTGGAAAGAACAGGAATTCAAGACCCATACCTAAACATAGTAAAAGCAATTTACAGCAAACTGGTAGCCAGCATCAAAGTAAATGAAGAGAAACTTGAAGCAATCCCACTAAAATCAGAAAGTAGACAGGGATGTCCCCGCTTATCTTTTCAATATTGTACTTGAGGTACTTGCTCGGGCAATTAATAACATAAGGAGGTCAAAGGGATACAATTTGGAAAGGAAGAAGTCAAACTATCATTATTTGCAGACGATAAGATAGTATAATTAAGCGACCCAAAAAACTCTACAAGAGAACACCAACAGCTAATAAACAACTTCAGAAAGGTGGTTGGTTATAAAATCAACTCAAGCAAATCAGTAGCCTTCCTATACAAAAAGGATAAACAGGCCGAGAAAGAAATTAGGGAAATGACACCCTTCACAATAGCCGCAAACAAATAAAGTATCTTGGGGTGACTCTAACCAAACAAGTGAAAGATTTGTATGTGAAGAACTGCAAGCCTCTGAAGAAGGAAATTGAAGAAGACCTCAGAAAATGGAAAAAAATCTTCCATGCTCGTGGATTGGCAGGATTAATATAGTAAAAATGGCCATCTTACGGAAAGCAATCTACAGATTCAATACAGTCCCCATCACAATCCCAACTCAGTTTTTCATAGAGTTAGAAAGAGCAATTCTCAGATTCATTGGAATAATAAAAAACCCAGGATAGCTAAAACTATTCTCAACAGTAAAGGAACTTCTGGGGGAATCAGTATTCTGGACCTCAAGCAGTACTACAGAACAATAGTGTTAAAAATTGCATGGTATTGGTACAGTGATAGTCAGGTAGATCAATGGGATAGGATTGAAGACCTAGAAATGAATCCACACACTTATGGTCACTTGATCTTTGACAAAGGAGCTGAAAACATCCAGTGGAAAAAAGATAGCCTTTTCAACAAACGGTGCTGGCTCAACTGGAGGTCAGCTTGCAGAAGAATGCAAATTGATCCATTCTTATCTCCTTGTACTAAGCTCAACTCCAAGTGGATCAAGAACCTCCACATAAAACCAGACACATTGAAACTAATAGAAAAGAAGCTGGGGAAGACCCTTGAGAACATGGGCACAGGGGCAAAGTTTCTGAATAGAACACCAATACCTTATGCTCTAAGATCAAGAATTGAAAAATGAGACCTCATAAAATTACAAAGTTTCTGTAAGGCAAAGGATGCTGTCAATAGGTGAAGACAACAGTCAACAAATTGGGAAAGGATTATCACCAACCCTACATCCAGTAGAGGGCTAATATCCAATATACACAAAGAACTCAAGAAGCCAGATGCCAGTGAGCCAAATAACCCTATTAAAAAATGGGATACAGAGCTAAACAAAAAAACTTCACATGAAGAACTTCAAATGGCCAAGAAGCACCTTAAGAAATGTTCAACATAATTAGTCATTAGGGAAATGCAAATCGAAACAACCCTGATATTTCACCTTACACCAGTTAGAATGACTAATATTAAAAACTCAGGAGACAGTAGGTGTTGGCGAGGATGTGGAGAAAGAGCAACACTCCTCCACTGCTGGGGGGAATTCAAGTTGGTTTAAACAAGCTGGAAATCAGTCTGGCTGTTCTGCAGAAAACTGGGCATAACACTTCCGGAGGACCCTGCAATACTACTCCTGGGTATATACCCAGAGGATTTCCCAGCATGCAATACGGGCACATGCTCCACTATGTTCATTGTAGCCCTATTTATAATAGCCAGAAGCTGGAAAAAAAAACCAGATGTCCCTCAATGGAGGAATGGATACAGAAAATGTGGTATATTTACACAATGGAATACTACTCAGCAATAAAAAACAATGAATTCATGAAATTCTTGGGCAAATGGTTGGATCTGGAAAATATCATCCTAAATGAGGTAACCCAATCACAAAAGAACAAACATGGAATACAGTCACTGATAAATGGATATTAGCTCAGAAACTCTGAATACCCAAGACACAATTCACATATCAAATGATGCCCAAGAAGAAGGAAGGAGAGGTCCAGGATCCTGGAAAGGCTTGTTCCAGCATTGGAGGGGAGTACCAGGACAGAGAAGTAGGAGGGGGTTGATAGGAGAATGGGCAGAGGGAAGAGGGCTTAGGGAACTTATGGGGAGGGGGGAACTGGGAAAGAGAAAATCATTTGGAATGTAAACATAGAATAAAAAAAGAAAAAAGAACGAAAAAAAAAAAAAAAAAAGAAAGTTGATACCAGGGAGTAGAGTATTGCTGTGATAGGCTGGCCATATTTTTGCTTACAGTAATGTAGTTTTGGGGATTTTGGAAAACAATTGATTCCTTTAAGTGGGGCTTAAAGGGTCATACTGGAAGAAGCATTTAAGACAGTGGTGTTGAGTGTGAATTAAACTATGGAGGCCTGGATATAGATGTTTCACAGACAAGTTATATGTTTCTTAGTGTTCTAATGATATTTTATTTAAGATATGGCTGCTGTTTGCCTTTATCTGAGCCTCAGATGGAGAGATTCAGATTAAATGCATTTACAAAGGAAGTCCCAAATCAACCAAACTTAGACTCTGTCCTGTGATTCACTCGTATGGGGACCATTTTGATGAAGCATATCAGACTTACAAGGGAAAAACACAAAATGTATGGTTAACAGAGCAATATCTTCTGTTCAAAGTTATTCAATGGAATTATAGGAGTGGTGACATTGGGGCAACAATCCACCCAGTTAAAATTGTTTATGTGTTTGCAATTGAACAAGATATGGATTTATATCATGTTAAGCACTACTATTATGTAGTTATTTATGTCATTTAGACTTCTAATCTGAACTGAACAACAATGAAGATATGGAGGGCACATCTATGTTCTGGATGTTGAGGCATTTGATTTGACTTGGGATGACACATGATTTTGATTAAGATATTGAGGCACAGGGCCCATGAAAAGCTTAAATACAGTCATGGTGGTATATAGCTTTAGTCTCATGAGACAGAAAAAAAAAAAACCAGATCTCTGAGTTCAAGGTCAGTTGACAGAGAAATTTCTAGGACAACCAAGCCTAGGCACTGAATAATGGAACATGGGTTGGGAGGCAGGTTCCAGTCCCTGAATGTGCAGGACCGAGTCATGCATCAAAATTGGGGCTTGGCACCATGAATGGAGGCTCTGAGTGATTATTCGTGAAGTCTATGTGTAGGAAAAGACTTCAGTGAATTGGAAATGTCAGTACCATGGGATGATCACCAAGAAAAGTAGCCAAAGTGGAGTGGAGTCAAACAGAGCCTAGGGTGCTGCAGAGGACGGACATGGAGAAGTGACCACACCCTTTGGAGCAGTACAGAAGATCAAATCTGCATCCCAGACACTGTAACAAAGAAATTGTAAAGTTGAAATTGTCTCGGATACTCCAAGCTATTAGAGATACCTGTGGACTACCTGGTAAGTAAAGCTACTAACCTTTCCTCACCAGGGAGTGTAACCAGTCCAAAAGAAAGAAGTCATCTTTGTTTAGCTCCGTACCCCACTTTTTAATGGGGTTATTTGTTTCTCTGGGTTCTACTTTCTTGAGTTCTTTGTATATATTAGATATTAGTTAGGGTTGGTGAATATCCTTTCCCAGTCTGTTGGTTGACGTTTTGTCCTTTTGACGGTGTCCTTTGCCTTACAGAAACTTTGTAGTTTTATGAGGTCCCATTTGTCAATTCTTGATCTTAGAGCATAAGCTATTGGTGTTCTATTCAGGAACTTTTCCCCTGTGCCCATGTCCTCAAGGGTCTTCCCCAGTTTCTTTTTGATTAGTTTCAGTGTGTCAGGTTTTATGTGGAGGTCCTTGATCTGTTTGGAGTTGAGTTGGTACAAGGAGATGAGAATGGATCAATGCGATTTTTCTGCATGCTGACCTCCAATTGAACCAGCACCATTTGTTGAAAAGACTATCTTTTTTCTACTGGATGCTTTCAGCTCCTTTGTCGAAGACCAAGTGACCATAGGTGTGTTGGTTCATTTCTGGGTCTTCAATCCTATTCCATTGAACCGCTTGCCTGATAGTGTGCCAATACCATGCAGTTTTTATCACTATTGCTCTGTAATAGAGTTTAAAGTCTGGGATACTGAATCCCCCTGAAGTTCTTTTACTGTTGAGAATAGTTTTAGCTATCCTGGGTTTTTTGTTTTTCCAGATGAATTTGAGAATTGCTCTCTCTAGCTCTATGAAGAACTGGGTTGGGATTTTTATGGGGATAGCATTGAATTTTTAGATTGCCTTTGGCAAGATGGCCATTTTAACTATATTAATCCTGCCAATCCACGAGCATGGAAGGTTTTTCCATTTTCTGAGATCTTCGATTTCCTTCTTCGGAGATCTGAAGTTCTTGTCATATAGGTCTTTCACTTGTTTGGTTAGAGTCACCCCAAGATGCTGTTTGTAGATATTGTGAAGGGCGTCATTTCCCTAATTTCTTTCTCAGTCTGCTTATCCTTTGAATATATAAAGGCTACTGATTTGTGTGCATTGATTTTGTAGCCAGCCACTTTGCTGAAGTTGTTTATCAGCTGTAGGAGTTCTCTAGTAGAGTTTTTGGGGTCACTTAAGTATACAATCATACTTTGAATACCCAGGACATAATCCACAAATTAAATGATGTCCAAAAAGAATGGAGGAGTGGCCCCTGGTTCTGGAAAGACTCAGTGCAAGAGTATAGGGGAATTCCAGAACAGGGAAATGGGAAGGGGTGGATGGAAGAACAGGGGGACGGAAGAGGGCTTATGGGACTTGCAGGGAGTGGGGACCCAGAAAAGGGGAAATCATTTGAAATGTAAATAAAAACATATCAATGAAAAAAAAAGAAAGAAGTCATCTAATTTGAAAGGAATTCAACATCAGACATAGAAATTCAAAATTTGGAATTTACTCACTATGGATTTTTGAATGGTAATGTACATGTTGTGATATTACAAGTATGTATCTGCTTTTAGATTTTGATTTTACAACTGATTACACTTAAGAGATTGCATGATATTGCTCACTGTTTTTATTCCCCCTTCTAAGTAGGACTAAAGCATCCACACCTTGTCTTCCTTCTTGATTTACATATGACCTGTGAGATGTATTGTGGATATTCTGTGCATTTTGCCTAATATCCACTTGCCAGTGAGTGCATACCATGTGTGTTCTTTTGTATAATGGTTACCTCACTCAGCATGATATTTTTTAGTTTCATCAATTTGCCTGCAAATTTCATGAAGTTATTGTTTTTAATATCTGCGTTGTAGTCCATTGTATAAATGTACCACATTTTCTGTAACCATTCCCCTGTTGAGGGACATCTGGGTTGTTCCCAGCTTCTAGCTATTACAAATAAGCCTGCTAGTGGAGGACTTGTCCTTGTTATATGTTGGAACATCTTTTAGGTATCTGCCCAGAAGTGTTATAACTGGATTCTCAGGAAGTGCCATGACTAATTATCTGAGGAACCATCAGACTAATTTCCAGAGTGGTTTTACCAGCTTTCAATCCCACCAGCAATGGAGAAGTATTCCTCTTTCTCAACATCCTCATCAGCATCTACTGAGTTTTCGATCTTAGCTATTCTGACTGGTGTGAGATGCAATCTCAGGGTTGTTTTGATTTGCATTTCCCTGATGACTAAGAATGTTTAATATATCTTTAGCTGCCTCCCAGCCATTTGATATTCCTCAGTTGAAAATTTTGTTTAGCCATGCACCCCATTTTTAAATATGATTGTTTAGTTCTCAAAAGCCTAACAGTGCGTTTTAGTATACATTGCATATTTTCTATCTATTTATTAGATGTAGGATTGGAAAAGATCTTGTTTCAATCTATGTGTGGGAGGAGACCTGGAGCTGGGGGCTGAGGGAGACATACAGAGTATCAGGAAATTAAACAGAGGTCTGTTGTAATGGGGAATGGAGAACTAGGGGTAGCCACCAGAAAGTTCCAGATGTAAGAAAAGCAAAAGGCTCCCAGTAACCAACAGGGATGACAACTGAAATACCCAATAAAGGGGGTTGAGAACCTATAGAGACCAAATCCAAGTTAGGCACCTGGTTGAGGGATGGGGCTGCCTACCTTTTTTTAAAAAAAAATTAACCCAGAATTGCTCCTATCTAAAGGAAACACAGAGACAAGGAGTGGACTAGAGAATGAAGGAAAGGCCATTCAGAGATTTCCACACATGTGGATCCATCCCATATGCAGCCACCAAACCCAGACACTATTGCAGACACCAAGATGTGCTTGCTAACAGGAGCCTAATGTAGCTGTTTCCCGAGAGGCTCTGCCAGAGCCTGACCAATAGAGATGTGGATGCTTGCATCCAACCATCAGCCTGAGCACAGAGACCCCAATGGAGTAGCTAGAGGAAGAAGTGAAAGAGCTGAAGGGGTTTGCAATCACATAGGAAGAACAACAATATCATCCAACCAGATTCTCCCCCACCCCAACCAAAGCTCCCAGGGACTAAACCACCAACCAAATAATACACATGGAGGGATGCATGGCTCCCACTGTATATGTGGCAGAGGATGGTCTTATCTGGAATAAATGGGAGGGAATGCCTCTGGTTCTGTGAAGGCTCAATGTGAAAGGGAATGCTAGGGCTGTGAGGCAAGAGGAGGGGTTATCCTCATTGAAGTGGTGGGGGTGGATTGGAGAGGAGTTTTAATAGGGGAAACTGGGAAGGGGATAACATTTGAAATTAAATTAATATAATAATGAATACAATATCTAAAAAAAATTTAAAAAGAGACTGCATTAATCTAAGAAGAGACTTTTAACTTTCGACTTTTAAATATTTTCAAGATTGTGATAGACTACTGGTAATTGGGAAGTTGGACTAAATGTACTTGCATTATGATATGGCAAGATATGTCCCCCACAGACTCATGTGTTTGAGCAACACTGTGAGTGCCAGGAAGTGGCATATGGTGGTTTGAATATTCTTGGACCATGGGAAGTGGTATTATTATGGGATGTGGCCTTGTAGTAGGAAATGTTTCACTGTGGGGGTGGGCTTTGATTAAGCTCTATCTAGTGTACAAAGAGTCCCCCTTTGTCTGTTTTCACATTAAGATGTAAAACTCTTGGCTCCATTACACCAAGTCTGCCTATACAATGTGATGCTTGCCATCATCATGATAATTGACTGAAATTCTGAAACTGTAAGCCAGCCCCAATTAAATGTCCTTTATAAAAGTTTCCTTGGTCGTGGTGTCTGTTCAGAGCAATGAAATCCTAAGAGAGTATCCATGGGAGGGCACCCTTAACTGAGGAAAAGGGAAGGGAGGTATAGGGGAATAGAAGGGGAAATAGAGGGCTTGGGAGAAGATAAAGAGATGAAACTCTGGTCAGGATATAAAGTGAATTAATTAATTATAAATTAATGGAAAAAGAAATAAAAATCTAGACATCAACAAAACAAAAAATCAAATTGAATGTGAGCTCCACATATAAAAGAATTCTCAATAGGAGAATTTCAGTGACCTAAACACACTGAAGTGAATAGTCCACATCCTTGCAATCAGGAAAGTAGAAATTAAAACTGCTTTGTGATTTCAATTTACAATTTTCTTAATGGCTAAAATCAATAACACAAGTTGACAGCTCATGCTGGTGAGGATGTAGAGCAAGGGAAATACTTCTTCATCACTGTTCAGAATGTAAACTCATAGAGTCACTATTATAATCAATATGGAAGTTGCTCAGAAAATTGGAAATCAATTTTTCCCAACACCCAGCTATCCCAATTTTGGGCATACACCTAAAAGATGCTCCACAAGACACTTGCTCAATTCTTTTCATAGTGACTTCATTCATAATAGTCTTTCTCAGCCAAATCATTGATGAAGAAATTGTAGTATTTTTACACAATGAATTACTTTTTACTTAGCTGTTAGAAAAACAGACATAATGAAATTTATAGACATATAGATGGAACTAGAAAAATTAATCCTAAGTAAGGCAATCCAGAAACAAATATGGTCTGAACTCACTTTTAATAAGTGGATATTAGCTATAAAGTAAAGGATAATATGCTATAATTCAGTGAGCCAGAAAGGCTAAACAACAGGGATGGCTTCAGTAGAGACAAATGTATCTCCCCAGCAAGGAGAAATAGAAAGGATTTTGTGGAAGGACTGTGAGAAAGTGGGATTGGAAAAGGAGAGATCATATGAGGAAGAAGGGAGAGGAGGAGGGAAGGAAAGAGGACTGGGAGAGACAAGTGGAATTGTTGAGTGTTTAGTGGCAATGTGGAATCCTAATGCAGTATAAACTTCCTGGAACCTATGAAGTGACCCTAGTCATAATGGAGAATATGGAACATGAACAGGCCATCTTGTGCAACCAGGAAAACCTACCACTGGTGGGACTGGGAAACCAACCCAGGCCTAAAACTTTTGACCTCTCCTGCCTGCAAGATGTGCTAGAGTAATGGTAGCTCAGTGCTTATGGGAGAGACAAACTAATGGTTGGTCTAAATTGAGGCCCAAACCAGGAAGGGAGTCCATACATGACAATGCCTGGATGGCCAGGAATGAAAAGCTGTATGCTTCAGAGAAATATGGCTATACAAAATATGACTGATAAAAATGTCAGTGATTCCTTATAATATTCATAATGCTATATTAATAGATTAGTGAGTAGCCTAATCATCAGAGAGGCTTTTTTGAGCAACTGAATGGAAATAGATGCAGAGACACACAGATGAACAATAGGAAAGATAGGACAATCCAGGAAAATATGAGAAGAAAGGCTTGTAGGAGTGAGAAGTTTGGAGGACGCAAAGAGAATATGGTCCACAAATTCAACTAAGCAGGGTTCATAGGGGTTACAGAGACCAAAGGTATAATAATGGACCCTGAGTGGGTCTGTGCTAGATCCTCTGTGGTTTCTTATTTTGAGCATTTTGTGGGACTCCTAATGGTGGAGTGGATGTGTCTGACTCCTTTGCCTGCTATTGGGACCCTTTTCTGCCTACTGGGTTGCCTTCTCCAACTTTGATATTGTGATTTCTACCAAATCTTATTGGATTCTTTTATGGTATATTCAGGTGCTATCACTCCAGTGCCTGCTCTTTTATGAGGGGAAATGGAGAACAGCTTATATGGTGGATATTGGATTAGAGGGGACTGGAAGGAATAGAGGGAGGTGTGGCTCTGGTCAAGATATATTGCATAAAAAAGGAAGAAAGAAAAAGAGAATAAAAAAATTAAAAATATTAGAATGAAAACAAGCAATCAGTCAATCAAACAAACAAAACTCTACAATGTATTGATCTCTTGACATCCTGTAGTAGAAAAAACAACAATAACCAAGGGAAATTTTAATATCTAGAATAGTAGAATTGAACTTAGGCTGAAGAAGAAGGGAAAAGATAAACTCCTCAGAAGGCTGGTACTAGATGAGGTTGTAGTCATATAATCACACTCATTTGTCAATACCACTGACCTGAACATTAAATATGTGTGAAGTAATTCCTGAAGAAAAATGATGTTTTTCACAGATAAGCCCTTGGGATATGAGCATAAAGCTGTTAGTTCCTTCAAGTTACTTGAAGAAAGAAAATTAAAGGAACCTATCTGAACAGGACATTAAAAAGTAAAAATACCAGAAATAATTTTAAAATAGAGAATATTCATGTCGTTCAACCCAATTAACAAAATAATATGTAAAATTAAGGTTATAAGAAAAAACTTGTATAAAAGAAAAACTATCAAATAAATACACAGTAAAGGTTTTCAATAGATCAATTATGTTAATCATTTAAAATTTAAATAAATGAAGATAAATATTCTTGGAGATTAAATAAATAAAGGAAAAATATCTAAAAAAGAATGAAGTTAAAACAAGTTTCTCATCAGCAAAGTGCTATAATAAAAGGCAATTGACAAGCATTTAAATTAGGTTATACTTTTAATTATGTATCATATTCATAAAAATTAGGGCTCAATATTTATGATAATTTCAAAATTGTTCTTAAAATGCAAGATAATGGCAATCAAGTCTATATAATAGAAGTTGGCAATATGAAGTTAAAAAATCCCACATCTGTGACATGTATAAATAAAGGATTGTTTTTTAGAATTCTTCACTTTCCAGAAAAACTATTTGTAAAGTCTAAATTAGAAGAAAACTGGTTAACTATAAATTCAAAAAATGGTTAACTATAAATTGACTTAGGACTATATTTAAAAATCCCAAATGATATTAAAAGGAATGTATGTTAACACTATGAGGTTGTAATATTTTGTAGATATTTATTTTAAAAATAAAATGAAACAAAACTCAGATATTTGCACAAAAAGAAAAAATTAACACAACATACACATATTGGTACAAAGATCAGAGAAACACATCAAAACTGGAACATGAACACTCTTCAAGATTTCTCTTTGCACTAACACATCATAGAGAATTATGTATGTAATATGTAAAATTTATATGTAATAATTTGTGATTATTATTTATAATTTGTACTACAGTATGAGAATAATACCATTTTTTCATGAAGTATGGTTCTACCTCAAGAAAATTCATGCAATATATTAAAAGTTATTTCAACAAATACATATAAAAAACACTCAAGTTTCCTTAAGCTTCCTCATTTATTTTAGTTTTTGTTTTATGAGAGAAATTTTTCAAGGATTCTTTTACACATTTATCACATGGATTTAAAAATTGCAATTCTTTTTGTCCAAATGTTCTTCTTTAATTATTTTGAGAAACATACTTTTCATAGGACATCAATAAGTTAAAATAGCTCACTGAGATTTTGTTTTAAAAAGTAACAGAAGAAGGCATGGTTCAGGATAGGCATATCATTATAACAACAGTCCTCAGATTTTTACCTAATCTTCATTTTCCAGTGGGCACAGGTGAGTAAGTTTATACACGCTTCTTGATACAAGCATAAAATTCCTTAAAGTACATGATTACCAGAGGTGGTCAGATCTAACTAAGCTTTATTTGACGTCTTACACTTTCCAGATGCAGGTTGTGGCTCCTTCAGCAGTGACTGTTGAACCATGTATTACAGTGTTGATGAACTCTACTCAGACTGCTGAACAACATATTTTCCAATTTTTTAACTGCTCTAAATAGTATTAGCATGGTGCAAGATCTTCTAGTTTTTAACAGTTTTCAAACCCAAGATCTAATTTTTATTGATAAATCTCATCCTACTACATATTCAACATGACACAAAAGATTACTTTCTGGAATCACTTCTAACACAGATTTATGATCATCATTTCCTGTATTGGTGCAGTTGTCATTTTACATTGTATTTCCCCAAATAGTAAAGCATTCGATAAAAGCAGTGAGTAATTAAACATTCCTGAGGAGTAAGCACTAAACATTTTAAGTAGAAAAAAGTTATTTAATAAATTACAGAAAGATTAATCATCTTTATGCTATCCAGGAAATATCAGAAAGTTCACTGAAAAATAAATAAAATTCAGGTATCTTCAAGCCAGAGATATTACATATATATTGGGAAGATCTACATTGTGGAAACTAAAACTTAGTTGAGTGTGGGGCTCAGTTTGCTACACAGATTCTACGCTTGTAATTGTAAACCTACACAAAAGCCCAGGGCAGTGATGTCTTAAGATCAGAGTGCAAAGACACACCTTGATTCTTTTATTAAAATGAATTGACCTAACACTGAACAGTCTTCTAAGTAAATATGCTTATATTCATAAATAATCATGCAGTCAACATTAATTAGAGAAGATCATTTTTTCTAGTAAATTATAATAAAATTAGGCATGTATTAATACTCAAGGTACTACCAATAGTGAGAGTGTGTGTGAAGTGTTAAACAAGACAGGTGCACTATTCCCTCTAGGCAACATGTGAATGAAGGGGTACAAAGATTCTAGGAGCTAAAGTGATCAAGGCTGTGATATCTTCTGGATAAAACATTGCCATTATAATCATAAACTCTCAACAAATATAGACACCTCATTTGAATTGGCCTTCAACATCCAGGCATGACTCTAGTAAGGTTGAAAGGAATCATGGGCCTCACCTTAAAACTATTTTATGCTGATAGTTTCAAAAATGTAGAGAGTCAGTGCTTTCAGGTGTATTCTCACTAGTGAGTAAATCAAGTTTGAAAATACAGCTCCAATTTAAGTGTTACACATATTTTCTGAGTTAATAAATGTATCATATATCAACACTAAAATTATGATGCTGGGAAAGGGACAGGCATGAATGATATGCTGTTTATAGGATTGGAGCAATGTGAATGAAAATAGGAAGTCAGAATATCAAGAATATATTGTGGTGCTCCAGAGACCAGAGGTCTTGAACCAGACCAATAACTGGATGTAATGAACATCTGCAGAAAAAACTGTTTGGATAAGAGTGTATACTGTGTGACACATTGCAATGCTAGCAGTTTCATTGACACGATGTTTATTTGTTCATTTATATTTTTATTTGTTTTGATTTGTGGGAACATTTGCAAGGGAAGAAAGTATATATGGAAGAATGGAAGGATGAGTGGGATCTGATGCTTGTGAAACATACAAGGAATAAATTTTTAAAGATCCAGAAAATATTGTCAACAAAATAATAAAAGAAAATTTCCTAGTCTAAAGAAGGAGATGCCTATAAAAGCACAAGAAATGTATAGAACACCAAATAGATTAGAAAAGAAAATGAAGACTGTAAAAACAGTAATCAAAATACTAATATTCAAAACAAAAAATTGAAACTAAAAGCTGTGAGAGGAAAAAAGTAAGTATAATATAAAATCAAACCTATCAAAATATAGCTGACTTTTTAATGGAAACTCTAAAAGGAAGAAAGGCCTGGACATTCTGCTAAGAGGCCACAATTTCATCCCAGACTACAATAATCAGAAAAATTGTCAATAAACATAGAAGGAGAAAACAAGATTTATCATGAGAAAGCCAAATTTAAGCAATAGTTATCTACAGCTGAGCTCTACAAAACAATATTAGAAAGAAAATTCCAACCAAGGAGATCAACTACAACTAAGAAATAAATTATCTCTACTCTAACACAAGGAGATCATCTACACCATAGGCAATAAATAATATCACATTAGCAAAAGAAGACACACACACACACACACACACACACAGCCAACACCACCTTCAAAATAATAGGAGTTAACAATCATTGGCCACTGACACTGAAAGCTCTTAATATCAATGGATTCAATTCTTCAATAAAATGGCACAGGCTAATGGAATGGTTGTGAAAACATTATCCTCCCTTTACCTGCATACAATAAATAAACCTCATCATAAGAAATGTGTATTACTTCACAGTAAAAAGCTAGAAAAAGGCTTCCTTAGCAAATGGACTCAAGAAGCAAGATCATGTAGACATTCTAATATCTAACAAGGTAGAATTCAAGACAAATAAATCATTAGTGGCACAGGAAGAAACTTCATAATAATAATCAAAAAGAATATTTCATGAGTATGACATCTCATTCTAAACATCTCCCCCAAATGCAAGGACATCCATTTTCATAAAAATTATTAAATGAACAAACTAATGAAAAAATTACATAAGAAATATTGAACACCATGCATTAATAGTGGAAAACTTCAACACTCCACTCTTACCAATGGACACATCATCCAGACAGAAATATAATATAGAAAATAAAGGAACTGAGAGACATTATGAATCAGATGGAAAATCCAACCGAACAGGTGAAGGAATTGAAGAAAACCATCCAGGATCTAAAAGTAGAAATATAAACAATAAAGATATCACAAAGGAAGACAATCCTGGAGGTAGAAAACCTAGAAATGAGATCAGGAGTCATAGATGCAAGCATCACCAGCAGAATACAAGAGATAGAAGAGAGGACCTGAGGTACACAAGATACCATAGAAACCAATGACACAGCAACAAAAGAAAATGCAAAAGATTCCCAATTCAAAGGGCCAAAAAACACCTTCAACAAAATCATAGAAGAAAACCTCCCTAACCTAATGAAAGAGATGGCCATAAATAACAAGAAGGCTAAAGAACTCCTAATAGCTTTTACTTGAACCAGAAAAGAAACACCTCCCTACACATAGTAATCACAACACTAAATGCACAAAACAAAGAAAGAAAAAGCTGTAAGGGAAAAACTCCAATTACCACATAAAGTTAGATATATCAGAATTATACCTGAATTCTCAAAGAGACTTTAAAAGCCAGAAGATAATGGACTTATATCATGCAGGCCCTAAGAGAACATAAATGCCAGCCCAGGCTACTATACCCCGCAAAAAATCTCAATCACCATAGATGGAGGTAGCATGATATCCCATGACAAAACCAAGTTTACACAACATCTTTCCACTGATCCATTCCTACAGAGGATAATAGAAGAAAAACTCCATTACAAGGATGGTAACTATGCCAAAATAAAAACAAGATATTAATCATGTCAAAACAAAACCAAAAGTAGAAAATCACACAAACATAATAACACCTCTAACAACAAAAATAACAGGAGTCAGCAACAAATCATTGTCTGTCAACATCAATGGACTCAATTCCTAAACAAAAGAAATAGGCTAAAATACTAAATATGTAAATAGTACCCAGCATTTTGCTATATACAGGTAACACACCTCAGTGGCAAAGACATATTACCTCAGAGTAAAAGGCTGGAAAATTTTTTTCTAAGCAAATAGTCCCAAGAAACAAGCTGGAGTATCAATACTAATTTCCAATAAAAGAAAAATTCAACCAAAAGTTATCCAGGAGATGCAGAAGGTCTCTTCATACACATAAAAAGAAAAATCTACCAAGATTTACTCTTAATTCTGAATATCTATACTCCATATGCAATAACAACCACATTTGAAAAAGAAATGTTCCTAAACACTAAAATATATATTGCACCTCACATATTAATAGTGAGAGATGTTAAAAAACATACACTTAACAATGGACAAGTCACTGAATCTGAAGCTAAACAGAAATGCATTGAAACTTAGAGAAAATATGAACCAAACAGATTTTACAATAATCCACAGAACATTCATCTTAAAATAAAATAATTATACCTTCTCATCAACTCATGATATCTTCACCAAAACTGACCATATAATTGGTCAAAAAACAAGCCTGAACAAATACAAGAAAAAATCCAAGGCATTCTATCAGATGACCATGGACTAAGGCTGGACTTGAATAAAACCAAAAAAGAAGAGAATGCCCACATACTGATGGAAACAGAACAACCCTCTACTTAGTTAAAGCTTTTCTAGAATTCAATGAAAATTAAGGCACAGTACAATTAAACTTATGGGACCAAATTCAAGCAGTGCTAAGAGGTAAATTCATAAAACTTACTGGTTTCATAAAGAAATTGAAAAGACCCTATTCTGGCAACTTAACAAAATATCTGAAAGCTCCGGAAGAAAAAGAAACAAACACACACAAGTACAATAAACTTCAGGAGATAATTAAATTCAGAGCCACAATAAATCAATTAGAAACAAAGAAAATAATAAAAAGAACCAATAAAACCAAGATCTGGGTCTTTGAGAAAATCAGCAATATAAATAAATGCTCAGCCAAACTAAATAAAAGGCAGAGATACTATCCAAATTAACAAAATCAGAAATGAAAAGGGAGATATATTAGTTTCAGTGTCTCTGGTTTTGTGTGGAGATTCTTGATCTACTTGGACTTGAGCTTAGTACAAGGAGATAAGAATGACTCAATTTGCATTCTTTTGTAGGCTGACCTCCAGTTGAACCAGCACCATTTGCTGAAAAGGCTATCTTTTTTTCCACTGGATGGTTGTAGCTCCTTTATCAAAGATCAAGTGACCATAATTCTGGGGCTTCATTTCCTGGTCTTGAATCCTACTCCATTGATCTACTTGCCTGTCACTGTACCAATACCATGCAGTTTTCAACACAATTGCTCTCGGGTACTGCTTCAGGTCGGGGAAACTGATTCCCCCCAGAAGTTCTATTACTGTTGAGGATAGTTTTAGCTATCCTGGGTTTTTGTTATTCCAGATGAATTTGTGAATTACTTTTTCTTAGTCTATGAAGAATTGAGTTGGGATTTTGATGGTGATATCAGCGAATCTGTAGTTTGCTTTTGGCAGGATGGTCATTTTTACTATATTAATCCTGCCAATCCAAGACCATGGAAGATTTTTCCATCTTCTGAGGTCTTCTTCGATTTCTTTCTTCAAAGAGTTGAAGTTCCTGTCATATAGATCTTTCACTTGTTTGGTTAGAGTCACACCAAGATTCTTTATATTGTTTGTGGCTATTGTGAAGGCTGCGATTTACCTCATTTCTTTCTCAGCCTGTTTATCCTTTGAGTATAGGAAGGCTACTTATTTGCTTGAGTTAATTTTATATCCAGCCACTTTGCTGAAGTTGTTTATCAGCGGTATGAGTTCTCTGGTGGAGATTTTTTGGATTGCTTAAGTATACTATTATATCATCTGCAAATAGTGATAGTTTGACTTCTTCCTTTCCAATTTGTATCCCTTTGACCTCCTTTTGTTGTATAACTGCTCTGGCCAGAACTTCAAGTACTATATTGGGTAAATATGGACAGAGAGGACAGCCTTGTCTAGTCCCTGGTTTTAGTGGGATTGCTTCAAGTTTCTCTCCATTTAGTTTGATGTTGGCTACCAGTTAGCTGTATGTTGCTTTTATTATGTTTAGGTATGAGCCTTGAATTCCTGTTCTTTCCAAGACCTTTAACTTAAAAGATGCTGAATTTTATCAAATGCCTTTTCAGCATCTAATGAAATGACCATGTGGTTTTTTTCTTTAAGTTAGACTCCCGAGAGCCAAATATCCCCCTTAAAAAATGGGGTATAGAGCTAAACAAAGAATTTTCACCTGAGGAATATTGAATGGCTGAGAAGTACCTAAAGAAATGTTCAACATCCTTAGTCATCAGGGAAAAGTAAATCAAAACAGCCCTGAGATTTTACCTCACACCAGTCAGAATGTCCAATATCAAAAATTCAGGAGAAAACAGGTGCTGGCAAGGATGTGGAGAAAGAGGAACACTCATCCACTGCTGGTGGGGTTGCAAGCTGATACTACCACTTTGGAAATCAGTCTGGCGGTTCCTCAGAAAACTGGGATTGATACTTATGGAGGTCCCTGCTATACCACTCCAGGGCGTATACCCAAAGGATTCCCCAGCATGTAATAAGGATGCATGTTCCACTATGTTCATAGCAGCCCTATTTATAATAGCCAGAAGCTGGAAAGAACACAGATGTCCCTAAACAGAGGAATGGATACAGAAAATGTGGTTTATAAGCACAATGGAATACTATTCAGCCATTAGAAACAATAAATTCATGAAATTCTTAGACAAATGGATGGAACTGGAGAACATCATCCTAAGTGAGGTAACCCAGTTTCAAAAGAACACTCGTGGTATGCACTCCCTGATAAACAGATATTAGCCTAGAAGTTTGGAATACCCAAGACACAATTCACATATCAAATGATGCCCAAGAAGAAGGAAGGAGTGGCCCCTGGTCCTGGAAAGGCTCAGTGCAGAAGTGTCAGGGAATACCAGGACAGGGAAGTGGGAAGGGGTGGACTGGGGAACATGGGGAGGAAAGAAGGCTTATGGGACTTTAGGGGAGGGGGGATCCAGGAAAGGGAACATAACAGCATAAACCGAGGAAATAAAAAAATTATTAGATCCTAAAACAAATGCCTATACTTAATGAAACTGTGAAATCTAGATGAATTGGGTGAATTTCTATACAGATATACATTCTAAAATTAAATCAGGGTCAGGAAAACTACCTAAATCATATGATAAGCACTAAAGAGATATAAAAATCTCCAACCAAAACCAAAAACAACAACAAAAGAAAAAAATGAAAAAAAGAAAAAAAAAAAAAAAAAAGGAAAGGGCCTGGTGGTTTTAGTGCAGAATTATTCTAACATACCTTCAAAGAATACCTAATACTTGGACTTTTCATACTATTCCATGAAGTAGAAACTGACAGAACTCTACCTAATTCAATCTTTAAAGCCATATTTATGCTGACCCTTAAACAACATAAGACCCAGCAAAGAAAGAGAAGATCAGACCAATTTCACTTCCAAATATCAGTGCAAAATTACTCAATAAAAGTCTCAAATAACAAATCCAAGCACAGATCAAAATGATCATTCACCACTATCAAGTAGGCCTTAACAAATTTTTTAAACAAACTTTAAAAAAATACATGATCATCTCAGTAGATGCTGAGAAAGCATTTGACAAAATAAAACACTCCTTTATAGTAAAAGTCTTGGAAAGATCAGGAATTCAAGGCCCATACCTGAACATAAGTAAAACCATTATACAGCAAACCAGTAGCCAACATCAAGCTAAATGGAGAATAACATGAAGCAGTCCTACTAAAATTAGGGACTAGACAAGGCTGCCCACTCTCTCACTACCTATTCAAAATAGTACTCCTAGCCAGAGAAATTAGACAACAAAGGCATGTCAAAGTGATACAAATTGGGGAAAAGGCCACCCAGAGACTGCCCTGCCTGGAGATCCATCCCATATACAGACACCGAAACCAGATACTATTTTGGATGTCAAGACATGCTTACAGATAGCATCCTTTTATAGCTGTCTTATGAGAGGCCCTGCCAGAGCCTGACAAAAAGAAAAGTGGATGCTCACAGCCAACCATTAAACTGAGGATGGTACCCCAATGGAGGAGTTAGAGAAAGGACTGAAGGAGTTGAAGGGGTTTGTAGCCACATAGGAAGAACAGACAACAGTATCAACCAGTCAGACCCTCCAGAGCTCCCAGGAACTAAACCACCAACCAAAGAGTATACTGGAAGGGATCCATGGGTCCAGCTGAATATGTAGCAGAGAATGACCTTGTCAGGCATCAATGGAAGGAGATGCCCCAGTGTAGGTGAATGCCAGGGTAGTGAGGTGGAAGGGGGGAAGGGAGGGACAGCACCCTCATAGAAGAACGGGTAGAAGAATGGGATAGGAGGGTTCTGGAGGGGAAACCAGGAAAGGGGATGACATTTGAAATGTAAAAATGTAAAATTTCCAATAAAAGTAAATTATAAAAATGAGTAATTAAATTTTTTAAAAATTGAAAAAATGAAGCTAAAATATTTATTATCAGCAAAACGATAGAATGAAAGGCCATCAACAAGCATTCAAAAACAGATTTTACTTTAAACATGTATCACATTCATAAAAATGAAGACTCACTAGTATATGATAATTTCAAAAATGTTTTTAAAATGCAAGATAATGGCAATCAACTATACATAAAAGAAGTTAGCAATATGAAGTAAAAAGAAAAAGCCCACATCTGAGACATGTATACCTAAAGTAATATTTTTTTTCTAGAATTCTTCTCTTTCCAGCAAAACAATTCCTAAGGTGTAAGTCAGAAAAAAAAAACTTGCATTTGAAAATGGTCAGCTACAAATTGACTTTGGATTATATGTTAAAAAGCCTTAATGATATCAAAAGGAATGTATATCAAGAATTAGGATGTTGTAGCATTTTGTAGATATTTAAATATAATAAAATGAAACAAAACACAGACATTTACAAGAATACACAAGAAGAAATTGGCACAACATAAACATACTTCTACAAAGATTGGATAAAATCATCAAAATTGGACCATGCACATCTGCTGGGGACAGCATGTAATGACAGGGACTGCCTGCAGTAGGTTGGGATGCAGACACTCAGGAGCCCACAGCAGCTCCTTGTATTAAAGGGTGGCATCTGGACCCTGAGAAGCAGGAGACATATCTCTCCAGGGAACCTACCATCTGAAATAAAGGACTGCCTGCAGTAGGCCTGGATGCAGACACCTGAGTAGCCTGTGGCAGCTCTTTGTAAAAAAACAATTGCTCTCATTTCTCCTAACCTTAGCCCTGAACTATAGCTGTGTAGATTTCATTTGTATGTGACTGCTTTTCAGTTGGCCTTGGTGTGCATAATTATTCTATTATATCTGACTTTTTTGCTTCTTTCTCCTTCTGCTCTGGTGAAGTATGTTAAACTAGATGTTTCCTGATGTAATGATTCTTAAACAGTTAAAAATTGAGGCATGGGGCACAGCACAGCATAGTCCTAATAGGCCACATGCATGCTATGTGTTCTCATACTGGGAACAATGCAATAACTGCACAATGGTAGTTCCAGATTAATGCTTGACTTGCAAAGAAATTTTGACAAAATTATTAGAAAATAAATTAAAGCCAGCATTGGAAACGCAAGAAAGAAATAAAACAATTAAAGTTATGAAGTAAGTTTTGCACAACATTTGAGAATGGTTCTTGGATAACCAAGTATAGAATATGTCAAATCTTATACTAGTAAAACTGGGTCATTGGGACTATTTGGAGGGTCATAGTACATAATGTGCAGAAGAAGAAAGCTAGTGGAACTATTGAGTTAAGGGTTAACTTGATTCTGGCCACTGCCTGTCAGCTTTGCCCATGTCATTTTTTATTAGAGATTCATATGAAAATGCAAGTAGCTGGCCTTGGAACTCTTAAAGTTAAAGTTTAAAAAAATGATATTTTTTCTATTATTATTACTTTGGCTGTAAGTCTGGAATAGGGAAGCTTGAAACTTTAGGGAAAAATTGTAATTCTTTATTCTTTGTGGGACATGGTTATTCTTTTGAATTTGATTTAGCAATGATTATACAGTGCCTTTTTATCTGATTTTGGAATATCCATAAAAGACTGGGGAGAGAGAAAGGCTAGAAAGCATGTAGAGAACAAATAGTGAGACTGTGGAGAGCAAGTGAGGGAGTAAATGCAGAGAGTGTGAGAAGAGCATGTGAGGAGTGAGTGAAGAGAGCATGTGAGGTGTGAATGGAGAGTGAGTGTCAGGGAAAGGAGAGTGTATGTGGTATGTGTATGAAGAGTGTGTGTGAGACTGAAAGGGGAACACAGAGTATGAGTGTGAGTTCAAAAGCACACAGGAAAAAAGCAGAGTGTGCTGGAGAATCCAGAGTGTATGCACACACAAGCTGCAAGTGAACGAGCAAGAGAGAATGGGAGCAGAGAATGAGAGAGGAGAGAAACTTTAAGCCTTGAAAAATTGCCTGTCAGTTTGTACCCAAAAAGTAGTCTGTGAATATTTATTATGTGCCTTCCAGATATCCCTGATTCCAGCTGAGAACTCCAATCCTGTGTAGAGGCTGGACCCTGACACACATTATTCAAGAATTCTCTTCCAAGTAGCACATCACAGAGAGTTTAGAGTCAATTAGCAGCTCTGTGAAGTGTTAATATATGAATGATGTGTGTAGCTATTTTAATTATAAAATTTAATTTTATAGTTGTTTTGAGTCAAATGCAAACTTAAGTTAAAAGCACATAGTACTATAAAACCAAGTTTGCTAAATGTTTTGCTGCATTATAGCTTAATGCCTTCTAGGAGAGTTTATTTCGCTATATACTTATCAAGAATCTTCAGTATTAACTTATACACACTGAAAACAAGGAAGAGTTTTGCCACAGTTAATACAGATAGGATGGAAAGTCATGAATATCTTGTGACCTAAGGGCTGATTACTTACCAGTACGGACACATTTGGGAGGAGGGGACCAGCCATTCTCTGTACATGTCATTGTAACTTGACCATTTGGAAGACTATAACCATTGTAACACTGGACTTTTACAATCTGACCCTGTATGTATTTTCTTTCCCAGTATGAAGATTCTCCATTCTCCACATAATGGAAAACACATTGGCCTAAGAAACATAAAAATTAAAAATTAAAATAAAATGAAAGCTTTTATTTGCTTAAAAATAAACTAAGATAAATGGCATCTTTATAACTGCTTAATGAGCATGCATGACATTCAAAAATAAAATTAATAACAAATACTTAAGAGAATAGCATTTATCTTTAGTCTGTATAAATAAAATATGCACATGTTGAAGGTATTTCCATAGTCGCTATTGTGTATATACATTTCATGAAAAGGTGCTCACAAAGACCAGAAACTAGACTTTTTGCTCACAAAATCTTTTGCTGGTTTTATGTTTGTCATGAGAAACTTAACTGTAATTTTATATGTGCTTTTTCTTTAAAAAAATTAAACACAGTTAAGTACAAAGGCATTGGCTTACTGAGGCATGGGACTTCTGGCTCCCACCCTTGTGCTGTGCATTGAAGGTAGTCCCAGTATGATCCTGAAGGAGTTGAAAACCCATTGTCACAGTAATAGCTGTACATCTTTCCTATGGGTACTGGGAAGTAGGGTCTCCGGCTTTCTTCATAATATAGACGTCCATATTTGAATTGTGGAAAATCACAAGGTTTCACTTGAAATTAAAAAGAAAAACACAGAAAAACACTCAGAGATAAAACTCTTGATCAGTAACTTACTTTCAAGTAATTATAATGACATGACAGAATAGTGTGTGTGGGGGACAAGAACATAAAACCAAAGACTACTTCGGTTTGTGAGGATGTCTTTCAACATGAAATCTAGTTATAGCTGATACCCCACCAGTGTTAATAACCAATATGACAACTGCATATTTATAATTTCACTGAAACTAAAATAGAGTATTAATATTGAATCATAGTATTCTTCTTGTAGCTTCGTATTGAAGTGCTCTATTGTTCATTGTATAATGTTTATATGCAACATATGATTACTCTTATTATATCTAATTATTTGTGATTATTCTTTATAATTTGTACTTTAGTATGAGAATAATATCACTTTTCATGAAGTATGATTCTGCTTCAGGAAAGCTCATGCAATATATGTAATGTTATTTCAACAAATACCAATAAAAACAATTTTCCTTAAGCTTCCTTATTCATTTTAGTTTTTGTTTTATGAGATACATTTTTCAAGAATTTTTACATATTTATTACATGGTTTAAAAATAGTAATTTTTTTATCCTAAATGTTCTACTTTAACAATTTTGAGAATTATACTTTTCATAGGACATAAGTAAGTTAAAATAGCTCACTGGGATTTTGTTTTAAAAAGTAACAGGACAAGGCATGGTTCCGATTAGGAATATCATTATTACCGCAGTCCTCAGACTTGTACCAAATTTTTATTCTCAAGTGGACACAGATGAGTGTTAACACCCTTTATACATGATTCTTTAAATGAACATAATATTCCTTAAAGTACACAATCACTTGAGGTGGTTAGTACCTAAATGAACCTCATTTGACATCTTACACTTTCAAGATGAAGGTTGTGGCTCCATCAGAAGTGATTGTTGGACCATTTATCACAGTGTTTATGTAGTCTATGCACACTGCTGATCAATATATTTAATAATTGTACAACGGTTCCAAAATATGAGAATAGCACAAGATCTTCTAGTTTTTATTGCTCTTCAATCCCAAGATCTTCTCCTATTCTTAGTTAGATCATTTTAAATTTATATTAGTTTATTGGCCTGTTTGTCTTCTGATGGGAATGGAAAGGAGATAGCAAGAGCAAGAGAGCAAGAGAGCGAGAGTGAGAGCCAGAGTCAGAGCCAGAGCCAGAGCCAGAGCCACAGCCAGAGCATCAAGGAATACTGGAGGTGAGTAGGATCTGGTAGAAAGTAGAAAGAAAACAATTATAATCAGAATCAGAATATATGCATGAAAAAAATTTTTTTTGCTTAAAAATATGGAAAAATTACAAGCCTGCTTCTTTTTCTGTTAACTATTTTTATAGGTTAAATGGTGTCTTCAAATGATGTTATATTTTAAGTCACAATAACCATTAATGATACTTTGCATGTCAACTTGAAAATTTTTATTGATGATTTTGAGATAGGAATTTTTTGCATTGACTCCTTTGATAATAGGAAGGGCAATAATGGCAGTAGCAAGACTGAAGAGAAATGCTGAATTATGACACACTATTGAACTCAAAGTTGAAGGAAGATGCTATTGAGCTACCAAACCAAGTAGCATTTTGCAACAAGGCATAGATCTGTGAATGGGAGGAATAAATAAAGAAAGCACCCCTGACAATATTTTGCAGCCCAATGACATTATGTTTCGATCTAAGGTCTTCAACTGTCTCTCAAATTTCCACCACTAATTTTGTGGTCATTTGTCATGACAGTCATAGAAGAAATCTACAAGAAGAACATGGAAATAAAACACCATTTTGTAGTTCTAAATCTAGGAGAGAATTGTTTTGCATTCTAATAATGTTTCACTTGATGTCTATGAACAAAATGATGTAATAAAACCTGACTGCTGTATTTTTTCAGCAAGACTAAAGCCAAGCTGAAAATTCATTTTAGTGAAACTTTTTATTTATTTTTATTCTCTATAGCAATGTTTTCTTGAATCTGCATCTGTACACCACCTACATGTATAATGCCATGATATGTCAGAAGAAAGCAGTGGACCTTCAGACTGGAGATACAGAGATTTCTAGGGTGAAAACATTCTCTTGAACTGGAATGTGAGAGCAGGGAACTAAGCCCAGGTCTCCTGTAAGAGCAGTGAATGTCCTCCTTTGCTGGTCCACCTCCAGCTGCTCATTTCATTCTTGACCATTTAAAGGATTTCAAGCAAAAGCAGGAATGCTTTGTAAATTGAAACTTTATTCTGGTTTTAAGCATCTTTTTTTTCCTCAATATATATTATGTTATATAAAGAAACTAAAATAGAAAAGAATTAAACCCAATGGTAGTTTGGAGGAGGAATTATTGCCAGACTATCTTTGTGTCAAAAAACAAGATTTAAAGCTGATAGGCCATTTGGAGATGTCTATGTGTATGTACTAATTCCAAAAATGTCTGAAAAATCATCTCATGTGATATTAGTATCTAACAGTAAAACAGAAATAGAGATGAAAAGACTGAATAGACATATTTACTAATAGTCTCACTCAAAATCAAAAACCATGATGAAAAAATCATGAAAGGGAATCACTGGGAAAATGATGTCTGTAGTTCACAGTGCCAGGGACAGAGAAGTACATCACACTGACAAAGTGAGAACAGTTTGTTCTGGGAGGAGAATCTCCAGCAGAGGAGGAAGTGTGCCCAGGACAGTCCCAACAGGCTCCATTTATGAGGTTGATAACTATCTTTGACAGATCCTAATAACCAGAAAATGAGAGGGTCTATCTCAGAGCTCATGTGGATTAACTTCCTAGACACACAAAATAGCCTCGTTACAGTGAAGACATCTATGAAACATTTGATGATTATAAATTAGACAATCTAGAACAAATCCTCAACATCTGTGTCCTACTAAACTTGAATACAAGGTGTAAAGAATTATGAATGGACAAGTGGTTCTGAATGAGAATTAAACTTGGAGAATAATGTGATAAATTGGAGTCAGCACTTGATTCTGCTAAGCTTGTAAAGAAGGATTAATGTTTTTTCTCAGACTTCCCAAAATCTTGGAGAAAGAACTCAGAAGCTGTTATTTATAAAAGTGCAGATATCTATTATGAAGAAGACTATATTTTTTAGTTATTTATTTTTGTACTCGTGGCAACATTGCTATGCTAGGTAAAAGTAATCCAAGGTATATTAGTATTTTATGCAACTCACAGTATTATTTAAAGACTTTATTTCCATGAATATTTACTTGAAATGTATTTGAAGTTTGCAATTGTGACTTGTCTGACATATCGGCATTCTGGTGTCTGAAAGAAGATGATCTTCACTGAGTTCAAGCTAGGGCAGTCTACATTTGTTTGAGGTCAGGCCTGGCTACCAGTAAGATGATAAGTTAGTTAAAAGAAGAAGGGAAGCAGGTGGCTGGCTGCAGAACTTCACTTCTCTCTCTCCTCCCCCAAATCCAGTCTCCCCATCTCATCTTCAGTTCTATAGCAGAAAACATGCACTTGTCTCCCTTTCATCTCTGACCCCCATCCCCAAAGGATCAGAAAGATCTTCTAATCCAACTTCTCTATACTCAACCCGTCTTATTTTCAGCCTCTGAAATTAGGAGGCATTCCAGCTGATAAAGCCAGAAAATCAGGTAAGCTAACTCAATACCCCCATCAATCACCACTCCCTCCTCTGTTCTGAATCTAATCCCAATTCCTCATCCCTGGATCTTCAATAGAATCCCTACAGAATACTTGATGCATCTTTCCTCTCCATCATCCTGCACATATTACCAAAGAATCTAGTAGATATTTCCCTCTAAACTTCTTCTTTATTATTATTTTTAAAAAGATACCAGCCAACTTGAGGGCTTTTGGGCCATGGTCAACATGTATCGAGTGTATCTCCATTGCCATTAAGCCAGATGGCATGCATCCTGTCCTGGTGGGTGGGATCGTCAAATGCCTCAGGCAGGAGAGGTTCTTCCTAGTGGCCGTGAAGTTCCTTCTGTCTTCTGAAGAACACATGAAGTAGCGCTACATTGACCTGAAAAAATATCTTTTCTTCTCAGGGCTGGTGAACTACATGAATTCAGGGCCTATGTGGGCCATGATCTGGAAGGTGCACAATCTGGTGAAAACAGGTCCAGTGATGCTGTCAGAGAGACCAATCCAGTTGATTCGAACCCAGGCACTATTAGTGGGGATGTTTGCATTCAAGTCGGTCAGAAGATAAGCTATTCAGTGAGAAGGAGATTGGTCTATGGCTTAAGCCTGAAGAACTGATTGAGTACAAGTCTTGTGCCCTTGATTGGTGTATGCGTAGTCATGAATAGACCAGAGTTCTTTTTTGCACTACTGATGGGTTCCTAGACACAACTCTCCACCCCACTAAATGGGTGGATCATCGTTCCCAAAAAATAAAGACTTTGGAACTGGGGGAAAAAACAACTGCATTGTATTTATATTAGTTATTTATAGAAAGGAAAAATTGGTATCAGTTGCTGTGCTACAGAGTCTTATTGTGTAATTATAAAGTTATTACATGTTTTGTACAGCTTCTGGCTTTGTGAACAGATATATGCTTAGCTTAAAAGATATATCCATCCCATTATTAACTAAGTAATACTGTATACAGTAAGTTATACTTTGTTACTGATCTTCAGGGTGCCCGTTATTATACAACCTAGGTCAGCGAATATGAGAATATTATTTTAGATCAAGAGGAGTTACACTATCTCCAGTTTGGGAGTTGGGAAGAACCTCACAGGCATACCAAGTATTATTCTTTGTGAAAACATCCTAATGCTAACATATGAGCATAGCCAATCATGATGCAGACAAATACACAGGCTGAGGTGGTAAGCATGGTCAGTGTAGGAATATTTAAGAACAGTGAGGAGAAACCAACTACAACAGTGGCTTCCAACCTGTGGGTCCCAAGCCTGTTGGTAAACATCTATCTCCAAAACTATTTACATTAAAACTCATAATAGTAGCAAAATCACAGTTATAAATTAGCACTGAGTTAATTATATCATTGGTAGCCACCAAAACATAAGGAACTGTATTAAAGGGTCACAGCATTATGAAGGTTGGGGAGCACTAACTGTAAGGTTTTCATAAACTATAGATGAGCTAGATATTGCAGAACATGTTTTAATTCCATCATCTGGGGGACAGAGGGAGGTAGAGAGAGCTCTGTAATTTTAGGGCAACGTTGTCTACATATTGAGTTCCCAGACAGCTAGGACTACAGGGTGAGACCCTGTGTCAACAAAAATAAAATAAAACAAAACAAAACAAAACACCATTCCCAATGCTCTTAAATTCTTAACTGAATCTTGCTTCTTTTTGAAGACCCCTATCTCCTGCAGGTCTTTGCTGCTAACACACAGGTCACTCCTGTCATAGAGGCAGGTAAGATGACTAAAATCTTCACATTTTCCTCTGTTCTTCACAATAAAATCCCAGAGTCTCAGCAGCAGCTTTGCAACACTTGTGGCAGCATCCATCCACTGTGCCTCTGGTAGATCTCAGAGATCTTTCTGTGCTAAACTTCATCCCTTCACTCATTGCTTTATTCTACCACACAAGTCCAGCAGGCATTTCCTGTTAACCCACAATTCACTCCTACCTGGTAAGTAGCTAAACTAACTACAGATTTTAACCTTTCCATCTGTTTCTCCAAATCTAATCCAGTGATTTCATGATTGCATCTAAAAGCAGTCCTTCTGGGGTAGTCTCTTTACTCTCTGTACTAAATCTGAGACTAAATAAATACACCCTGGTGGAACATGCTCTGTCCTTTCCTCTTGTTTCTTCTCCCCAGAAACTTAGTGTATACCCATTCCTAAGTATTATCTCCATACACCTAGAAACACATTATAAATGGAACCCCCATTGGCCCCACTTATGATCTCCATAGAAAGTTTCCTACCAGGCAATAATCACACTATTTTAAAATTCAAAGAGGAAACAGAAACCAAGGAACAAAGACAAAACAAAACAAAAACTACATCCAACAAAGACAAAAGCAGAAACCAGCATATAACCCTATAATCTTTGAAATCGCACAACATAGGTGCCAGCATTAAAACAAAACAAGCAATAACAGCTAGGATGGTAGGTCTTCACTAGATGGCAGCAACCTTACCACAACAGAACCTTGTTATTCTAACAAAGCTGAAGCATAAGAAAAAGACAGGGGTAGGGGGAGGGATGGGAGCAGGGAGTTTCTAGGGGGGAAACTGGGAAAGGGGATAACATTTAAAATGTAAATAAAGAAAATATCCAATAAAAGAAAAAAGAAAGCCTAGGGATACAAACAAATTAAAAGGGTAAACAAACAAAACAAACATGCAAACAAGATAGAGGTCTTAATAAAGGAAATGAAGAAATCCAGGAAAAGACAAATAAAACTGGGGAAAAGACAAACAAAACTGTTAAAGACCTAAAAATAGAAATAAAACCAATAAAGAAAGGCCAAACTGAGGGAATTATGTACATAAAAAAATATAATTTGAACACAAATTCCTGAGGAATGGTTCAATACCAAAACCTAAAAGATGGATGGGAGGACCAGACCTTGCCTTCCAATTTCCATCTTTATCCAGACCTGATCTTTTGCCACAGAGCTCCATACCCAAATACCACCAGGAGAGAGCTGGGCTCCCAGGAGTGATGACACTCCTGTGAGCACTACTTCTGCTCCTAGGGACCCACCTTGAGCACTCAGGACACAGGAACAGTGGTGCAGCCTGAGACAGGATCCTTCTGGTTTCTGTCTAAACTGGAGCTGATCCTGTGCCATAGTGCTCCATACACAAATACCACTGGGAGAGATCTGGTCTCTGTGAGTACAGGTAAAACCACAACTTCTGCTCAAATTCCTGGCCCAAGAGGGACCCTCCCAGATCCATCAGGACACAGGAACTAGGGAACAGGCAGGGACAAGATCCTTCCCATTTCCTTCTGCACCTTAGTGCTAAACCTGGGCCAAAGTTCTCCACAATAAAATTTCTCCCTAAGAAAACTGGTGTCCAAGGAGTACTGACACACTGGTTTGCAAGAGAGAAAAGCCACAGTCTGAGAAAGCAAAACCTGCTAACATCAGAGATAACCAGATGGCAAAAGACAAGGGCAAGAACATAAGCAACAGAAACAAAAGCTACTTGGCATCATCAGAATCCAGCTCTCCAACCACTGTGAACCCTGAATAGTCCAACACACCAGAAAAGCAAGATTCTGATTTAAAGTCACACTTCATGATGATGATAGAAAACTTTAAGAAGGACTTAAATAACCCCCTTAAAGAAATTCAGAACAACACAGGTAAACAACTAGAAGTCCTTTAAGAGGAAACACAAAAAACCCGTGAAATAATTATAGGAAAATAAGCAAACAAGAGAAGGAATGAATCAAATCTTTCTGGCTCTAAAATAACATCAAAAATAACTGTATGCAGCAATCACTATTTCTTAATATGTCTTAAAATCAGTGTACTCAATTCCCCAATAAAAAGACATAGACTAACAGTCTGGATATGTAAACAAGACCCAGCAATTTGCTACATAGAGAAAATGCGCCTCTGTGTCAATGACAGACACTACCTCAGAGTAAAGGACTGGAATAAAATTTTCAAAGCAAATGTTCCAAAGAAAAAAGCTAGAGTGGGCATTCTAATGTCAAATAAAATCATCTTTCAACCCAAAGTTGTCAAATAGATTAAGGAAGGACAATTCATACTCATCAAAGGAAAAGTCTACCAAGAGCTCTCAATTCTGAACATCTATGCTCCAAATGCAAGGGCACCAACATTCATAAAAGAAACTTTAATATAATGCTCAAAGCACACATTGCACCTCACACAATAATAGTGGTAGACTTCTACACCCCACTCTCAGCAATGGACAGATCGTGGAAACAGAAACTAAACAGAGATACAGTGAAACTTAAGAAGCTAGGAACCAAATGGATTTAACAAATATCTATACAATATTTCATCCTAAAACAAAAGAATATACCTTCTTCTCAGCACCTCAAGGTACTTTTTCCTAAACTGACCATATAATTGGCCACAAAATATGCCTCAACAGATACAAGAAGAATGAAATAATCCTGTGCCTCCTATCATATCACCACAGACTAAGGCTGTTCTTCAATAGCAACAAAAACAACAGAAATTCCATGTACACATGGAAGCTGAACAATGTCCTACTCAATGATAACTTGGTCAAGGAAGAAATAAAAGAATTAAAGACTTTCTAGAATTTAAAGTAAACAAAAGTACTCCATACCCCAAATTATGGGACACAGTAAAAGCAGTGCTAAGAGGAAAACTCTGCTCTGAGTGCCTCCAAAAGAAACTGGAAAGAACACATACTAGTAGCTTAACAACACACCTGAAAGCTCTAAAACAAAAAGGAATCTAATAAACCCAAGAGGAGTAGACAGCAGGAAATAATCAAACTCCTGGTTGAAATCAACCAAGTAGAAACAAAAAGAACTATACAAAGAATCAACAAAACCAGGATCTGGTTCTTTGAGAAAAATCCACAAAATAAATAAAGCCTTAGCCAGAGTAAGCAGAGGGCACAGACACTGTATCCAAATTAAGGAAATCAAAAATGAAAAGGGAGATATAACATCAGAAACTGAGGAAATACAAAAAAAATCATCAGATCCTACTACAAAAGTCTATATTCAAAAAAACTGGAAAATTTGAATGAATTGGACAATTTTCTAGACAGATACCAAAAATCAAATTTAAAACATGATGAGATAAACCATCTAAATATTTTCATAACCTCTAAATAAATAGAAGCAATCATTAAAATTCTCTGGACAGGTTGCTGCAGACTCTATAAGACTACAGATGCCCTATTATACCCTACCTGCCCCTGCCATGTGTTTGTGTGTGTGTGTGTGTGTGTGTGTGTGTGTGTGTGTGTGTGTGTGTGTGTGAAATATGTAGCTGTGGGTATGTCTAATGGCTCACACCTGATATAGGAGGAAGCCTCTCTTGTCATCACTGAATAAAGTGCTAATATGCCAGTATAGTCAAATATAACTAGGAATAATTTAATTCTTTTACCCCGACATCCAAATTACATAAAGATTTAGTAAAGAAAGAGAAATAAAGAATTTCCCTTATGAATATAGACTTAAAAGTATACTCAATAAAATACTTGCAAACTGAATTCAAGAACATGTCCAACAGATCATCCACCATGAATTCATTAAGTTGGCTTCATCTAAGAGAGCAAGGATGGTTCAACATACGTATATCAATAGTTACAATAACTATAAAAGAAAACTAAAAGACAGAAACCATATCATCATCTATTTAAGTGGTTGACAAAATTCTAGCACCTCTCCACGACAAAAGTTCTAGAGAGATTAGGGACAAAAGCTGCCTAAATCAACATAATAATTCAGTTACAGCAAACCAATAGTTAGCATGTCCTCTAAAATCTGGAACAAGACAAGACTCTGCATGACTTCTCTATTCCAAAAATTGAATCATATATCAGAAGACTGATTAAGAACTTCTGTGCTCATGGAATGGTAGTATTGACATCCTACCAAAGGTAATATACGTATTCAGTGCAATCACCATATAAATTCTAACAAAATTTTTCACAGACCCTGAAAGTTAAATATGCTAAGTATTGATTCATATGTGGAGCTCAGTCATTAAGTAAATGATTATCAAGCAAGCTATTATCCATAGGCCCATGGGAATTTAGTACCGAGGAAAAGATTAGGGGGACACATCAATTTTTGTTAGAGGAAAATTAAAATAGGTTCTATAGGTGAATTTTGTGATGGAGCCAATGAGAACAGGAGGTGAAAAGGAGAGAATACAGGTAGAGACAACTAGGATTGAGTGTTATTTGAGGGGGAGTATGAAAATTTATTGCACTGTAATCTTCTTCTATATGAAGGTGTTCCTAATGAAGTCTGAAAGTAATGGGTAACATGGAGTTACTGGCCATCTCTGGTAAACAAAAAAACTTTCAGTCCTGGGATTTGTTTACATCTAATTGAGTTATTGGACACATGAGTGTCACAAAAGTCCCTTAAAACCCAGGTTATTTCCAAGACAATAACTTCTTTTCCCCAATCTGGCAAGTTCACATTTGTGAGATAACACTCACACAACTCACTAAACAGTGAAAGCATAAGCTGGTGGATACAAAGTAGCTTTCATTGCTGTGTTTTAGGGACAGGAGTAGAGGAAAGTACTCTGAAAGCTACGAAAAGAGAAACATATTCACCAATCCAGTCCCCAAACCTTTATTTAAAATGCTCTCCTGCTCATCAAATATGGCAGGGCAATTGTGGCACTGGTCTTGTCAGTCTAACAAATCAATGTCTAATTTGAATTAAGGCCCACATTTTGAGATGAAACCCATACTCCTTATTGCTTGGGTGACTGAGAACCAGAGACTGTGAGCTAGTGTAAAAACAAATAATACCGGTCTTGAAAAAATAAAAAGAATTAAATTATTCCTAGTTATATTTGACTATACTGGCAGATCAGCATTTATTCAGTGATGACCAGAGAGGCTTCCTCCTATATCAGGTGTGAACCATTAGACATACCCACAGCTACATATTTCACACACACACACACACACACACACACACACACACACACACACACACACAAACACAAACACATGGATGGCAGGGGCAGGTAGAAAAGTTGGGATGGAAAAGAGAGACCTTGGGACACTAGGTTCCAAATGGGGTCTATCCATCAAACCCCTTCCTTCAGAACTCAGGAAAACTGCTAGAAGAGGTAGCAAGAACATAAGGAGCCTGAGGGGATACAAGACCCCAAGAGAATAAGACCCTCCAAATCAACTGAGTTATTCTCATATGAACTCCTATAGAGTGAATCATCATGCACAGGCCCTAAATGATACTATATCACACCCTCTATATACATATTATAGTGTTACTTCAGTGTTTTTATGGGATTCCTAAGTATTTGAATCAATGGTTTTCTGATTCTTGTGCATTCTCTTGGGTTCATTTTCTTCCAAATTCCATGTAATACCATGTAATACCTCATGCTTTACTGTATTATATTTTATTGTGTTTTCTTGTTATGTCTTAGATGCCTATTCTTTTTTGACACAGAGGGAGTGGATCTGGATTGGAAAGGAGCAAGTGAGGAAGTGGAAACTTATAATAATGATATATTGCATAAGATATGAGTCTCTCCTCCACCAAAGAACACACATTGCATGCACTCACTAATAAGTGAATATTAGCCCAGAAGTTCAGAATACCCAAGATAGAACTCACAGAACTAAATTGAAGCTCAAGAAGAAAGAAGACGAAAGAACAAGTGCTCTAGTCCTTCTTAGAATGGGTAACAAAATACTCAGGGGAGCAAATATGGAGACAAAGTATGGAGCAGAGACTGAAAGAAAGGCCACACAGAAACTCCCCCCCCCCACCCCCAAATCAATCAAATATAAAATCACCAAACACAGACCCCATTGTGGATGCCAAGAAGTACATGGTGACAAGAACCAGTAAGAGCTGTCTCCTGAGAGGGTCTACCAGAGCCTGACAAATACAGAGGTAGATTCTCACAGCCAACAATTGATCTGACCACAATGTCCCCACTTGAGTATGTAGAGAAAGGACTGAAGGAGTTGAAGGGATTTGCAACCCCATAGGAAGAACAACAATATCAACCAACAAGAGCTCCCAGAGTCTAAACCACCAAAATGGAGGGACCATGGCTCCTTCCATATATGTAGCAGAGAATGGCCTTGTTGGGCATCAATGGGAGAAGAGGCCCTTGTTTCCGTGATGGCTTTATGCTCCACTATAGGGGAATGCAAAGACAGGGTGGTAGGTGTGGGTGGGGGTGCATCACCATATAAGGAGGAGGAGGGGTGTGGAATGGGGAGTTTCTGGAGGGAATCTCGAAAGGGGATGACATTTGAAATGTAAATAAATAAAATATCCAATAAAAAGGAAACAAGAAGTTTTTCCATTAAAGATAAAAAGAATCAAGATTATTTTATTATTGCAAGATTATAGATATGATAGATGATAGAAAGATGAATAGATAGATGGCTGAATGGATGATAGGTACAGATGGATGTAGATATAGATTGATGATAGATAGATAGATAGATAGAAGATAGAAATAAATAAATAAATAAATAAATAAATAAATAAAGATAGATAGATAGATAGATAGATAGATAACCTCCAGGAACTAAGGAAGCATGTTCAGGCAGCTAGCCTGAGTTCTCAATCTGGATTCCCAGGAAGAATAGAAAAAAAAAAAACCCTGAAATATCAATCATAGCAAATTTACGTACATGAGGTGAGAGTGGGTAATACAAATGGAAACTTCAACTTATTTTTTCAACTTTTCTAGTAAGTTCATGCTAGAAATCCAGAGCACCTGGTTTGATTATGTTATCTCTGCTGTTGCTCTCTGTTCTATTATTTAGAAGCATCTTGCAATAACACTTTCAGAGCAGAAGCCCAGGTAGCTGCCATAAGTTAGCTACCCTAGAAGATCAGTGTTGGACTGCTTATTTCCTGAAATGATGTTCTGCATCTGTTTGTCTATCATTCTTCAGTTTATCTGTGTGTCACATATTTATCTACTTGTTACTAATCACTTGTTCTTTTGCTTTGCTTGCTGTATACTTTGTAAACTCATTCAAAAGGAAAAGTGTGACTATTATTTTCCATACAGTACAGAATATCACTCACATAGTATTTACAAATAATATTGAATGCACTAAGCATAATGTATATATATATATATATATGTGTGTGTGTGTGTGTGTGTGTGTGTGTGTGCGTGTGTGTGTGTGTGTGTGCGTGTGTGTGTGTGTGTGTGTGCACAATAATAATTAGAGAGAAAAAGAAAGCCTGAGTCAGAGAACAAGGAGGGGACTATAGGACAGTTTAGGAAAATGAAGAAGAGCAATGCTATTACATTAAAATCTCAAATTATAAATGTAAAAAATAATATAAAGCAAACATTTTCTGTCATTTTGCAGATGGACTTTTCTCTCATTGGATTACTGTTTTCCAGTGACAACAATTCAAAGCGAAATGTTATAGCATAAGAAAATAAATTTAAAGAGAGAAAGGACCCAAGGAGCTCAAAGAGCTGTCAGCCCCATAAGAGGAACAACATTATGAACCAACCAGTACTCCCAGAGCTCTCAAGGACTAAACTACCAACCAAAGAGTCCACATGGAGAGACCCATGGCTCCAGCTGCATATGTAGCAGAGGATGGCTTTCTTGGACATCAAAGAGAGGAGAGGCCCTTGGCCTGAGAAAGTTTGATGCCCCAGTATCTGGAAATGCCAGGACAGGAAAGCAGGAGTGAGTAGATTGGTGAGGGCGTGGGGATGGGATAGGGTGTTTTCAGATGGGAAACCATAAAAGGGGATAACATTTGAAATGTAAATAAAGAAAATATCTAACAAAAATAGTATTTTTTTTAAAAAGCCTATCTCATTAATAAAGGAAAGGAAAGAAAAGAAAAGAAAAGAAAAGAAAAGAAAAGAAAAAATGAGCTCTAAACTCTGAAATGATAAATGAGAAATGGAGAATCTAAAACAAAGTAATGTGAGGAATGAAGAGTTGCATAAATTGCCCCCATTATATGGAAACATTATTAAACAACAAATATCAAAATAAAGAATTCATGAAACCAGATTCAGGCTCAGTGACTAAATTCAAGAATCCTACTCCATCTTTAAAGTATTATTGCTAACCCGTGGATGTAGTGCCTTTATGAATCACTCAGGATGGTTGTTAAATCCTCTTCAGACACCGTGTTAATATGGTGGTAACATGATCTCCCACTTTCTACATACATTGGAGAGATCAGAAATGAGGAAACGAACATTACTTTCTTATCTTATTAAAGACATGTCCACTTGATGTAATATCTTTTTTTTTGAAATAGGAAAAGTTATTCATTTTAATGACTGTGAATTTAAAACATACCTAATTTGTGAAGACAATATCTCTCTGACATCCACCCAGATATATTTAGAGTCTGTCAGGTACTTTGTACTGTTCAATGTCTCTATTTATTTAGGTAGAATTTCATTTAAAGTTAATCTTGTTACATGTACTATTTACACACTTAAACGATGAATTTCTTTTTCTCTCCAAATTATAATTTAAAGACTATCTTCACTTATCAGATTAGAGAGCAGAGAAAACCCTTTTATTCAATTTTTCTCTTTTTTTGCTTATCAGAAACTATTTCCAGAAATAAATTGATTTTACTTCCAATATGTTTTCTGTTTTTACTTAAAATATTTTATAGTTTAGTTTCTATTAATAGTGATTTATTAAAGTTAAAATAAATTTACAATACTCTCATATACACACAGGACTTAAATATATTTGGCTAGAAAATGCATGTTTCAAATCTCTTTCCACTTACCTTCCCCTTTAGCAGTAGAAAGCCATGCAGTTAGAAGAATATTGGATAAGAGCAACATGCTACAGAACCCCATGTTCTAAAGCTTAAAGCCCCAGCTGTGGTGGCACTTTTGGGAACACTATCATTAGCAGTGCTGTGTATGACATTCCATTTCAGTGTATTACAAGTAGCCAGTTTGGTAAATATCAAAGTTCAAAGGGAAGGGCCAAACAAACCATGTTTAATCAATGATTTCACAATAATGAGTTAATTATTTTACATTTATTAAGCAGTATAATATCATTTAATTTTTAGTGCTAGTCTCCTAGTCAGTCAAATTGTTATGCAGAAAGGAAGATAAAAGAATAAATTACTTTTGCATTCTTATAGTTGTGATAGCTGGTTAGGATTGTTGGTTGATTTTCATTTTTGTAAGCTTACGTGGCTACTTCTGGTAAAATAAATGCTAGTCCTTAGGTAGGAAGTTTCAGAATAGACACAGCTTAGGGTAATTTGAGTCATGTGATATGGAATACACCCTTTAGACTTATCTTCCTTTTGGTGGCAATAAAGTGCCACAGAAACAGTCATCAGTATCTTGAGTTCTATTAGACAACCTTGACCAATGCCTCGAAGTTTAGTATTGTGTTTAGAAGATGGTTTTGATTTTGGATATATGCCTTTATATATAGAACTGTATGTGTATACACACACACACACACACACACACACACACACACTGAGTTGAGGGAGAGGTTAATAATATGGTTCCTTATGGCATTCCCATGCACTATTTCAATATTCATTCCATATATTCTGTTACTCTAGAGAAACCTGATTAATATACCAAGGCACACTGAAAACAGTGTTGGTTTAAATCTCTCTTAAATACATAAACTTCTAATAATCACATTCAATAACATAGGGTTTTTCAAATGTTGACTGGTTACCTTAGTCAAACAGGAGCTATGGTGAATAATTCTCCCCATTCTCAGAGTGTTGTACTATACACACACACACACACACACACTTATATACACATATATGTACATAAAATATATGTTATAGAATATATATGGAAATAATGCATTATATACTGTATGTGTGTATATAATAGGTATATGTGTATATACATTTATATTGTGCATATATATATACACATATATATACATGTATATGTATGTGTTTATGAACAAATACTTATCTACATATATAAAAGAAAAAATTAAAAACTCTCTAGTGTTTGCTGAATAAATATCACATTTTCAGTATCTGTCTTAGTCAGGGTTTCTATTCCTGCACAATCATCAAGACCAAGAAACAAGCTGGGGAGGAAAGGGTTTATTCAGTTTACAGTTCCAAATTGCTGTTCATCACTAAAGGACTTCAGGACTGGAACTCAAGCAGGTCAGGAAGCAGGAGCTGATGCAGAGGCCATGGAGGGATGTTTCTTACTGGCTTGCTCAGCCTGCTCTCTTATAGAACCCAAGAATACCAGTCCAGAGATGGTACTACCCACCAGGGGCCTGCTCTCCTTGATCACTAATTGAGAAAATGCCCCACAGTTGGATCTCATGGAGGCACTTCCCCAACTGAAGCTCCTTTCTCTGTGATAACTCCAACCTGTGTCAAGTTGACACACAAAACCAGCCAGTATACTATCAAAAAATTTATAAGATATATTTGTTCACTGGAAATTAAAAGCTGTTTAAAGATAATAAATAGCAATGCTTTACTCTATTAACTCTAAATATAAATATAGTTTTTATAAATTAAATTATATTTATTGTTACTTTACTTTCTTTATTAATTTACTTAGTGACTACATATGTATATGTAGTAGTTTCAATAGTTATGGCACACAAAGACTCATTTGCTTGATTGCTTGTCCATAGGAAGTGACACTATTAGGAGATGTAGCCTTGTTAATGTCGGTATGGACTTGTTGGATGAAGTATGTCACCGTGGAGACAAGTTTTGAAGTTTCCTGGCTCATACTATGCTCAGTGTGACACAATGTCTTTTGTTTGTAGATTCAGATGTAGAAATCTCAGCTTCTTTATCAGAGTCATGTCTGCCTGGACACTGCCATACTTTCCACCATGATGATAATGGACTAAATATATTAACTTGTAAGCTAACACCAATTAAATGTTATTCCTCATAAGAGTTGCCTTGAATAATATCTCTTAACAGCAATAAAATCCTGCTTAATAGTGTGTTCATTGCATGTTTATAAGTGATGTCAAATATTAATAGTTCTAATGTTAATATTACTCTAGTGATATAATCAAACATGTACTGAAAATGTTAATACATATGTATAATTGTTTGAATGTTTTATTATGGGCACAGCATACCATCTCCAAGTGGCACAGGAAGACAGATATCCACCCAGAGGAGTGAGCAGAGGAGGCAGTCAGCATAACGTGACTTCTCCAAATGGTACAAGTAGCCAGCTATACACCAGCAGCATGGAGGAGACAGCCAGCACAGCCTACACTCAGAATTGATTGGGCATACAGAGTTACATACCCAAATACAACTACAAGAGAGTGGGTCTCGCAGAAGAACTCTTATACTGGTGTACACAGAAAGAATGGGTCTCCCAGGAGACAAGAAAAGACACAGTCAGAGACAGCAACACCAGTTAACACCAGAGATAACCAGATGGCAAAGGCAAATGCAAGAACATCACCAACAAAAACCAAGGCAACATGTCTCCATCTGAACCAAGTTCTCCAACAACAGCAAGTCCTGGATACCTCAACACACCAGAAAAACAAGACCTGGATTTAAAATCACTCCTCATGATGATGTAAGGGGATTTCAAGAAGGACATTTATGACTCCTTTAAGAAATAATGGAGAACATGGGTTAACAGATAGAAGCCCATAAAGAGGAAACACAAAAATCATTTAAAGAAATACAGGAAATCATAGATCAATAAGCAGAAGTCCTGAAAGAGGCAATGCAAAAATTCCTTAAAGAATTAAAGGAAAATGTAAACAAACAAGTGAAAGAGCTAAGCAAAACCATGCAGAATCTAAAAACGGAAGCTGAAACAACTAGGAAATCATAAAGGGAGACAAATTTGGAGAAAGAAAACCTTGGAAAGAAATCAGGAGTCATAGATGCAATCATCAACAACAGAATACAAGAGATAGAAGAAAGAATTTCAGATGCTGAAGATACCATAGAAAGCACTGACTCAAAAGTCAAAGAAAATGCAAAATTCAAAAAGTGTGTAACCTAACTCATTCAGGAAATCCAGGACACGATGAGAAGACCAAATGTAAGGATTATAGGTATAGAAGAGAGTGAAGATTTACAACTTAAAAGGCCAGCAAATATCTTCATTAACATTATGGAAGCAAACTTCCCTAACCTCAAAAGAGAGATACCTATGAACATACAAGAAGCTTACAGAACTCCAAACAGACTGGACCAGAACAGAAATACCTCCTGTCACATAATAATCAAAACATCGAATGTACTAAACAAAGAAAGAATATTAAAAGCAATAAGAGAAAAAGGCCAAGTAACATATAAAGGAAGACCTATCAGAATTACACCAGACTTCTCACCAGAGACCATGAAAGCTAGAAGATCCTGGGCAATTCTCATACAGACACTAAGAGAACACACATGCCAGCCCAGACTACTATACCTAGCAAAACTCTGAATCACCATAGATGGAGAAATCAATATGTTCCATGATAAAAGCAAATTTACACAATATCATTCCACAAATACAGCCCTACAAAGGATAATAGATGGAAAATGTCAATACAAGGAGAGCAACTATACCCTAGAAAAAGCAAGACAGTAATCTTCTTTTAACAAATACAAAAGAAAATAACCACTCAAACATAAAAATAGCATCAAAAATGTCAGGAAACAACAATAACTATTCCTTAATATCTCTTAACATCAGTGGACTCAATTCTCCAATAAAAAGACATAGACTAACAGACAGGATAAGTAAATGAGACCCGGCATTTTGCTGCATACTGGAAACACACCTCAGTGTCAAAGGCATACACTACCTCAGAGTAAAAGTCTGGAAAACAATTTTCCAAGCAAATGCTCTCAGGAAACAAGATGGAGTAGCCATCCTTACATCAGATAACATTGACTTTCAACGTAAAGTCATCAAAAAAGACGTGGAAGGACATTTCATACTCATCAAAGGAAAAATCCATCAAGAAGAACTCTCAATTCTGAACATCTTATGCTCCAAATGCAAGGGCACCCTCATTTGTATAAGAAACTTTACTAAAGCTCAAAGCACAGATTTCACCTTACACAATAATTATGGGTGACTTCAACCCTCCACTCTCCCCAATGGACTGATCAGGAAAGCACAAACTAAATGGAGGCACATTGAAACAAATTGAAGTAATGGACCAAATGGACTTAACAGACATATATAGAGAGAGCATTCATCCTAAATCAAAAGAATATAACTTCTTCTCTGCACCTCATGGTACCTTCTCCAAAATCAACCATAAAATTAGTCACAAAACAGATATAGTCATCAAGAGATATAAGAATATCTATCTAATCCCATGCCTCCTATCAGATTACTATGGAGTAAGGGTGGTATTCAATAGCAACAAAAACAACAGAAAGCCCACATACCCATGGAAGCTGAACAATGCTCTACTCAATGATACCTTGGTCAAAGAAGAAATGAGGAAAGAAATCAAAGACTTTAGAATTTAATCAAAATTAAGGCACAACATACCCAAACTTATGGAACACAATGAAAGCAGTGCTAAGAGGAAAACTCATAGCCCTGAGTGCCCGCCCATAAAAGTAACTGGAGAGCTCATATACTAGCAGTTTCATGGCACACCTGAAAGGTCTGGAACAGAAAGAAGCTAATACACCCAAGAGGAGTAGAAGACAGGAAATCCTCAAACTTACAGCTAAAATCAACCAAGTAGAAACAAAAGGAAACATAAAAATAATCAACAAAACCAAGAGTTGGTTCTTTGTGAAAATCAACAAGATAGATAAACCCCTAGCCAGACTAACCAGAGGGCACAGAGGGAGTGTCCAAACTAACAAAATCAGAAATGAAATGGGAGATATAAAAATAGAAAGTGAGGAAATTAAAAAAATTATCAGATCCTACCTTAAAAGTCTATACTCAACACTACTGGAAAATCTGGAGGAAATGGACAATTTTCTACACAGAAACCAACTATTTAAATTAAATCATGATCAAATAGATCATTTAAACAGTCTCATAATCCCTAAAGAAATAGAATTGGTCATTGAAAGCTTTCCAAACAAAAAAAGCACAGGACCAGGCAGTTTTAATGCAGAATTCTATCAGACCTTCAAAGAAGACCTAACACCAACACTCTTCAAATTATACCACAAAAAAGAAGCAGAAGGAACACTACCTAACTTGTGATATGAAGACACAATTATGCTGATACCAAAGCCACACAAAGATCCAGCAAAGATATAGAACTTCAAACCAATTTCCCTTCTCAAGGTCGATGTAAAAATACTCAACAAAGTTCTTGCCAACTAAATCCCAGAACACATCAAAACTATCATTTACCATGATCAAATAGACTTCATAGCAGGGATGCAGGGATGGGTCAATATACAGAAATCCATCAATGTAATCCACTACATAAACAAACTCAAAGAAAAAACTACATGGTCATTTCATTAGATGCCGAAAAGGAAAATTGACAAAATTTAGCATCCTTTCATGGTCTTAAGTGAACCAAAAACCTCCACTAGAGAACTCCTGCAGCTGATAAACAATTTCAGCAAAGTGTCTGGGTATAAAATTAAGTCAAGCAAATCAGCAGCCTTCCTATATTCAAAGAGTGAACAGGTCAGGAAAGAAATTGGGGAAATGACTACCTTCAAAATGGTCACAAACAATATAAAATGTCTTGGGGTGACTCTAACCAAACATATGAAATATGTTTGTTAATAAAGTAAAAATGGCTATCTTGCCAAAAGCAATATACAAATTCAATGCAATCACAAGCAGAATCCCAATTCAATTCTTTATAGAGCTAGAAAGAGCAATTCCCAAATTCATCTGAAACAACAACAACTACTACAACAACAAAAACAAACAAACAAACAAACAAACAAACCAAAACCCTGGATAGCTAAAACTGTTGACTATTCTCAACAGTAAAAGAACTTCAGTGGGAATCAGTATTCCAGAACTCAATTAGTACTACAGGGCAATAGCTTTGAAAACTTCATGGCATTGATATAGTGACAGGAAGGTAGATCAGTAGAATAGAACTGAAGACCTAGAAATGAACCCACATACCTATGGTCACTTGATCTTTGACAAAGGAGCTAATTTCATCAGTGGGAAAAAACGATAGCCTCTTCAACAAATGGTGCTGGCTCAACTGGCAGCTAGCATGCAGAAGATTGCAAATCAATCCATTCTTATCCCCTTGTACTAAGCTGAAGTCCAAGTGGATCAAGGACCTCCACATAAAACCAGACACACTGCAACTAATAGAAAAAACCTGGGGAAGAGCCTTGAACACATAGGCACAGGGGAAAATTTCCTGAACAGAACACCAATAGCCTATGCCCTAAGATTAAGAATGGACAAATAATAGGACATCATAAAATTACAAAATGTCTGTAAAGCAAAAGATACTGTCAATAGGACAAGACAGCAACCAACAAATTGGAAAAGATCTTTATAAACCCTACACCCAACAGATGGCTAATATCCAATATGTACAAAGAGCTCAAGAAGGTAAACTCCAGAGAACAAAATAACCCTATTAAAAATGGGGTACAGAGCTAAACAAAAAATTTCACCTGAGGAATATTTAATGGCTAAGACGCGCCTAAAGAAATGTTCAACATCCTTAGTCATCAGGAAAATGTAAATTGAAACAACCCTGAGATTTCACCTCCCACTGGTCAGAAGGGCTAAGATAAAGAACTCAGAAGACAGCAGGTGCTGGAGTGAGTGGTTGTGGGGAAAGAGGAACACTCCTCTGGTGCTGGTGGGATTGCAAGCTGGTAAAACCACTCTGGAATTCAGTCTGGGGTTTCCTCAAAAAACTGGGCATGATACTACCTGCTATACCACACCTGGGCACATACCCAGAGGATTCTCCCACATGTAATAAGGACACATACTCCATTATGTTCAAAGCATGTCGCACCCAGCCTCGACCCGCAAGGAAAGACACGACATGACAAGGTTCGTCTCTCCAATGCTTTATTCAGGATCTTTGCTTTCTTCTCTTACTGGAGGCCCCCAACCTTCTCCCTGCCACCCTTATATAGCCATCCAGCCCTGTCTGCAGTAGATAGATAATGCGCTGCTTCCTGCTAGGTGAACTAAGTAAATTCTTCATTAGCATATATGTGCAATAACATATACAGCAAGCACACTGCACATGCACTAAAGTTGTTTACCACCAGAGAGCTGCATCCAGTCGGCGCCATCTTGTAATGGCGACGATCAAAGGTGGCTTACCATATTTCCCCCGTTTATGTTATATAGAAGTCGTCCCAGGTCAGGGCTAATCGGGTCACTGGCATTCTGTTGACCAATGACCCCGTCTTAGGTCATCTCTGTCGCAACTTGGTCTTACCCATCCAAAGGTTACCCTGTTGCTCATCAGGCCCCATTTCTTAGGTTGATCCAAGCGCCGAGAAGTTGCCCATCTTTGGTTATCATTGGGTCCAAAACAGTACTTTATGCTCAGTGTACCCTGGAGCGAAAGCGTCTAAGATTTTAGGGAGGCCAGCCGAATAGAGACATCTTCCTGAGTGTCTATGGCTACGAGAGCCTGATAAACTGTGGCTCTATGAGCTACATGATCTTGTCTGATGCGGCAGAAGCACCAAAGGCAGACAAAAGCTGCTAAGCACATAAGTGCGGCTATAGCTAACATCCCAGCCCACTCTTTGATCCAAGAAAAGGCGCTGGAGATCCATGAGGTCAAGTCCCCCATGGTAATTGGCTTCAGTCTAGTAGCATTAAGCGAGGCTATCTGAAATAAAAGCTGTTTGCTTAATAGTTCTCCCTCAAGAGACCAATTTCCTTTCAGGAATTCACTGATATTGCACTTACTTTCTTTTAGAGCTGTCATATTCACTTGGGGGGGGTTAATACACAATCCTGGGGTATGTTTAATGCAGGATACCTGCACCATTGTTACAAGTGCATCAATTTCTTCCTATAGAATGTCTACTCGCTGATTCAAAAGCCGTATTCCAGCCTCTAAATGGAAATTATATTAAATGTGAGTCTGTAAGGCCCATGCAGACTGCTCAACTATGCTATTCATTACCTCTGCAGTCTGCATCTGAGATGCCATGGCAACTGCAGCGGTAACAGTGGCTGCTGCAGATATAGTAATGGCTGTAATAATGGCAGCAGTAATACCAAAATCTCTCTTGGCCCTGGAACAATTGTCCCACAGGAAAAGTGTTTGGGTCTTCTATTACTGGAATGGGCACAAACATGGGCAGGTGAACTACCAAGGCAGTATCATTGCCGCCATCCCAACATTCTGATAGATAACATTGTGTATGGGTACTGTTACAATCTAGGCGATCATCAGACACATTTATACTAACAAGGAAGAAAAAGGGTGGTTTGAGGCAAACCGGGGCAGAGGAATAACTTATGTTTTGCAAAAGTGAATTTATGGTTACATTAGGAAATCTGATTATCCTTTTGTTAACATTCCTAACAGCAGTTATATTATAAAGAAAAAAATCTTCTCCCTTAATGCAAGCAAGAGGAGCTAGTGAGGTAAAAGCATTCTGATGATTCGACAGAATCCAATTATACCATGGCTAAGCATTCTCCTCTCCCGTTTGATTCCAATTAAACTTATAGTGTCCTAAATGTGGAGAGAAACTAAATCCAAGGATAATTGACTTATTTCTATAGAAAGGAGATTGGCACTGTGTCGTTTGTGGAGGAAAGCTCACGAAAGGCAGGCAAGTAGGTAGTAGCCTTATTTGAGGGGAGGTCTGCTGAGTGTAATTGATTCCCGGTTCTCTTGGTCTAAGGCTATTGTGTAAAAATAAAAGGGTAGTTATGTTAAGATTAGAAGAGTTGTTTCTTCCTCCACCTCCTTCAACAGCCCCTTGACTAATTTGTGTGAATGCCGCTGCCAAGATGCCCGGGGATACCTGATAATTCTTGACAGGGTCTATCCAGTGGCCCAAAGTGCCATTACCCATCCATATGCATGGCAAAGAGCTATTCTTAAAAGTAAAGCATAAGGTTCCTAAAAGTGAATAATTTGAAGCTGTATACAGAGATGCAGGTTCTCCCATCGGCTTAATACATGGGAGACAATTATCACAGGATGGGGAAAACAGCATAGACAGCAGGGTGGAGTTATTATGAACAGGGAGTGGTATGGGCCAGGTTTTTGCTATGGCCCAAAGTGTGAGCTTATCCATCATCCCTAGGAGGAGACGAAGTATCAGGATAAACAACCATGAGTACTGAAGTCTCAGCATTCTCTCCGCTCTCTTGGAGTTTCACTTTCCATGTCAGTCACTCCAGCACCCAAATGGGATCATTCCGGTCCTTCGGGAAAAGACAAACAGCTCCCCTAGATCTTGTTATGATGGGATCTGGGCCAAACCATTGATTGGACAATACATCTTTCCATTTTACCATTTCGGTCGATTGAGGGCACTGAAGTGAATGTCGCTCAGCTGCGGACCGATTTTATGAGTCCAGAGTTAAAAAATTTAGGGTGAAGAGGGCGCTATGCGGTCCTTAGAGGTGTGGCCATAACCTATTCCCCCTTTTTGTTTTTCAAGGCACTCTTTTAGGGTGCGATGTGCACGTTCAACGATCCCTTGGCCCTGTGGATTGTACGGTAGGCCATGAGGCAAGGCAACTTGCATTTGGCTGCAAAATGAGGTAAAAGAACTGGCAGTATAGGCAGGTCCATTATCAGTCTTTAATGTGACTGGTTTACCCCAAGCTTCTCAGGCTTCTAGGCAGTGGGTAATAACATTAGTAGTCTTTTCTCCACTGAGTGGAGTGGCATGAATGGTACCAGAGCAAGTGTCCACTGACACATGGACAAAATTGAGTTTCCCAAATTCTGCACAATGTGTCACATCCATTTGCCACAACTGTAAAGGGTGTAGTCCTCGAGGGTTCAATCCAATGCCCGGCGTGGGGTGGAATATAACACAACGAGGAAAAAAGAGAACAATCTGTCATGCATCGTTTCGGGAAAGGTTAAATTTCTGTTGTAAGACCCGAGTCAGCACATGGAATTGTGAATGAAATTTAGATGCTTGGTCCAAAAATGATGCCATGAAGGCAAGCTTCATGCATGTGCATCGATCAACCACATCATTCCCTGAGGCAATGGGACCCGGCAAATTTTAGTGGTCTCTAATATGGAGAATATGAATGGGCTCTGAGCGGTCCCAAATAAACTGTTGAAGTTTTTGGAAAAGACAGTACACCGTGCTGGAAGAGGCAAGGGTCCCAGCGGTCTCTAAAAGTCGTACGGCCTTGACCACATAGGAGGAATCAGAAATCAAGTTAAAAGAAAAATGACAATTGCTTAACACTTTAATTACAATGGAAAGCTCCACAACCTGTGGTGACCTTGGAACAAAGTGGAATATGCAAGGCTCTTTTCCTTCAACTAAATAGGTCCCAATCCCACTTTTAGGTCCATCAGTAAATATATTGGGGGCATTTGGAATTGGTAAGGAGGCAGTAATTTTTGGAAAGACTACAGGATGTTCTTTATAAAAACCTAATAAAGGATGCTTGGGAAAATGATTATCTATTACACCCAAAAAGGAGCAGCGAAGTATAGCCCAGTCATCTAATGTCGCACATAAGATTGTCTACAAGTGAACTGGGTTGTCTACCGAAATGCTGTACAGCATATTTAATACCCAAAAGGGCCAGATTAGCTACTGTTGCGGGATAATGTTCAATAGATTGTGCAGGGGAGCAATGGAGGTGGATCCATAGCAATGGTCCATCCTGCCACAAAACAGCAGTGGGTTGTGTCAGAGTGGGCAACACACAGCATTATATCCTTATCCTCCTGCCATCTAGTTAATGTGGCTTGTTGTAGAACTTTCTCCACTTCTCGTATAGCACCTCGGGTTGCAGAAGTAAGGGTGCGAGGTGAAGTGAGATTAGAATCTCCTTTTAAAATATCATACAAGGGTCTCAAGATATGATTTGGGAGTTTAAGATAAGGACATAGCCAATTTATATCTCCCAACAATTTTTGAAAATCATTAAGGGTAGTTAGTTTATCTAAACGAAGGGTAATCTTTTGTGGCTTTATTTCATTATGATGGAAAACATTTCCTAAATAGTGGGTGACGTCAGTACGTTGCACCTTTTCTGGTGCAATATACAGTCCCCAACGTTCTAGAGCCTTGACAACATCAGCATAGGCAGAGTCAAGGAATTTATCATTATTTCCTGAAAGAAGGATATCATCCATGTAATGTAAACATTTCAAGTCTGGATATTGTTTTCTGATAGGATTCAAAGCTCTTGCTACATACAGCTGACACATAGTAGGGCTATTGGCCATATCTTGCGGAAGTACTACCCATTCATAACGTTTGTCGGGTTCTTCATGATTATATGAGGGAATGGTAAAGGCAAACCTTTTGTATTGGATGTATGAAGCGGTATGGAAAAGAAGCAATCTTTTATATCTATTGCTATGACTGTCCATCCAATTGGTAGGGTGGATAACAATGGGAGACCTCGCTGAACTGGTCCCATAGGTTGCATTTGCTGATTGATTGCTCTGAGATCATGTAAAAGCCTCCATTTTCCTGACTTCTTCTTAATAACAAAGATAGGTATATTCCAGGGTGAAGTGGAAGATTTAATATGTCCCAACTGCAATTGTTCTTTAATCAAGGTCTTTGCTGCCTCCAATTTTTCAGAGGGCATCGGCCACTGGGGAACCCACACTGGTTCCCTTGTGTGCCAAGTAATGGGGATAGACTCCCCAGTGGCCCCTAGGAAAAACCCAGCCCGTGTCTGTTTATTCTTGGTACTGCCTCTACTGGCTCTGGACAGCCCTGCAGATCCCTACCTAGGCCTTTCCCAGGTATATATCCCATGCTATCCATGATGTTCATGGAGGTCTTTGAATATTCATTGCTAAGTTTAATACTCATCTGAGAGAGGATGTCTCATCCCCATAATGTTATGAGGAGATCTAACACAAAAGGAGTAAAAAAACCCTGAATGTCCTTCTTCATCCCTCCAAGACAACAATTTTACACTGATGTTTGGAGAGCGTGCATAACCAAGGCCTTGTAAATTTTGTTGTGAATGTTGGATTGGCCATCCCTTTGGCCAATCTTTTGCAGAAATAATGCTCCTATCTGCCCCTGTGTCTAACAGTCCCATAATTTTTCTTCCTTCAATAGACAATTGGGCCATCGGTCTATGATCCAAATCTAGGGCCAGGTATGCGGAGTTTGGCTCTAGTGAACCAAAACCCCTATTTCCTCTAACCCTATTTTGCATAGTGAATTGTCTGTGAAGACTAGGCAACAGAAGAACTTGGGCAATCTTGTCTCCAGGAGATATTTCAGTAATACATCGTGGTGATTCTATCGTGATTTTTATAGTGCCCTCAAAGTCGGGGTCCACTACCCCGGGGTGAACTCGAACCCCCTTTAAACTTACTGATGCTCGTCCTATGAGCAAGCCTACTGTATTCTTGGGTAATGGGCCTTTGAAGTCCGTCTCTATCAATTAAACTCCCATTTGTGGAATCAATACGAGCCTGGTGGCGGAGCATACGTCCAATCCTGTTGAACCCCTAGTGGCATTCCTTGGTGGCATTGATAAGGGCACACATTGGGACATCTCGAGGTTTTCCCCTGGAGGTTCGACATGGCCCCATATATTCGAGGGCTCTTGGACGGGCTCCTCTATTGCTTATATTCAAGGAATGTCCCTGCAGATCTTTTACAGATCTACATTCATTTGCCCAGTGATTCCCTTTTCAGCATCTAGGACAGAGACCAGGATGATTCAAACGATCTTTCCGTTTTTTGTTGGGGTAATCTCTTCTATAATGACCCATTTGACCACAGTCATAACAGCCTCCCTGAGCTCCTCTAGTTTTTGTCATCTGCATGACTCCTGCAGCAAGCCCAGAATTACTAAGAGGTCCACCTATTTCTCTTCAGACTTTCATCCAGATCTCAAGTGGCTTGGTTTTATATGGTGTAATAGCTGCTCTACACTCTCAAGGGCATTGTTCATACACCGGTTGCTTAATCAATGGCATTGGGGTATCTGGATCCCCAAAAATCCTACCTGCTGCTTCTATTAACCTGGCTACAAAGTCAGAGAATGGTTCGGCACCCCCTTGTATGACTTTTTTAAGTTTTCCGACACCTCTTCTCTATTGGGAAGTGATTTCCATGCCCGTATTCCAAGTTGATTTATTTGAGTATAGACTTCTAAGGGGAATCCAGTTTGCTCTGCAGCAAATCTTCCTTGCCCTAGGAGCAAATCCCTGTCCCAGGCAGCTTGTCCATTTTGTTGATTTATCATTGCTTGTTCAGTAGCAAATTTAACCTGAAAAGATCTAAAATCCAGATACTGTCCTGGATTTAGGCAGGCTTTGGCCAGCTGCTGCCAATCCGCAGGTGTGAGAGCCAAATGCGAGAGGCTTTCAAGTTGAGTGACAGTATATGCTGGGGTGATTCCATATGGTTGCACCGATTCGGCTAAGTCCTTGATCATTTTAAAATCTAAAGGCTGATGGTAATGTGTCCCATTTTCCCGTTCTAAGACAGGAAGTGCCAAATTAAGGTCCCTACATACGACTTTCCAGGTGTCTGGACAAAATGATCTTTTTATAGGCTTCTCCTCTTTGTACAAATGAGAGGCAGAGGGTTTCAATTCCCTGCCATCTCTTTTTGGCAGTTTAGCCGGTTGGGAGAGAGGGCGATGATATTTGTCGTACTTAAATGCCTCCTCCTCAAACTCCTCCTCATCTTCTTCACTCAATTCTTCTTGTTCTAAGTCTGTCTCTAATTGAAACTCTTGTAGGGTAGAGTATAGCCTCTTGGTGTCACTCAATTTCTTTCCTTTCCTCATTGTGTGGCCTGTTTCACTTTCCTTTTCAGATTGGCTTTCTCTATGCTCTTGTAGAGCTTTATTCCCTCGCTTCTTTGCTTCCTCACAGTTTTTGTCCTCCAAACAAGCTCTCAAAATAGCCTCCAAATGGGCCTCATGCCTGGTTTAAGATCTTTCCTTTCCCATGCCCTATCTAAGTCCTTGCCTAGTTTATCCCATGAAGCAGTAGACAGGCTCCCAGAGACCGTGAACCATGGGGCGGCCCACTCACAGGAGTCTATAAAACATTGTATGTTTCTTGAGCTAAGTTTTATCCCTCTTGTGTTCAGCAAGTCCTTCAGGGCTATGAACACAGGATGACTGGCAGAATTGCCCATCCTGTGGCCGTGTTTAGCTACATGCAGATTACCACAGGCACTCCAGGCTGGTCTTTACTAAACAACCACACAATCGACTGGGGTTTTATGGCACCCACATGTGAGGAAGATGATCAAGGCTGCAATTGCAAAGATAGGAGTCAGCACTGCAAGCAACAAATAATGTTCCATTGACACTCAATTGTTACCTTGCCGGTAAACTTTATTGTTCCCCGCTGGAAGCCTTATAGTCACCCTACAAGCGAACTTTATTGTTCCTTTTCCTGGAAGCTTTATCATCCCCACTTACCCGGGGAACTTACCGGTACCGCTCCTGAAGTTAAGAGTTCTGAACCAAAAGAGGTCCCCGTACGGACCACCAGTTGTCACGCCCAGCCTCGACCCGCAAGGAAAGACGCGACACGACCAGGTTCTTCTCTACAACGCTTTTTTCAGGATCTTTGCTTTCTTCTCTTACTGGAGGTCCCCAACCTTTTCCCTCCCACCGTTATATAGCCATCCAGCCCCGTCTGCAGTAGATAGATAGTGCGCCGCTTCCTGCTAGGTGAACTAAGTGAATTCTTTATTAGCATATATGTGTGATAACATATACAGCACACTGCGCATGCCCTAAAGTTGTTTACCACCAGAGAGCTGCATCCAGTCAGCGCCATCTTGTAATGGCGATGATCAAAGGTGGCTTACCACAATAGCAACCCTATTTATAATATCCAGAAGCTGGAAAGAACCCAGATGTCCCTCAATGGAGGATCAGAAAATGTGATATATACATATACACAATGGAGTACTATTAAGCCATTAAAAACAAAGAATTCATGAAATTCTTAGACAAATAGATGGAACTGGAAAATATCATTCTGAGTGAGGTAACCCAATCACAGAAGAACACTCATGTTATGCACTCACTGATAAGTGGATATTTGTCTAGAAGCATGGAATATCCAAGACACAATTCACATATCAAATGATGCCCAAGAAGGAGGAGGAACAAAGTATGGATACTCTAGTCCTTCTTTGAAGGAGGAACAAAATACCCACATAAGGAGATACAGAGACAAAGTGTGGAACAGAGTCTGAAGGAATGACCATCCTGATACTACCCCACCTAGTAATCTATCGCATATACAATTATAAAACCCAGACACTATTGTGGACACCCACAAGTGCTTGCTGAAAGGAGCCTGATATATCTGTCCCCTGGGAGGCTCTGCTACTGCATGACAAATAAAGAGGGGGAAACTCTCAGCCAGCCATTAAACTGAGCACAGGGTCCCCAATGGATCAGATAGAGAAAGCACCAAAGATGCTGAAGGGGTTTGCAGCACCATGGGAGGAAAAACAGTATGAGCCAACAAGTAGTCCTAGAGCTCCCAGGGACCAAACCATCAACCAAAGAGTACACTTGGAGTTACCCATGGCCCCAGACACATTGGCAGCAGAAGATGATCTTGTTGGACATCAAATGGAGGAGAGGCCCTTGGAACTGGAGAGACTTGATACTGTAGTGTAGAGGAATGCCAGGACAGGTAAGTGGGAGTGGGTTGTTTGGGGAAGGGGAGATGGTTTATGGGATTTTCAGGGGAGGGGGGAACAAGGAAAGTGGACAACATATGAAGTGTAAATAAAGAATATAGCTAATTAAAAATAATATTTATTATTTCAATATAACTGATAGAAGTTCATGTACGAAAATTTTCTTAGATTTTATTTGATATGAACGTATTAGATAGGAGAAGCTCCACGGCCATACTCGCTGCCTGCCGGGACACAAAAGGATCACTAGGTACGGTATCACCCTGAGCTTTAGATTTCTGGTGGTGCAAACCGCCAGGGGTCTGCCTGCACTCAGGAACTGAGCACATAGGTGGTTCATCTGCAAGCCAGTCCATCACAGGACCTGTGTCCTATGTGAGAATCAACAGAGGGAGTGACCCCCACCACAACTTCTTCCCCCCATAACAGAGCAGACAGAGAACACCTGGTTGACCTTGACAACCTAAGTATAACATTGCTTGAGGCAAGACTGAGAAGGGTTCCAAAGGCACAAAAGAGGAAGCCAGCATATCAGTAATCTGTGCCAGAAGAAACCCAGTCATCCAGTGTTGCAGAGATAACTTTAAAGATCCACAGTAGGTTGAAGCACCAGCCAGTGACAATAAGACCATCTAACTCCTGGGAGAACCAGATGGCTAAAGGCAAACATAGGAATGTTACTAACAGAAACCAAGGCATTATGGCAGCATCTGAACCCAATTCTCGAACATTAGCAAGTCCTGGATACCCCAACACACCAGAAAATCAGTGGTCATGATGCTAGTACAGGAACACATGAAAGACATACTTAAAGAAATTCAGGAGAAAATGGATCAAAAATTAGAAGCCCTTACAAGGGAAACACAAAAATCATTGAAAGAAATTCAGGAGAATACAAAAGCCAATAAGGAGGAAACACAAAAATCACTTAAAGAAATACAGGAGAACCTTGATCAACAGGCAGAAGTCATGAAAGAGGAAATGCAAAAATCGCTTAAAGAATTAGAGGAAAACACAAACAAGCAAATGACAGGACTGAGCAAAAACTTCCAGGATCTAAAAACAGAGGTAGAAACAACTAAGAAAGCACAAAGGGAGACAACTTTGGAAATAGAAAACCTTGGGAAGAAATCAGGGACCATAGATGCAAATATCAACAACAGAATACAAGATATAAAAGAAATAATCTCAGATGCCGAAGATACCATAGAAACCATGGACTCAACAGTTAAAGAAAATGCAAAATGCAAAAAGCTTGTAACCCAAAATATCCAGGAAATCCAGGACACAATGAAAAAGCCAAATCTAAGGATTATAGGTATTGATGAGAGTGAAGATTTACAACTTAAAGCGCCAGCAAATATCTTCAACAAAATTATGGAAGAAAACTTCCCTAACCTAAAGAGAGAGATGCCCATGAATATGCAAGAAGCCTACAGAACTCCAAACAAATTGGACCAGAACAGAACTACTTCCCGTCACATAATATTCAAAACCCCAAATGTACTAAAAAAGAAAGAATACTTAGGGCAGTAAGAGAAAAAAGGCAAATAACATATAAAGGAAGACCTATCAGAATTACACCAGATTTCTCACCAGAGACCATGAAAGCAAGAAGATCCTGGGCGGAGCTCATGCAGATTCTAAGAGAACACAAATGCCAGCCAAGACTACTATACCCAGCAAAACTCTCAATTACTATAGATGGAGAAACCAAGATATTCCATGACAAAACCAAATTTGCACAATATCTTTCTACAAACCCAGCCCTAGAAAGGATAATAGGGGGAAAGCACCATTACAATGAGGGAAACTATACCCTGGAAAGAGCAGGATATTAAGCTTCTTTCATCAAACCCAAAGAAGATAACCATACATGTGTAAAATTATAATCAAAAATGATAGGAAGCAATAACCACTACTACTTGATATCTCTTAACATCAATGGACTCAATTCCCCAATAAAAAGACATAGACTAACAGACTGGTTACGTAAACAGGACCCTACATTTTGCTGCATACAGGAAACACACCTCAATGTCAAAGACAAAAACTACCTTAGAGTAAAAGGCTGGAAGACAATTCTACAAGCAAATGGTCCCAGGAAACAAGCTGGAGTTGCCATTCTAATTTCAGATAAAATTGACTTTCAACCTAGTGTCATCAAAAGAGACATGGAAGGTCACTACTTGCTTGTCAAAGGAAAATCCAACAAGAAGAACTCTCAATCTTGAAGATATATTCCCCAAATACAAGGGCGCCCTCATTCATAAAAGAAACTTTACTAAAGCTCAAAGTACACATTGCACCTAAAACAATAATTGTGGGTGATTTCAACACTCCACTTTCACCAATGGACCGATCAGGAAAACAGAAACTAAACAGGGAGACAATGAAACTTATTGAAGCTTTGAACCAATTGGAGTTAACATATATATATATAAAACTTTTTATCCCAAAGCAAAAGAATATACCTTTTTCTCAGCACCTCATGGTACCTTCTCCAAAATAGATCATATAGTTGGTCACAAGACAGACCTCAACAAATATAAGAAGATTGAAATAATCCCATGCCTCCTATCACTATGGAGTAGTAACAGTAAAAAGAACAGAAGTCCACATACACATGGAAACTGAACAATATCTACTCATTGATACCTTGGTCAAGGAAGAAATAAAGAAAGAAATCAAAGATTTCTTAGAATTTAATGAAAATGAAGGCACAACATACACAAATCTATGGGACACAATGAAAGCAGTGCTAAGAGGAAAACTCATAGCTTTGAGTGCCTCCAAAAAAAATTCGAGAGAGCTTACACTAGAAAATAAACGGAACAATTGAAAACCCTGGAACAAGAAGAAGCTGATTTACCCAGGAGGAGAAGAAGACAGGAAATCATCAAACTCAGGGCTGAAATCAATCAAGTAGAAACCAAGAGAACCATACAAAGAATCAACAAGACCAAAAGCTGGTTCTTTGAAAAAATCAACAAAATAGATAAACCCTTAGCCAGACTAACCAAAGGGCACAGAGAAAGTATCCAAATTCACAAAATTAGAAATGAAGGCAGATATTACAACAGAAACCAAGGAAATTCAAAAAATCATCAGATCCTACTACAAAAACCTGTATTCAACACAACTGGAGAATCTGGAGGAAATGGACATTTTCTTAGTCAGATACGAATTACCAAAATTAAACCAGGATCAAATAGACCAGCGAAACAGACCCATAACCCCTAAAGAAATAGAAGGGGTCATAGATAGGCTTCCAACCAAAAAAAGCACAGAACCAGATGGTTTCAGTGCAGAATTCTATCAGACCTTCAAAGAAGACTTAACACCAATACTCTTCAAACTTTTCCACCAAATAGAAACAGAAGGAACACTACCCAACTCCTTCTTCGAAGCCACTATTACGCTGATTCCAAAACCACACAAAGATCCAACTAAGAAAGAGAATTTCAGGCCAATTTCTCTTATGAATATCGATGCAAAAATACTAAATAAAATTCTTGCCCACCGAATCCAAGAACACATCAAAACGATCATCCACCATGATCAAGTAGGCTTCATCCCAGGGATGCAGGGATGGTTCAATATAAGGAAATCCATAAATGCTATCCACTACATAAACAAACTCAAAGAAAAAAAACCACATGATCATTTCATGAGATGCTGAAAAAGCATTTGACATAATTCAGCATCCTTTCATGCTAAAAGTCTTGGAAAGGACAGGAATTCAAGGCCTATATCTAAACATAGTAAAAGCAATATACAGCAAACCGGTAGCCAACATAAAACTAAATGGAGAGAAACTTGAAGCAATCCCACTAAAATCAGGGGCTAGACAAGGCTGCCCCCTCTCTCCATATCTTCTCAACATAGTTCTTGAAGTCCTAGCTAGAGCAATTAGACAACAGAAGGAAGTCAAAGGGATACAAATTGGAAAGGAAGAAGTCAAACTATCACTATTTGCAGATGATATGATTGTATACTTAAGCGACCCTAAAAACTCTACTAGATAACTCCTACAGCTGATAAACAACTTCAGCAAAGTGGCTGCCTACAAAATCAACGCAAGCAAATCAGTAGCCTTTATATATTCAAAGGATAAGCAGACTGAGAAAAAATTAGGGAAATGACCCCCTTCAAAATAGCTACAAACAGCATAAAGTATCTTGGGGTGATTCTAATCAAACAAGTGAAAGACCTATATGACAAGAACTTCAGATCTCTGAAGAAGGAAATCGAAGAAGATCTCAGAAAATGGAAAAACTTTCCATGCTCGTGGATTGGCAGGATTAATATAGTTAAAATGGCCATCTTGCCAAAGGCAATCTACAGATTCAATGCTATTCCCATAAAAATCCCAACCCAGTTCTTCATAGGGCTAGAAAGAGCACTTCTCAAATTCATTTGGAACAACAACAACAACAATAACAACAAAAAAAAACAGGATAGCTAAAACTATTCTTAACAGTAAAAGAACTTCAGGGGGATTCAATATCCCAGACTTTAAACTCTACTACAGAGTAATAGTGATAAAAAGTGCATGGTATTGGTACAATATCAGGCAAACAGTTCAATGGAATAGGATTGAAGACTCAGAAATGAACCAAGACACCTATGGTCACTTGATCTTCGACAAAGGAGCTGAAAGCATCCAGTGGAAAAAAGATAGTCTTTTCAACAAATGGTGCTGGTTCAATTGGAGGTCAGCATGCACAAGAATGCAAATCAATACATTCTTATCTCCTTGTACCAAGCTCAACTCCAAATGGATCAAGGACCTCCACATAAAACCTGACTCACTGAACCTAATCGAAAAGAAACTGGGGAAGACCCTGGAGGACCTGGGCACAGGGGAAATGTTCCTGAATAGAACACCAATAGCTTATGCTCTAAGATCATGAATTGACAAATGGGACCTCATAAAACTACAAAGTTTCTGTAAGGCAAAGGACACCGTCAAAAGGACAAAACATCAACCAACAGACTGGAAAGGATCTTCACCAACCCTAAATCTGACAGAGGGCTAATATCTAATATATACAAAGAACTCAAGAAAGTAGAACCCAGAGAACCAAATAACCCCATTAAAAATTGGGGTATGGAGCTAAACAAAGAATTTTCACATGAAGAACTTCGGAGAGCTGAGAAACACCTTAAGAAATGTTCAACATCATTAATCATTAGGGAAATGCAAATCAAAACCACCCTGAGATTTCACCTCACACCAGTCAGAATGGCTAAGGTCAAAAACTCAGGAGACAGCAGGTGTTGGTGAGGATATGGAAAAAGAGGAACACTCCTCCACTGCTGGTGGGATTGCAAGATGGTGCAACCACTTTGGAAATCAGTCTGGCGGTTCCTCAGAAAACTGGGTATATCACTTCCTGAGAACCCTGTTATACCACTACTGGGCATACATCCAGAGGATACTTCAGCATGCAATAAGGACACATGCTCCACTATGTTCATAGCAGCTCTATTTGTATTAGCCAGAAGCTGGAAAGAACCTAGGTGTCCTTCAGCGGAGGAATTGATACAAAAAATGTGGCATATTTACACAGTGGAGTACTATTCAGCCATTAGAAACAATGAATTCATGAAATTCTTAGACAAATGGATGGAGCTGGAGAACATTATACTAAGTGAGGTAACCCAGTCTCAAAAGATCAATCATGGTATGTACTCACTGATAAGTGGATATTAGCCTAGAAACTTTGAATACCCAGGACATAACCCACAAATTAAATGATGTCCAGAAAGAATGGAGGAGTGGCCCCTGATTCCGGAAAGACTCAGTGCAAGAGTATAGGGGAATTCCAGAACACGGAAGTAGGAAGGTGTGGATGGAAGAATAGGGGGATGGAAGTGGGCTTATGGGACCTGCGGGGAGTGCGGACCCAGAGAAGGGCAAATCATTTGCAATGTAAATAAAAATATATCAATAAAAAAGAAAGTATTATTTAGTAATTAATCATATGCTTTAGTAATATAATATATGATAGTTTGTTTGTTACATGTTTTGGAAATAATACTAATTCGAAGAATGACTCAATAAGTCTTCCATTCACTGTGAATTAAAGCCTTACATCAAAAATGTATCCAGGAAAATATGAGAAGGTTCTGAATAGAAACATACATTAAAGAACTTACATCTATATCTTGCTTGACATAGTTTTTCCTGGGACACATCATCTTGTGGATTAGGAATTTTGAATGGACTGCTTTTGCATTTTGCCATCAGTCTCTAAGGTTACAAATTAATTATCATGCAAAAAAGTTTTTATTAATGAGAAGACATGAATTAAACAATACTTGAAATGTAAATTGAAACCATACTAGTGATATGCAAATGAATTTCTAAACAATAAAGTCAACTAATAAATATATTGTGATTTTGTACACAAGTGGCATAATTGATGTGACAATTAATGCAGGTTGTACAAAGTAGAGGTGATCCTCTTGCTTTTCTTTCTTTCTTTCTTTCTTTCTTTCTTTCTTTCTTTCTTTCTTTCTTTCTTTCTTTCTTTCTTTCTTTCTTTCTTTCTTTCTTTCTTTCTTTCTTTCTTTTGTTTTTTTGGAGACAGGGTTTCTCTATATAGCCCTGGCTGTCCTGGAACGCACTTTGTGAGTCTTGGCTGGCCTCAAACTCAGAAATCTGTCTGCCTCTGAAAAAGAACTGAGTGTCAGCCTTGAGTTATATATCCTGTGATGCTAGCCTTTTGATTAAAGCCACGAATGAAGACATTATCCAATAAAAACAGGTAAAGGGGATTTATATCCAGCAGGGATTTGCTCCTAAAGAATAACAACTTGAAATCCCAGCAAAGGAGAAGTGGTCCTCTTTCTCCACATCCTCACCAGCATCTGCTGTCCCCTGAGTTTTTCATCTTTGCCATTGTCACTGGTGTGAGGTGGTATCTCAGGGTGGCTTTGATTTGCATTTCTGTGATAACTAAGGGTGCTGAACATTTCTTTAGGTGCTTCACAGCCATTCAGGTATCCTCAGTTGAGATTCTCTGTTTAGGTCTGTACCCCATTTATTAATAGGGTTATTTGACTCTCTGGAGTCTAACTTCTTGAGTTCTTTGTATGCATTTTATACATTAACCCTCTGTCAAATTTAGGATTGGTAACGATCTTTTTACACTCTGTCGGTTGCCCTTTGGTCCTATTGACAATGTCCATTGCCTTACAGAAGCTTTGCAGTTTTATGAGGTCCCATTTGACAATTCTTGTTCTTTTTTTTCAATTTCAATTTTTATTTTTATTGAACATCATCTTCATTTACATTGCCAATGATCAAACCTTTCCCTATATCCCCCTCCCATAGGACCCCTAAAGGGTCCCCTCCTCCTTCCCGCATCTCCACTTTTATGCTTCTCCACCCAACACATATTCTCCTTGCCCCCTTTGGTTTCCCATTGTTCTGGCCTCTGTTAAGTCTTTACCTGGCCAAGGACCATTCCTCCCACTGATGCCCAACAAGGCCTTCCTCTGCCACATTTTTGGCTGGAACCATGTGTGCCACTTGGTTGATGGCTCAGTCCCTGGGAGTCTTGGTGCATCTGGGTAGCCAAAATCATTGTTCTTCCCAAGGGACTGTGAACCCCTTCATCTCCTCTGAACCATCCTCCAACTCCTCCATTGGGGACTCCATGCCAAGTCTAATGGTTGGCAGCTAGCATCTGCCTCTGTATTTGGAAGGCTTTGGCAGGGCTCCTCTGGAGAAAATCATGGCATGCTCCTTTTGGTATACACTTCTTGTCCTCCATAGTAGTGTCTGTGTTTGTTGACTGTCTATAGGCTGAATCCCCAAGTAGGGCAGTCTCTAGGTGGCCTTTACTTCATGCTCTGTTCCACACATTGTCTCCCTTATTGCTCCTGTGACTATTTTGTTCCCATTTTCTGAGGAACTGAAGCACTCTCACTTAAATCCTTCTTCTTGAGCTGCCTGAATTGTAACTTGTTTATTTTGAGCTTTTGTGCTGTCTTAGTCAGGGTTTCTATTCCTGCACAGACATCATGACCAAGAAGCAAGTTGGGGAGGAAAGGGTTTATTGAGCTTACACTTCCACGTTGCAGTTCATCACTAAAGGAAGCCAGGACTGGAACTCAAGCAGGTCAAGAAGCAGGAGCTGATGCAGAGGCTATAGAGGGATGTTTCTTACTGGCTTGCTTCCCCTGGCTTGCTCAGCCTGCTCTCTTATAGAACCCAAGAGCACCAGCCCAAAGGTGGTACCACCCACAAGGGGCCCTCCCCATTTGATCACTAATTGAGAGAAATGCCCCACAACTGGATCTCATGGAGGCACTTTCTCAACTGAAACTCTTTTCTCTGTGATAACTCTAGCCTGTGTCAAGTCGACACATGAAACTAGCCAGTACATGGGCTAACATCCACTCATTAGTGAGTGCATACCATGTCTGTTCTTTTGTGATTTTGTTGCCTCCCTCAGGATGACACTTTCTAGTTTCATTCGTTTGCCTAAGAAGTTCATGAATTCATTGTTTTTAATAGCTGAATAGTACTCCATTGTGTATATATACCATAGTTTCTGTATCCATTCCTCTGTTGAGGGACATCTGGGTTCTTTCCATCTTCTGGCTATTATAAATAAGACCGCTATGTACATACTGGAGCATGTTTCCTTATTACATGTAGAAGCATCTTCTGGGTATATGCCCAGGAATGCTATATCTGGGTCCACTGATAGTACAATATCTAATTTTTTTTTGAGAAATTGCCAAAATGATTTCCAGATTGGTTTTACCAGCTTGCAATCCCACCAACAATAGCGAAGTATTCCTTTTTCCCATATCCTCTCCATCAACTACTGTCTCCTAAGTTTTTCATCTTAGCCATTCTGACTGGTGTGAGGTGGAATCTCAGTGTTGTTTTGATTTGCATTTCCATGATAACTAAGGATACTAAACATTTCTCTAGGTTCTTTCGAGCCATTCGAGTTTCCTCAGTTGAAAATTTCCTGTTTAGCTCTGTACTCCATTTTTAATAGGGTTATTTGACTCTCTGGAGGTTAACTTCTTGAACTCTTTGTATACATTGGATATTAGCCCTTTATCAGATGTAGGGCTGGTAAAGATCTTTTCCCAATTTTTTTGGTTGCCACTTTGTCCTATTGACTGTTTCCTTTGCCCTACCGAGGCTTTGTAGATTTATGAGGTCCCATTTGTCGATTCTTGTTCTTAGAGCATAAGCCATTTGTGTTCTATTCAGGAACTTTTCCCCTGTATCCAAGTGTTCAAGATTCATCCCCACTTTCTCTCTTATAAGTTTCAGTGTGTTTGGTTTTATGTATAGATCCTTGATCCACTTGCACTTGAGCTTTGCACAAGGAGATAAGAATGGGTTGATTTACATTTTTCTGCATGTAGATCTCCATTTTATTCAGCACCATTTGTTAAAAATGCTGTCTTTTTATTCCACTGGATGTTTTTAGCTCCTTTGCCAAATATCAAGTGACTATACATGTGTGGGTTCATTTCTGGGTCTTCTATTCTATTCCATTGATCTCCCTGCCTGTCTCCATACCAATACCAAAAAGTTTTTATCACTACTGATCTGTAGTAGAACTTGTGGTTAGGGATGGTGATTTCTCCAGAAGATCTTTTGTTGTGGAGAATATTTTTTGCTATCCTGAGTTTTTTTTTTTTATTATTCCAGATGAATTTGGGAATTGCTCTTTCTAGATCTATGAAGAATTGATTTGGGATTTTGATGGGAATTGCATTGAACCTGCAGATTGCTTTTGGCAAGATGGCTATTTTTACTATATTGATTCTGCCAACCCATGAATATGGGAGATCTTTCCACCTTCTGAGACTTTCGTCGATTTCTTTCTTCAGAGTCTTAAAGTTCTTGTCATATAGATCTTTCACTTGCTTCGTTAGTGTCACACCTAGGTATGACATATTATTTGGGACTATAGTGAATGGTGTCATTTCCATAATTTCTTTCTCCTCTTGTTTATCCTTTGAGTAGAGGAAGGCTACTGATTTGCGTGAGTTAATGTTATATCCAGACACTTAACTGAAGTTGTTTTTCAGCTTTAGGAGTTCTCTGGTGGAAGACTTCAGGTCACTTAATACTACCATATCCTCTGTAAATAGTGATATTTTGGCTTCTTCCTTTCCAATTTCTATGCCTTTGACCTCCTTTTGCTGCCTGATTGTTCTGGCTAGGACTTCAAGTACTGTATTGAATAGATAGAGAGAGAGTGGACAGCCTTGTCTGGTTCCCAATTTTAGTGGAATTACTTCACATTTCTCTCCATTTAACTTGATGTTGGCTACTGGTTTGCAGTATATTGCTTTCACTTTGTTTAGGTGTGGGCCTTGAACTCCTGATCTCTCCAAGACTTTTATGATGAAGGGATGCTGGATTTTGTCAAAAGCCTTTTCCATATATAATTAAATGACCATGTAGTTTTTTTCCTTTAGTTTGTTCATGTAGTAAATTACATTGACAGATTTCCATATATTGAACTATCCCTGCATCCCTGGGATGAAGCCTACCTGATCGTGGTGAATTATAGTTTTGATGCACTCTTGGATTTGGTTGGCCAGGATTTTGTTCAATATTTTTACATCAATGTTCATGAGGGAGATAGGTCTGAATTTCTCCTTCCTTGTTTGGTCTTTGTTTGGTTTAGGTATAAGCATTATTGTGGCTTCATTGGTTAAGTTGTGTAGTGTTCCTTGAGTTTCAATTTTGTGGAAAAGATTAAAGAGTATCAGTATTAACTCTTCTTTGAAGATTTTATGGAATTCCCCACTAAACCTATCTGGTACTGGGCTTTTATTTTTGATGGGAGACTATTAATGACTGCTTCTATTTCCTCAGGAATTATGGGACTATTTAGATCATTTATCTGATCCTTTTTTCACTTTGGCTCCTGGTATGTATCTAGAAAGTTGTCCATTTCATCCATGTTTTCAAACCTTTTTCAGTATAAACTCTTGTAGTAGGATCTGATGATTTTTTGAATTTCCACAGTTTCTGTTGTTATGTCTCCCTATTCATTTCTGATTTTATCAATTGGATAATGTCTCTGTACCTTCTGGTTAGTCTGGCTAAGGGTTTATCTATCTTGTTGATTTTTTTTTCAAAGAATCAGCTCCTTGTATTGGTGATTCTTTGTATAGTTCTTTTTGTTTATGTTTGGTTGATTTTGGTCCTAAGTTTGATTATATCCTGCTGTCTACTCCTCTTGTGGGTATTTGCTTCTTTTTGTTCTAGAGCTTTCAAGTGCACTGTCAAGCTGTTAATGTAAGCTCTCTCCATTCCCTTTTTGGAGGCACTTAGAGTTATGAGTTTTCCTCTTAGCACTGCTTTCATTGTGTTCCTTCCATTCTGGTATCAAGTGTCTTCATTTTCATTAAATTCTAAAAAGTCTTTAATTTCATTTTTTATTTCTTCCTTGACCAAGCTTTCATTGAGAAGAGCATTGTTGAAGTTCCATGTGTATATGTGTTTTCTATTACTGTTGTTTGAGCTTAAGACCAGCCTTAGGCCCTGGTGATCTGATAAGATACATGGAATAATTTCAATATTTCTATATCTGTTGAGGTCTGTTTTTGACCAATTATATGGTCAATTTTTGAAAAGGTACTATGAGGTGCTGAGAAGAAGGTATATTCCTTTGCTTTAGGGTGGAATATTCTATAAATATCTCTTAGATCCATTTGGTCCATAACTTCAGTTATTTTCATTGTATCTCTGTTTAGCTTCTGATTCCATGATTTGTCCATTTTTGAGAGTGGGGTGTTGAAGTATCCCACTATTATTGTGTGGGGCACAATGTGTGCTTTGAGTTTTATTAAAGTTTCTTTAATGAATGTGAGTGCCCTTGCATTCAGAGCATAGATGTTTACAATTGAGAGTTCATCTTTGTAGAATTTTCCTTTGACCACTCTCCTTATCTTTTTTGACAAGTTTTGGTTAAAAGTCACTTTTATTTGATATAAGGATAGCCACTCCAGCTTGCTTCTTGGTACCATTTGCTTGAAAATTTGTTTTCCAACCTTTTATTCTTAAATAGTGATTGTCTTTGTCACTGAGGTGGCTTTTTGTATGCAGCATAATGTTGGCTCCTGCTTATATTTCCAGTCTGTTAGTCTATGTATTTTTATTGGGGGAATTGAGACCATTGATATTAAGAGATATTAAGGAAAAGTGATTGTTGCTTACTGTTATCTTCTTAGTTAAAGGTGAAATTCTGGTTATGTATCTATCTTCTATTGGGTTTGTTGAAGGATTGCCTTATTGATTTTTGTACAGTGTGGTTTGCTGCCTTGTGTTGGTATTTTCTACCCATTATCCTTTGAAGATCTGGATTTGTGGAATGATATTATGTAAATTTGTTTGTGTCATGGAATGTCCTGTTTTCTCCGTTTATGGTAATTGAAATTTTGCTTGGTATAGTAGTCTGGCCTGACATTTATGTTCTCTTAGGGTCTGTATGACATCTGCCCAGGCTCTTGTGTCTTTTTTAGTCTCTGGTGAGAAGTCTGGTGTAACTCTGATAGGTCTGCCTTTATATGTTACTTGACCTTTTTCTCTCACTGCTTTTAATATTCTTTCTTTTTTTTTTAGTACTTTTGGTGTTTTGATTATTATGTGACAGGAGGTATTTCTGCTCTGGTCCAATCTGTTTGGAGTTCTGTAGGCTTCTTGTATGTTCATGGGCATCTCTTTCTTTGGGTTAGGGAAGTTTTCATCTATAATTTTGTTGAAGATATTTACTGGGCCCAGTAAATCCTCAGTTTCTTCTATACCTATAGTCCTTAGGTTTGGTCTTCTCATTGTGTTCTGGATTTCCTGAATATTTTGGGTTACAAGCTTTTTGCATTTTGCATTTTCTTTGACTGTTGAGTCACTGTTTTCCATGGAATCTTCAGCATGATATTCTTTGTTCTATCTCTTATATTCTGTTGTTGATGCTTGCATCTTTGACTCCTGAATTCTTTCCAATATTTTCTGTCTTCAGAGATATTATACTTTGCGATTTCATTATTGATTCTATTTTCAGCTTTAGATCCTGGATAGTTTTGTTCAGTTCCTTCACTTGTTTTCTTTTTTGTTTGTTTGTTTGTTTTGTTTTTTGGTTTTTGTTTTGTTTTGTTTTGTTTTGTTTTTCGAGACAGGGTTTCTCTGTGTAGCCCTGGCTGTCCTGGTACTCACTCTGTAGACCAGGCTGGCCTCGAATTCAGAAATCTGCCTGCCTCTGCCTCCCAAGGGCTGGGAATAAAGGTGTGCACCACCACAGCCCAGCCTTCACTTGTTTTCTTTTCCTGAAATTTTTTAAAGGAATTTTTGCGTTTCCTCTTTAAGGGCTTCTAAGTGTTATCCCATGTTCTCCTGTGTTTCTTTTAGGGATTTTTGTGATTCCTCTTTAAGGTCTTCTGCATATTGACCCATGTTCTCCTATAATTCCCTATGGGATTTTTGGATTGACTCTTTAAGGGTTTCTACCTGTTGACCCATGTTCTTCTGTATTTCTTTAAGGGAATTATTTATGCCCTTCTTGAAGTCCTACATCAACAATATGAGAAGTGATTTTAAATCTAGCTCTTGCTTCTCTGATGTGGTGGAGTATGCAGCATTTGCTGTTGTGGGAGACCTGGATTCTATTGGTGCCATGTTGCCTTGGTTACTTTTGGTAATGATCTTGCTTTTGCCTTTGGCAATCTTGTTATCTCTTGTGTTAGCTGGTCTTGCTGTCTCTATCTTCTCTGTCCTTCAGGCCTGTGTTTCTGTACTCCTTGGATTCCCTTTCTCTCTAATGCCCTGCAAGCACCTGGTTCTCCAGGAAGTATCAGGACATGGGGTCTCTCCTGTAGCAGACTTGGGCAAGGGTCGAATGCCCTGCAGGCTGCTATTTCTCAAATATTCTTTTGCTGCCAGATTCAAATGATATGCTGATTCCGGTTCTCAAATTCTTCACTTCAACCAGTTTGAATGCACCTAGTGGGGACAGTTCTCAAATAACCTGCTCCTGCCAGTTCTTGAATGCCATGCTCCTGCCTGTTCTCTAGAGAGTATCAGGAAGTAGGCTCTTCCCTGTATCAGAAGGGGCACAGGTCTACCACATCAAGTCGAACGGGGTGGTGGCAGCAGAGGAGGGAGGGGTAGAAGAGAAAGAAGAGGAGTGGTGATCTGGAGGTTGCTGGGTAGTGAGTGTGGTGTGGGATGATTCTTATTGAATAACCTGCTCCTGCCAGTTCTCTAGAGAGTATCAGGAAGTAGGATCTTCTTCATGTCAGATGTGGCACAGGTCTCTGAGAGCAGGACTCCCTCTAAGTGCAGGACTCCCTGCAGGTCAAATGCTCCCTTGCATGATACATGCCCAGACAATGGTAGAGCTGCCTAGCTCCTATGTGCAGAAGGAAAGCAGGCAGACTCTGTCCTGAGAGTCTTACTCTCTTGTTCCCTGCATACCTTGCTGAGCTGGCTGCTTGGTCACAGAAGCCAAGATGGTGGCAACATCATTCGACCTTAATTCTTGTTCTTAGTGCATACACCATTGGTGTTCTGATCAGGAAAATTTCCCTTGTGTCCATGTGTTCATGGCTCTTCCTCCAATTTCTCCTCTATAAGCTTCAGTGTATCTGGTTTTATGTGAAGATCCTTGATGCACTTGCATTTTGAGCTTTGTATAAGGAGATAAGAATGGGTAAATTTGAATTCCCCTTGTGCCCATGTCCTCAAGGGTCTTCCCCAGTTTCTTTTCTATTAGTTTCAGTGTGTCTGGCTTCATGTAGAGGTCCTTGATCCACTTGGAGTCGAGCTTAGTACAAGGAGATTAGAATGGGTCAATTTGCATTCTTCTGCATACTGACCTCAAACTGAAACAGCACCATTTGTTGAAAAGGCTATCTTTTTTCCAGTGGATGTTTTCTGCTCCTTTGTCGAAGATCAAGTGACCATAGGTGTATGGGTTCATTTCTAGGTCTTCAATCCTATTCCATTGATCCACCTGCCTGTCACAGTACAGATACCATGCAGCTTTTAACACTATTGCTCTGTAGTATTGCTTGCAGACTGGGATACTGATTCCCCCAGAAGTTCTTTTACTGTTGAGAATACTTTTAGCTATCCTGACTTTTTTGTCGTTCCCGATGAATTTGAGAATTGCTCTTTCTACCTCTATGAAGAACTGGGTTGGAATTGTGATGGGGATTCTGTTGAATCTGTATATTGCTTTTGGCAATATAACCATTTTAACTATATTAATCCTGCCAATTCACGAGCATGGAAGATTTTTCAATTTTCAGAGATCTCAATTTTCTACTTCAGAGACCTGAAATTCTTGTCATACAGATCTTTTACTTGTTTGGTTAGAATCACACCAGGAAACTTTATATTGTTTGTGGCTATTGTGAAGGGTGTCATTTCACTAATTTCTTTTTCATCCTGTTTATCCTTTGAGAGGAAGGCTACTAATTTTCTTGAGTTGATTTTATAACCAGCCACTTTGCTGAAGTTGTTTATCAGCTGTAGGAATTCTCTGGTGGAGTTTTTTGGGTCACATAAGTATTCTGTCATATCATCTACAAATAATGATAGTTTCACTTCTTCCTTTCCAATTTCTATCACTTTGACTTCCTTATGTTGTCTAATTGCTCTAGCTAGTACCTGAAGTAGTATATTGAAAAGATATGGAGAGAGGGAGCAGCCTTGTCTAGTCCCTGATTTTAGTGGGATTGCTTCAAGTTTCTCTCCATTTAGTTTGAGATTAGCTACTGGTTTGCTGTATATTGCTTTTACTCTGTTTAGGTATGGGCCTTGAATCCCTGTTCTTTCTAAGACTTTTATCATGAAAGGATGGTGAACTTTGTCAAATGCTTTTCCAGCATCTAATGAAATGACCAATTGTTTTTTTTTTTTCCTTGAGTTTGTTTATGTAGTGGATTGCATTGATGGATTTCCATATATTGAAACATCCCTGCATCCATCGGATGAAGCCTACTTGATCATGGAGAATGATTGTTTGGATATGTTCTTGGATTCAGTTGGCAAGAATTTTATTGAGTATTTTTGCATCAATGTTCATAAGGGAAATTGGTCTGAAGTTCTCTTTTTTTGTTGGATCTTTGTGTGGTTTGGGTATCAGCACAATTGTGGCTTCAAAGAACAAGTTGGGTAGTGTTCCTACTGTGTCTAATTTGAGGAGTAGTTTGAAGAGTATTGGTGTTAGGTCTTCTTTGAAGGTCTTGTGCTGTTTTTGGTTGGAAGACTTTCTATGACACCTATTTCCTTATGGGTTACGGGGCTGTTTAGATGATCTATTTGGTCCTTGATTAATTTTGGAATTTTGTATCTGTCTAGGAAATTGTCTATTTTGTCTAGATTCTCCACTTGTGTTGAGTATAGGCTTTTGTAGTAGGATCTGATGATTTTTAGAATTTCCTTAGTTTCTGTTGTTATATCTCCCTTTTCCTTTCTAATTTTGTTAATCTGGGTACTGTCTCTGTGCCCTTTGCTTAGTTTGGCTAAGGGTTTATCTACCTTGTTGATTTTCTCAAAGAACCAGCTCCTGGTTTTGTTGATTTATTGTATGGTTCTCTTTGTTTCCACTTGATTGATTTCAGCCCTGAGTTTGATGATTTCCCTACTCCTCCTGGGTGAATTAGCTTCTTTTTGTTCCAGAGCTTTCAGGTGTGCTGTTAAGCTGCTAGTATATGCTCTCCCCAGTTTCTTTTTGGGGGTGCTGAAGGCTATGAGTTTTCCTCTTAGCACTGCTTTCATTGTGTCCCATAGATTTGGGTATGTTGTGCTTTCATTTTCATTAAATTCTAAAAAGTCTTTGATTTCTTTCTGTGTTTCTTCCTTATTTCTTTGTTTCTTCTTATGCCAATATATCATTGAGTAGGGTATTGTTCAGCCTCCATGTGTATGTGGGCTTTCTGTTGTTTTTGTTGCTATTGAAGCCCACTCTTACTCTATAGTAATCTGATAGGAGGAATGGAATTAGTTTGATCTTCTTATATTTGTTGAGGTCTGTCTTATGACCAATTATATGGTCGATTTTGGAGAAGGTACCATGAGGTGCTGAGAAAAAGGTACTTTCTTTTGCTTTAGGATGAAATGTTCTCCATATATATATGTGTGTGTGTGTGTGTGTGTGTGTGTGTGTGTGTGTGTGTGTGTGTGCGTTGAAACCAATTGGTCCAAAGTTTAAATTAGTTTCACTGTGTTCCTTTTTGGTTTCTGTTTTCCTGATGGTCCATTGAAGATAGTGGATTGTTGAAGACACCCACAATTATTGTGTTAGGAGCAATGTGTGCTTTGAGCTTTAGTAAAGTTTCTTTTATGAATGAGAGTGTTCTTGCATTTGGAGCATAGATGTTCAGGGTTGAGAGTTATTCTTGGTGGATTTTTCCTATGACCAGCAAGAAGTGTCCTTCCTTGACTCTTTTGATGACTTTAGGTTGAAAATCAATTTTATCTGATATTAGAATGGCTACTGCAGCTTGTTTCCTGAGACCATTTGGTCATAAATTGTCTTCCAGCCTTTTACTCTAAGGTAGTATTTGTCTTTGACACTGGGTTGTGTTTCCTGTATTCAGCAAAATGTACTGTCCTGTTTATGTATCCAATCTGTTAGTCTATGTCTTTTTATTGGGGAATTGAGTCCATTGATGTTAAGAGATATTAAGGAATAGTGATTATTACTTCCTGTCATTTTTTATTTTTTATATATTTGAGTGGTTATCTACTTTTGGGTTTGATGAAAGAAGGTTACTATCCTGCTTTTTCCAGAGTATAGTTTCCCTCCTTGTATTGGAGTTTTTCACCTATTATCCTCTGTAGGACTGGGTGTGTGGAAAGATAGTGTGTACATTTGGTTTTGTCATGGTATATCTTGTTTTCTCCATCTATGGTGATTGAGAGTTTTGCTGGATATAGTAGTCTTGGCTGACATTTGTGTTCTCTTAGAGTCTGCATGAGATCTGCTCAGGATCTTCTAGCTTTCATGGTCTCTGGTGAGAAGTCTGGTGTAATTCTGATAGGTCTTCCTTTATATGTTACTTGGCCTTTTTCTCTTACTTCCTTTAATATTCTTTCTTTGTTTAGTACATCTGGGGTTTTGATCATTATGTGACAGGAGGTATTTCTATTCTGGTCCAGTCTGTTTGGAGTTCTGTAGGCTTCTTGTATGTTCATGGGCATCTCTCTCTCTCTCTCTCTTTAGGTTAATGAAGTTTTCTTCCATATTTTTGTTGAAGATATTTATTTACTGGCCCTTTAAGGTATAAATCTTTTCTCTCATCTATACCTATAATCCTTAGGTTTGGTCTTCTCCTTGTGTCCTGGATTTCCTTGATGTTTTAGGTTACAAGCATTTTGCATTTTGCATTTTCTTTGACTGTTGAGTCAATGGTATCTATGGTATCTTCAGCATCTAAGATTCTTTCTTCTATCTCTTGTATTCTGTTGTTGATATTTGCATCCATGGCCCCTGATTTCTTCCCAAGGTTTTCTATCTCCAAAGTTGTCTCCCTTCAAGATTTCTTAGTTGTTTCTACTTCTGCTTTTAAATCCTAGATGGTTTTGCTCAGTTCCTTGTCTTGGTTGTTTGTGTTTTCCTGTAATTCTTTAAGAGACTTTGTGTTTCCTCTTTCATAAGTTCTGCCTGTTGACTCAACTTCTCCTGCAATTCTTTAAGTGATTTTTCTGTTTCATCTTTAATGACTTCTATCTGTTGACCCATATTCTCTAGAATTTTTTTAAGTGATTTTTTCTTTCCATTGTAAGGTCTTCTAACTTATACATGTTCTGTATTTCCTTAAGAGATTTATTTATGTCCTTTTTGTGTTCCTCTAACAGCATCATGACCAGTGATTTTTCAATACAAATATTATTTTTCTGGTATGTTGGGGTATCCTGCACTTGCTGTTGTTGGAGTATTGGGTTCAGATGCTGCCATATTTTCTTGGTTTCTGTTAATAATGTTCCTATATTTGCTTTTTGCCATCTGGTTATCTCTGGTGTTTGTTGGTCTTGTTGTCACTGGCTGGTGTTTGAACCTCCTTTGAGCCTGTAAGGCTATTTCTGCACCTCTGGATGACTGGGTTTTCCCTGGCACAGATTGTTCATGTGCTGCCCTCATCTTGGGTGAACTTGCAGCCTTGGTGTGTCTTGCCCCAAACAATGCTATACTCAGGTTGTCTCTGTGAACCTGGTGATGCCCATCTGCTCTGTCAGGGAGTGAAGATGGCAGATGCTTAGGGGACCTTTTCCAAGTGCTGATCACTCTTGAGGGCAAATGACCCCTGACAGGGTTGGCACAAAGATGGCCCACAGAGCAGCTCAGGCCCTGGGATCACACAAAATCCTGGGAGACTAAAACCCAAGTGACGTTAGCCTCGAGCTATGTCTGTGTGCCTGGTGCTGTCTGTTAGATCTGGCTGGCATCTGGGAGTCAAGATGGTGGAGCACCCCTCCAAGTGCCAGTCAGTCTGCAGGGCAAACAACCCCGACAGGGTCAGCATACAGAAGGCTCACAGAGCAGCCCAAGCCGTGAGTGCAGACAAAAGCCTGACAGACTGAGACCCAAGTGATGTTAGCCTATGGCTATGTCTTCATACCTGGTGCTGTCTGTTAGATCTCTCTCACTAGATGTCTCCAATTATCATGCAACTCTTCTTTAGTAACAAGTGTCTGTTGTTCAAGCTTTGTATCTCATGTGGCCCATCCAGAGGCAGCAATACAATAAGGCTCTCTACAGAAATGGATACAGAAAATGTGGAATATATACATAATGGACTACTATTCAGCTATTAAAACAATGAATTCATTAAATTCTTAGGCAAATGGTTGGAATTAGAAAATGTCATCCTGAATGAGGCAACATAATCATAAAAGAACACCCACGGTATGCACTCACTGATAAGTGGATATTAGCCCAAAAACTAACATACACGAATAAACAAGATACAATTCATTAGCCACAGGAAGCTCAAAAAGAAGAAAGACCAAACTTTGGGTGCTTTGGTTTGTCCAAGAAAGGGAACACAATACTCATAGGAGCAATAATGGAGACAAAGTGTGGAGCAGAGATTGAAGGAAAGGCCACCCAGAGACTGTCCTACCTAAGGATTCATCCTATGAACAGCCACCAAACCCTGACACTATTATGGATGACAGGAAGTGCTTGCTAAAAGGAGCCTATTATGGTTGTCTCTGAAGGGGCCCTGCAAGAGCCTTACAGATACAGAAGCAGATACTAGCAGCCAACCATTGGACTGACAGTGGAGCTCCCAATGGAGGAGTTTGAGGGAGGTCTGGAGGAGCTGAAGGGGTTTGCAGCCCCATGGGAAGAACGACTATGTTAGCCAGCCAGATGCCGAAGGCTCCCAGGGACTAAACCATCAACCAAGGGTACACATTGTGCCAGCCACAACTTTGGCAGAGAAATACCTTGTTGGGCATCAGGGGGAGGAGAGGTCCTTGGTCCTATAAAGGCTTGATAGATGCCCCAGCATGGGGAAATCATCAGGGGATAGGTGGGAGTGTGTTGGATGGAGGGACATCTTCTTGAATGCAGGGTGGGAAAATTGGTTGGGGTTTTTCAGGGAGGGGGAAACAGGGAAAGGGTAAAACAGTTGAAATGTAAATGAAGAATATATTAAATAAAATTTAAAAAATAATAATTAACAGAGTTCATTACAGAAGTAAAAATAGAATTGAAGTATTTAGGGGAAAATTAACTGTAAAATTTGGGGTATATAGTTGATCATTATGCTAATAAAATTATGTTTGTGCTTCAGGTGAAACCCAGGATTTAATAATGCTTTTTAATATACATAGCAGAAAATTCTTAAGGAGTCTTTACAGAAAACATATGAAATGCGAGCCATAATTGAATTTTAAAGCAAAGTTCACAGCCTGTTTATCTTTTGAGTAGAGAAAGGTTACTGATTTATTTGAGTTAATATATCCAGCCACGTTGCTGAAGTTGTTTATCAGCTGTGGGAGATCTCTGGTGGAATTTTTAGGGGTCACATATGTATACAATCATATCTTCTGCAAATAGTGATATTTTGACTACTTCCTTTCCAATTTGTATCCCTTTGAGCCCCTCTTGTTGTCTAATTGCTCTGACTAGAACTTCAACTACTATATTGAATAGGTAGGAAGAGAGTGGGCAGCCTTGTCTAGTACCTGATTTTAATGGGATTGCTTCAAGTTTCTCTCCATTTAGTTTGATGTTGGCTACTGGTTGGCTGTATATTGCTTTTAGTATATTTATATATGGGCCTTGAATTCCTGATCTTTCCAAGATTTTTGCCATAAATGGGTGTTGAATTTTTCAAATGCTTTCTCAGCATCTAATGCTGTTGTGATGATATGTTTTTTTTTTCTTTGAGTTTGTTTATATAGTTGATTACATTCATGGATTTCCATATATTGAACCATCCCTGTATTCCTGGGATAAAGCCTACGTGATCATGTTGAAGGATTGTTTTGATGCGTTCTTGGACTCGGTTTGTGAGAATATTTATTGAATATCTTTGCATCAATATTCATAAGGGATATTTATTTGTACAAAGTTTCTTTTTTTGATCTTTGTGTGGTTTAGGTGCAATTGTGGCTTCATAGAATGAATTGGCTAGTGTTCCTTCTGTTTCTGGGTCTTCAATTCCATTCCATTGATTTTCCTGCCTGTATCTCTGTCAATTCCAAACAGGTTTTTAAAATCACTTTTGCTCTGTAGTGAAGCTTGAGGTCAGGGAATGTGATTCCCCCAGATGTTATTATATTGTTGAGAATAGTTTCCTTCTGTTTCTATTTTGTTGAATAGTTTGAAGAGTACTGGTGTTAGGTCTTCTTTGAAGGTCTGATAGAATTTTGCACTAAACCTATCTGGTCCTTGTCGTTTTTGGTTGGGATGCTTATAATGCCTGCTGCTACTTTTTAGGGGTTATGGCCTGTTTAGATTGTTTATCTTACACTGATTTAACTTTGGTACCTGGTATATGTCTAGAAAATTGTCTATTTCATCCAGATTTTCCAGTCTATTTGAGTATAGGCTTGTATAATAGGATGTGATGATTTTTCTTAATTTCCTTGGTTTCTATTGTTTTATCTCCCTTTTAGGTTCTGATTTTATTAATTTGGATACTGTCTCTGTGCCCTCTGGTGAGTCTGGCTAAGGGTTTACTTATCTTGATTTTCTCAAAAAAAAAAAAAAACCACAAAAAACAACTACTGATTTGTTGATTCTTTGTATAGTTATTTAAATTAGGGAAATCACAAATGATATAAAATACCTTGGTGTGACTCTAACCAAGCAAGTAAAGATCTACATAAGAAGAACTTCAAGTCTCTGAAGAAAGAAATAGAAGGATATTTCAGAAGATGGAAAGATCTCCCATGCTCATGGATTGGCAGGATTAATATAGTAAAAATGGCTATCATGCCAAAAAAATATACAGATTCAATGCAATCCCCATCAAAATTCCTACTCAAAACTTCATAGAGTTAAAACAATTTGCAAATTCATTTAAAATAACAAAAATCCCAGGAAAAAGAAAACAATTCTCAACAATAATATAACATCTGGGGGAATCACCTTCCCTGACCTCAAGCTGCACTACAGAGCAAAAGTGATTAAAAAAAAACCAGTTTGGTATTGATAGAGATACAGGCAGGAAAATCAATGGAAGAAAACTGAAGACCCTGAAATGAGCACACACACTGAGGATCATTTAATCAGTGACAAAGGAGATAAAACTGGGAAAAGACAGCATTTTCAAGAAATGGCACTGACTCAACTGGTGTCCAGATTAACAAAATTAGAAATGAAAAGGGGGATATAACAACAGAAACTGAGGAAATTCAAAATATCATCAGATCTTACTACAGAAGCCTATACTCAGCACAACTGGAGAGTCTGGAGGAAATGGACAATTTCCTAGACAGATACCAAATACCAAAATTAAATCAGGACCAAATAGATCATCTAAACTGTCCCATAACCCCTAAAGAAATAGAAGGGGTCATAGAAAGCCTTCCAACCAAAAAAAAAAAAAAAAAAAAAAAAAAAAAAAAAAAAAAAAAAAAAAAAAAAAAAGGACCAGATGGCTTCAGTGCAGAATTCTATCAGACCTTCAAAGAAGATATAACATCAGTCCTCTTCAAACTATTCCACAAAATTGAAACAGAAGGAATACTACCCAATTTCTTCTATGAAGCCACAATTACGCTGATACCAAAACCACACAAAGATCCAACAAAGAAAGAGAACTTCAGACCAATCTCCCTTATGAACATCGATGTAAAAATACTCAATAAAATTCTTGCCAACCGAATCCAAGAACACATCAAAACGATCATCCACCATGATCAAGTAGGCTTTATTCCAGGGATGCAGGGTCGGTTCAATATACAGAAATCCATCAATACAATCCATTACATAACAAACTCAAAGAAAAAAAACCACATGGTCATTTAATTGGATGCTGAAAAAGCATTTGACAAAATTCAGCATCCTTTCATGCTTAAAGTCCTGGAAAGAACAGGAATTCAAGGCCCATAGCTAAACATAGTAAAAAGCAATATACAGCAAACCAGTAGCCAGCATCAAACTAAATGGAAAGAAACTTGAAGCTACCCCACTAAAATCAGGGACTAGACAGGGCTGCCCACTTTCTCCTTATATTTTCAATATTGTACTTGAGATACTAGCTCAGGCAATTAGGCAACATAAGGAGGCCAAAAGATACAAATTGGAAAGGAAGAAGTCTAACTATCATTATTTGCAGATGATATGATAGTCTACCTAAGTGACCCAAAAAACTCCACTAGAGAACTCCTACAGCTGATAAACAACTTCAGCAAAGTGGCAGATTATATAATCAACTCAAGCAAATCAGTAGCCTTCCTATACTCAAAGGATAAGCAGGCTGAGAAAGAAATTAGGGAACTGACACCCTTCACAATAGTCACAAACAGTATAAAGTACCTTGGGTGACTCTCACCAAACATGTGAAAGATCTGTATGACAAGAACTTCAAGACTCTGAAGAAGGAAATAGAGGAAGACCTCAGAAAATGGAAAAACCTCCCATGCTCATGGATCGGCTGGATTAATATTGTTAAAATGGCCATCTTGCCAAAACCAATCTACAGATTCAATGCAATACCCATCAAAATCCCAACTCATTTCTTCATAGAGTTAGAAAGAGCCCCGCGGCCATATTCGCCAGGGGTCTACCTGCGTTCAGGAACTGAGCACTTAGGTGGTTTGTCTACCAGCCTGCCGGGAGTGGGGCCTGTGTTCTGCCCAGAGAGCTGCAGAAGGAGAGAAGCCCAGCGGCCATATTCGCTGCCTGCCGGGACAGAAAAGGGTCACTAGGTACTGTATCACACTGAACTTTAGATCTCTGGTGGTGCAAACTGCCAGGGGTCTGCCTGCGCCAAGGAACTGAGCACATAGATGGTATGTCTGTCAGCCTACAGGGCATGGGGCCTGTGTCCTGCCCAGAGAGCAGCAGAAGAAGAGATTCCCTATGGCCATATTCACTGCCTGCCGGGACAGAAAAGAGTCACTAGGGACTGGATCACCCTGAGCTTTAGATCTCTGGGGGTGCAAATCTCCAGGGGTCTGCCTGCACTCAGGAACTGAGCCCATAGGTGGTTCATCTGCAAGCCAGTCCGTTGCAGGACCTGTGTCCTAGGTGAGACTCAACAGAGGGAGTGACCCCCACCACACCATCTTCGCTCCATAATATAGCAGACAGAGAACACCTGGTTGACTTTGACAACCTAAGTATAACATTGCTTGAGGCAAGACTGAGCAGGGCTCCAAAGGCACAAAAGAGAAGGCAGCATAGCTGTAATCTGTGCCAGAGGAAAGCCAGTCATCCAGTGTTGCAGAATTAACCTTAAAGATCCATAGTAGGTTGAAGCACCAGCCAGTGACAATAAGACCATCTAACACCTGGGAGACCTAGATGGCTAAAGGCAAATGTAAGAACATTACTAACAGAAACCAAAGCATTATGGCAGCATCTGAACCCAATTCTCCAACAATAGCAAGTCCAGGATACCACAAACACACCAGAAAAACAAGATTTGGATTGAAAATAACTGGTCATGATGCTGGTACAGGAACACATGAAGGACATATTTAAAGAAATTCAGGAGAAAATGGATCAAAAATTAGAAGCCCTTACGAGGGAAACACAAAAATCATTGAAAGAAATTCAGGAGAATACAAAAGTCAATAAGGAGGAAACACAAAAATAACTTAAAAAATACAGGAGAACTTTGATTAACAGGCAGAAGTCATGAAAGAGGAAACACAAAAATCTTTTAAAGAATTAGAGGAAAACACAAACAAGCAAATGACAGAACTGAGCAAAAACTTCCAGGATCTAAAAACAGAAGTAGAAACAACTAAGAAAGCACAAAGGGAGACAACTTTGGAGATAGAAAACCTTGGGAAGAAATCCGAGACCATAGATGCGAATATCAACAACATAATACAAGGGATAGAAGAAAGAATCTCAGCTACTGAAGATACCATGGAAACCATGGACTCAACAGTTAAAGAAAATGCAAAATGCAAAAGGCTTGTAATCCAAAACATCCAGAAAATCCAGAACACAATGAGAAAGCGAAATCTAAAGATTATAGGCATTGATGAAAGAGAAGATTTACAACTTCAAGGGCCAGCAAATATCTTCAAAAAAATTATGGAAGAAAACTTTCCTAACCAAAAGAGAGAGATGCCCATGAATATACAAGAAGCCTACCGAACTCCAAACAGACTGGAACAGAACAGAAATACCTCCTGTCACATAATAATCAAAACCCCAAATGTACTAAACAAAGAAAGAATACTTAGGGCAGTAAGAGAAAAAGGGCAAGTAACATATAAAGGAAGACCTATCAGAATTACACCAGATTTCTCACCAGAGACCAGGAAAACTAGAAGATCCTGGGTGGAGCTCATGCAGACTCTAAGAGAACACAAATGCCAGCTGAGACTACTATACCCAGCGAAACTCTCAATTACTATAGACAGAGAAACCAAGATATCCCACGACAAAACCAAATTTACACAATACCTTTCTACAAACTCAGCCCTACAAAGGATAATAGGGGAAAAACATCATTACAACAAGGGAAACTATACCCTGGAAAAAGCAGGATATTAAGCTTCTTTCATCAAACCCAAAGAAGATAACCACAGAAGTATAAAATCAAAATCAAAAATGATAGGAAGCAATAACCACTACTCCTTAATATCTCTTAACATCAATGGACTCAATTCCCGAATAAAAAGACACAGACTAACAGACTGGTTATGTAAACAGGACCCTACATTTTGCTGCATACAGGAAACACACCTCAGTGTCAAAGACAAAAACTACCTTAGAGTAAAAGGCTGGAAAATAATTCTACAAGGAAATGGTCCCAGGAAACAAGCTGGAGTTGCCATTCTAATATCAGATAAAATTGACTTACAACCTAATGTCATCAAAAGAGACATGGAAGGTCACTTCGTGCTGGTCAAAGGAAAAATCCAACAAAAATAACTCTCAATCCTGAACATTTATGCCCCAAATACAAGGGTGCCTTCATTCATAAAAGAAACTTTACTAAAGCTCAAAGAACACATTGCACCTAACACAATAATTGTGGGTGACTTCAACACTCCACTCTTGCCAATGGACCGATCAGGAAAACAGAAACTAAATAGGGATACCGTGAAACTAATTGAAGCTCTGGACCAATTGGAGTTAACAGATATATATAGAACTTTTCATCCCAAAGCAAAAGAATATACCTTTTTCTCAGCACTTCATGGTACCTTCTCCAAAATCGATCATATAGTTGGTCACAAGACAGACCTCAACAAATATAAGAAGATTGAAATAATTCCATGCCTCCTATCAGATCACTATGGAGTAAAAGTGGTCTTTAATAAGAATAAAAACCGAACAACCCTATTAAAAATGGGGTACAGAGTTAAACAAAGAATTCTCACCTGAAGAACTTCGGATGGCCGAGAAGCATCTTAAAAAATGCTCAACTTCATTAGTCATTAGGGAAATGCAAATCAAAACAACCCTAAGATTTCATCTTATACCAGTCAGAATGGCTAAGATTAAAATTTCAGGAGACAGCAGGTGTTGGAGAGGGTGTGGAAAAAGAGGAACACTCCTCCACTGCTGGTGGGGTTGCAAATTGGTACAACCACTCTGGAAATCAGTCTGGCGGTTCCTCCAAAAACTGGGCACCTCACTTCCAGAAGATCCTGCTATACCACTCCTGGGCATATATCCAGAGGATTCCCCACCATGTAATAAGGATACATGCTCTACTATGTTCATAGCAGCCCTATTTATAATTGCCAGATGCTGGAAAGAACCCAGGTATCCCTCAACAGAAGAGTGGATGCAAAAAATGTGGTATATCTACACAATGGAGTACTATTCAGCCATTAGAAACAATGAATTCATGAAATTCTTAGGCAAATGGATGGAGCTAGAGAACATCATACTAAGTGAGGTAACCCAGACTCAAAAGGTGAATCATGGTATGCACTCACTAATAAGTGGTTATTAACCTAGAAAACTGGAATACCCAAAACATAATCCACACATCAAATGAGATACAAGAAGAAAGGAGGAGTGGCCCCTGGTTCTGGAAAGACTCAGTGAAACAGTATTTGGCAAAACCAGAACGGGGAAGTGGGAAGGGGTGGGAGGGAGGACAGGGGAAGAGAAGGGGGCTTACGGGACTTTCGGGGAGTGGGAGCGCTAGAAAAGGGGAAATCATTTGAAATGTAAATAAATTATATTGAATAAAAAAATTAAAAAAAAAAAAAGAATAAAAACAACAGAAAGTCCACATACACATGGAAACTGAACAATACTCTACTCAATGATACCTTGGTCAAGGAAGAAATAAAGAAAGAAATCAAAGATTTCTTAGAATTTAATAAATATAAAGGCACAACATACGCAAACCTATGGAACACAATGAAAGCAGTGCTAAGAGGAAAACTCATAGCTTTGAGTGCCTCCAAAAAAGAAATTTGAGAGATCATGCACTAGAAGATTAATGGAACAACTGAAAGCCCTGGAACAAAAGGAAGCTAATTCACCTAGGAGGAGAAGAAGAAGACAGGAAATCATCAAACTCAGGGCTGAAATCAATCAAGTAGAAACCAACAGAACCATACAAAGAGTGAACAAAAACAAAAGCTGGTTCTTTGAAAAAAATCAACAAGATAGATAAACCCTTAGCCAGACTAATCAAAGGGCACAGAGAAAGTATCCAAATTAACAAAATTAGAAATGAAAACGGAGATATTACAACAGAAACCGAGGAAATTCAAAAGATCATCTGATCCTACTACAAAAACCTGTACTCAACAGAACTGGAGAATCTGGAGGAAATGGACATTTTCTTAGACAGATACCAATTACCAAAATTAAACCAGGATCAAATAGACCAGTGAAACAGACCCATAAGCCCTAAAGAAATAGAAGGGGTCATAGATAGGCTTCCGACCAAAAAAAGCACAGGACCAGATGGTTTCAGTGCAGAATTCTATCAGACCTTCAAAGAAGACTTAACACCAACACTCTTCAAACTTTTCCACCAAATAGTAACAGAAGGAACACTACCCAACTCCTTCTTCAAAGTCTCTATTACACTGATACCAAAACCACACAAAGATCCAACTAAGAAAAAGAATTTCAGGCCAATTTCCCTTATGAATATCGATGCAAAAATACTCAATAAAATTCTTGCCCACCGAATCCAAGAACACATCAAAACGATCATCTACCATGATCAAGTAAGCTTCATCCCAGGGATGCAGGGATGGTTCAATATAAGGAAATCCATAAATGCTATCCACTACATAATCAAACTCAAAGAAAAAAACCACATGATCATTTCATTAGATGTTGAAAAAGCATTTGACAAAATTCAGCATCCTTTCATGCTAAAAGTCTTGGAAATAACAGGAATTCAAGGCCCATATCTAAACACAGTAAAAGCAATATACAGTAAACTGGTAGCCAACATAAAACTAAATGGAGAGAAACTTGAAGCAATCCCACTAAAATCAGGGGCTAGACAAGGCTGCCCCCTCTCTCCATATCTTCTCAACATAGTTCTTGAAGTCCTAGCTGGAGAAATTAGACAACATAAGGAAATCAAAGGGATACAAATTGGAAAGGAAGAAGTCAAACTATCACTATTTGCAGATGATATGATAGTATACTTAAGCGACCCTAAAAACTGTACTAGATAACTCCTACTGCTGATAAACAACTTTAGCAAAGTAGCTGGCTACAAAATTAATGCAAGCAAATCAGTAGCCTTTATATACTGAAAGGACAAGTAGACTGAGAAAGAAATTAGGGAAATGACCCCCTTCAAAATAGCTACAAACAGCATAAAGTATCTTGGGGTGACTCTAACCAAACAAGTGAAAGACCTATATGACAAGAACTTCAGATCTCTGAAGAAGGAAATCGAAGAAGATCTCAGAAAATGGAAAAATCTTCCATGCTCATGGATTGGCAGGATTAATATAGTTAAAATGGCCATCTTGCTAAAGGCAATCTACAGATTCAATGCTATCCCCATATAATCCCAACCCAGTTCTTCATAGAGCTAAAAGGAGCAATTCTCAAATTCATCCGGAATAACAAAAAACCCAGGATAGCTAAAACTATTCCCAACAGTAAAAACTTCAGGGGGATTCAGTATCCCAGACCTCAAACTTTACTACAGAACAATAGTGATAAAAACTGCATGGTATTGGTACAATGTCAGGCAAGCAGATCAATGGAATAGGATTGAAGACCCAGAAATGAACCAAGACTCCTATGGTCACTTGATCTTCGACAAAGGAGCTAAAAGTATCCAGTGGAAAAAAGATAGTCTTTTCAACAAATGGTGCTGGTTCAATTGGAGGTCAGCATGCAGAAGAATGCAAATCAATCCATTCTTATCTCCTTGTACTAAGATCAACTCCAAATGGATCAAGGACGTCCACATAAAACCTGACACACTGAAACTAAACGAAAAGAAACTGGGGAAGACCCTGGAGGACATGGGCACAGGGGAAAAGTTCCTGAATAGAACACCAAGAGAATAGCTTACTCTCTAAAATCAAGAATTGACAAATGGGACCTCATAAAACTACAAATTTTCTGTAAGGCAAAGGACACTGTCAAAAGGACAAAACGTCAACCAACAGATTGGGAAAGGATCTTCACCATCCCTAAATCCGACTGAGGGCTAATATCTAATATAAACAAAGAACTCAAGAAGGTAGAACCCAGAGAACCAAATAACCCCATTAAAATGTGGGGAACGGAGCTGGAGAATATCATACTAAGTGAGGTAACCCAGTCTCAAAAGATCAATCATGGTATGCACTCACTGATAAGTGGATATTAGCCGAGAAACTTTGAGTACGCAAGACATAATCCACATATTAAATGATGTCCAAAAAGAATGGAGGAGTGGCCCCTGGTTCTGGAAAGACTCAGTGCAAGAATACAGTGGAATTGCAGAACAAGGAAGCGGGAAGGGGTAGATGGAGGAACAGGGGGAGGGAGGAGGGCTTATGGCACTTGAGGGGAGTGGGGACCCAGAAAAGGGAAATCATTTGAAATGTAAATAAAAAATATATCAATAAGAAAATGGCCATCATGTTGGAAAAAATATACAGATTCAATGCAATCCCCACAAAATTCACACTTCAAACTTCATAGAGTTAGAGAAATTTGCCAATTCATTTAAAATAAGAAAAATCCCAGGAAAAAGAAAACTATTCTCAACAATATAATAACATCTGGGGGAATCACCTTCCCTGACTTCAAGCTTCACTATAGAGCAAAAGTGATTAAAAAAACTGTTTGGAATTGACAGAGATACAGGCAGGAAAATCAATGGAATGGAATTGAAGACCCAGAAATGAACACACACACTGAGCATCACTTAATGATTGACAAAGGAGGTAAAACTGGGAAAAGACAGCATTTTCAAGAAATGGCGCTGACTCAACTGCTGGTCAACATTTAGAAGAATGCAGTTAGATTTATTATTATCTCTTGTAAAAAGGTCAAGTCCAAGTGGATCAAGGAACTCCATACAAAACCAGATACACTGAAACCAATGAAGAGAAAATGGGGAAAAGCCTTGAAATCATGGGCACAGGGGGAATTTTCCTGAACAGAACACCTATGGTTTGTAATATAAGATTAAGAATTGATAAATGGGACCTCAGAAAATGGCAAAGCTTCAGTAAAGCAAAGGATGCTGTCAATTGAACAAAATGGCAACCAACAGATTTGGAAAATATCTTTACCAATCCTACATCTGATAGAGGGCTATGTCCAATATATACAAAAAAATTCAAGAAATTAATATCCAGAAAATCAAATAACAGGCGGCGGTGGCGGCGGCGACGGCGGTGGCGGCAGTGCAGCAGTGGCTGGTCCAGCCGAAGGGCCATCAGCAGTGGAACCAAGGCAACACAGGGTACAGTTAGGCCCTGCGCCCACGACCACTGACCTTCGCTGGCCAGCCAGGCTGCAAGCACCTGCGGATTTATGGTGCTTTTCACCGCACAGAAGCCACATCAGAACTCTGCCTCCCGCCCATCACGAGAGACTCGCCTCCATCTTGGTTTCGGACTCCAGAGAGATCGGACAGACTGAGATACACAAACATAACCCAAGGCCAACATTGCGGGGGTCTAAGCCTGACGGGCATTGGCCTGCACCCAGGCCCTGGGCTGTTTGGGGGGCCATCGGGGTGCCAACCCAGCCAGGAGCTTTTTTTGCCCGCGCCAGCACGCGCTGCCATTTTGCCTACAGAACACCAGAGAGCTCTAGCAAGCAAAGCTGGTAACAGGCATAGCCTGAGGCTAACAAAGTGGGGGTCTAGGCCCCAACAGGCCCTGGACTGACCCCAAGAACTGGGCTGCTTGGCGGGCCATCAGTGTGTCAACTCGCCCAGGAGGTTGTTGGCCTGGCAGACTCTCCCGGCACTTTCAGGGAGCACGAGCAGAGTACACACACCCACCATCCTGACCACCTGACAGACCCAATTAACAGTCATAGCCCAAGGGGAACTTTGCTCGGACCTTGGCATTCCAGGCTTTTACCTGGACCCAGGGCCTGAGCAGCCAGGCTAGCCTTGTGTGCACCAACCCGGTTGGGAGATCGGCTCCCCAGCAGAGTGATCAGCACGCAGAAAAGGTCCCAGCAGCATACACCATCAGCACTCCCTGAAGGTGCAAACGGCCTCCATCTGGTTCACAGACACAATCTGGGGCAAAGCACACTAGAGCAGCTGCAAGGGCACCCAAGAGGAAGACAGCAATTCAGCAATCAGCTACAGGGGTAACCCAGCCATATAGTGTTGCAGTAACAGCCCCAGAGCCCCTCAGGAGGCCCAAACACCAGCCAGGGACAAGACCAAATAATTCCAGAGAACAAGATGGCAAAGGGCAAACGCAGGAATGCTACTAACAGAAATCTAGGCAATATGGCAGCATCTGAACAAAACTCTCCAACATCAGCAAGTCCTGGTTATGCCAACACACCAGAGAAACAAGATTTGGATTTAAAATCACTGATCATGATGCTGCTAGAAGAACACAAAAGGACATAAATGAATCTCTTAAAGAAATACAGGGGAACATGAATAAGCTAGAAACCCATATAATGGAAACAGAAAAATCACTTAAAGAAATGCAGGAGAATAAGGCTCAAGAGATAAGAAATGTAGGAGAACTTGAGTCAAGAGGCAGAAGTCATGAAAGAGGAAACACAAAAATCTCTTAAAGAATTACAGGAAAACACAAACATACAAAAGATGGCACTGAGCAAAACCATCCTAAATCTAAAAACAGAAGTAGAAACAACTAAGAAATCACAAAGGGAGACAACTTTGGAGATAGAAAACCTTGAGAAGAAATCAGGGGCCATAGATGCAAATATAAACAACAGAATACAAGAGATGGAAGAAAGAATTTCAGATGCCGAAGATACCATAGAAACCATTGACTCAACAGTCAAAGAAAATGCAAAATGCAATAAGCTTGTATCCCAGAATATCCAGGAAATCCAGGATACAATGAGAAGACCAAACTTAAGGATTATAGGTATAGATGAAAGTGAAGATTTACAACTGAAGGGGCCAGCAAATATCTTTAACAAAACTATGGAAGAAAACTTTCCCAACTTAAAGAGAGAGATACCTATGAATATACAAGAAGCCTACAGAACTCCAAACAAACTGGATCTGAGCAGAAATACCTCTTGCCACATAATAATTAAAACCCCAAATGCACTAAACAAAGAAAGAATATTAAAGGCAGTAAGAGAAAAAGGCCAAGTAACATATAAAGGAAGACCTATCAGAATCACACCAGACTTCTCACCAGAGACCATTAAAGCTAGAAGATCCTGGGCAGATCTCATGCAGACTCTAAGAGAACACAAATATCAGCCAAGACTACTATACCCAGCAAAACTCTCAATCACAATAGATGGAGAAACCAAGACATTCCATGACAAAACCAAATTTACACAATATCTTTCCACAAAGCCAGCTCTACAAAGAATAATAGGAGGAAAAAGTAAGATACACCCTGGAAAAAGTAAGATAGTAACCTTCCTTCATCAAACCCAAAAGAAGATAATCACTCAAATATAAAAATAACATCAAAAATGACAGGAAGTAATAATCTCTATTCCTTAATATCTCTTAACATCAATGGACTCAATTCCCCAATAAAAAGACATAGACTAACAGACTGGATAAGGAAACAGGACCCTACATTTTGCTGCATACAGGAAACACACCTAAATGTCAAAGACAAAAACTACCTTAGAGTAAAAGGCTGGAAGACAATTTTACAAGCCAATGGTCTCGGGAAACGAGCCGGAGTAGCCATTCTAATATTAGATAAAATGGACTTTCAACCTAAATTCATCAAAAGAGACACTGAGGGACACTTCTTGATGGTCAAACGAAAAATCCACCAAGAAGAACTTTCAATTCTGAACATCTATGCTCCAAATACAAGGGCACCCTCATTCGTAAAAGAAACTTTACTAAAGCTCAAAGCACACATTGCACCTAACACAATAATTGTGGGGGACTTCAACACTCCACTCTCCTCAATGGACCGATCAGAAAAACAGAAACTAAACAGGGACACAGTAAAACTAATTGAAGCTTTGGACCAATTGGATTTGACTGGTATTTATAGAACATTTCACGCTAAAGCAAAAGAATATACCTTTTTCTCAGCACCTCATGGTACCTTCTCCAAAATCGACCATATAATTGGTCACAAGACAGACATCAACAAATACAAGAAGATCGAACTAATCCCATGCCTCCTATCAGATCACTATGGTGTAAGAGTGGTTTTCAATAGCAACAAAAACAACAGAAAGCCCACATACACATGGAGGCTGTACAATACTCTACTCAATGACACCTTGGCCAAAGAAGAAATAAAGAAAGAAATCAGAGGCTTTTTAGAATTTAATGAAAATGAAGGCACAACATACCCAAATCTTTGGGACACAATGAAAGCAGTGCTAAGAGGAAAACTCATAGCCCTGAGTGCCTCCAAAAAGAAAATGGAGAGAGCATATACCAGCAGCTTAATGACACACCTGAAAGCCCTGGAACAAAAAGAAGCTATTTCACCCAGGAGGAGTAGAAGACAGGAAATCACCAAAGTCAGGGTTGAAATCAATCAAGTGGAAAAAAGGAGAACCATACAAAGAATCAACAAAACCAGGATCGGGTTCTTTGAGAAAATCAACAACAAGATAGATAAACCCTTAGCCAGACTGACCAAAGGGCACAGAGAAAGTATCCAAATTAACAAAATTAGAAATGAAAAGGGAGATATTAAAACAGAAACATGCTCTACTATGTTCATAGCAGCCCTATTTTAATTGCCAGATGCTGGAAAGAACCCAGATATCCCTCAAGAGAAGAGTGGATGCAAAAAATGCGGTATATCTACACAATGGAGTACTATTCAGCCATTAGAAACAATGAATTCATGAAATTCTTAGGCAAATGGATTGAGCTAGAGAACATCATACTAAGTGAGGTAACTCAGATTCAAAAGGTGAATCATGGTATGCACTCACTAATAAGTGGATATTAACCTAGAAAACTGGAATACCCAAAACATAATCAACACATCAAATGAGGTACAAGAAGAAAGGAGGAGTGGCCCCTTGTTCTGGAAAGACTCAGTGAAGCAGTATTCGGCAAAACCAGAACGGGGAAGTGGGAAGGGGTAGGAGGGAGGACAGGGGAAGAGAAGGGGGCTTATGGGACTTTCGGGGAGTGTGGGGCTAGAAACGGGGAAATCATTTGAAATGTAAATAAAAAATTATATCAAAAAAAAAAAGAAATGAAAAGGGAGATATTACAAGAGAAACTGAGGAAATCCAAAAAATCATCAGATCCTACTACAAAAGCCTATACTCAACACAACTGGAGAATCTAGAGGAAATGGACAATTTCCTAGACAGATACCAAATACCAAAATTAAATCAGGATCAAATAGATCATCTAAACAGTCCCATAACCCCTAAAGAAATAGAAGGATTCATAGAAAGTCTTCCAACCAAAAAAAGCACAGGACCAGATGGTTTCAGTGCAGAATTCTATCAGACCTTCAAAGAAGACCTAACACCAATACTCTTCAAACTATTCCACAAAATAGAAACAGAAGGAACACTACCCAATTCCTTCTATGAAGCCACAATTATGCTGATACCAAAACCACACAAAGATCCAACAAAGAAAGAAAACTTCAGACCAATCTCCCTTATGAATATCAATGCAAAAATACTCAATAAAATTCTTGCCAACCGAATCCAAGAAGGAAGAAGTCAAAATATCATTATTTGCAGATGACATGATAGTCTACCTAAGTGACCCAAAAAACTCCACTAGAGAATTCCTATGGCTGATAAACAACTTCAGCAAAGTGTCAGGTTATAAAATCAACTCAAGCAAATCAGTGGCCTGATTGATTTCCATCCAATGGAAAAAAGATAGCCTTTTCAACAAATGGTGCTGGTTCAACTGGAGGTCAGCATGCAGAAGAATGCAAATTGATCCATCCTTGTCTCCTTGTACTAAGCTCGAATGGATCAAGGACCTCCACATAAAGCCAGATACTCTCAAGCTAATAGAAAAGAAACTGGGGAAGACCCTTGAGGACATCAGTACAGGGAGAAAGTTTCTGAACAGAACACCAATAGCATATGCTCTAAGATCAAGAATTGACAAATGGGACCTCATAAAATTACAAAGTTTCTGTAAGGCAAAGGACACTGTCAAAAGGACAAATCGGCAACCAACAAATTGGCAAAAGATCTTCATCAATCCTACATCAGATAGAGGGCTAATATCCAATATATATAAAGAACTCAAGAAATTAGACTCCAGAAAACCAAACAACCCTATTAAAAAATGGGGTACAGAGTTAAACAAAGAATTCTCACCTGAAGAATTTCGGATGGTGGAGAAGTATCTTTAAAAATGCTCAACTTCATTAGTCATTAGGGAAATGCAAATCAAAACAACCCTGTGATTTCACCTTACACCAGTCAGAATGGCTAAGATTAAAAATTCAGGAGACAGCAGGTGTTGTCAAGGATGTGGAGAAAGAGGAACACTCCACTGCTGGTGGGGTTGCAAATTGGTACAACCACTCTGGAAATCAGTCTGGCGGTTCCTCCGAAAACTGGGCACCTCACTTCCAGAAGATGCTGCTATACCACTCCTGGGCATATACCCAAAAGATTCCCCAGCATGTAATAAGGATACATGCTCTACTATGTTCGTAGCAGCCCTATTTATAATTGCCAGAAGTTGGAAAGAACCCAGGTATCCCTCAACAGAAGAGTGGATGCAAAAAATGTGGTATATCTACACAATGGAGTACTATTCAGCCATTAGAAACAATGAATTCATGAAATTCTTAGGCAAATGGATGGAGCTGGAGAACATCGTACTAAGTGAGGTAACCCAGACTCAAAAGATGAATCATGGTATGCACTCACTAATAATTGGATATTAACCTAGAAACCTGGAATACCCAAAACATAATCCACACATCAAATGAGGTACAAGAAGAAAGGAGGAGTTGCCCCTTGTTCTGCAAAGACTCATTGAAGCAGTGTAGAACAAAATCAGAACAGGGAAGTGGGAAGGGTTGGGTGGGAAAACAGGGGGAGGGAAGGGGACTGATGGGACTTTCGGGGAGTGGGGGTCCAGAAAAGGGGAAATCATTTGAAATGTAAATAAATATATCAATAAATTAAATAAAAACCAAAAAAACAAAACAAAACAAAACAAACAAACAAAAAAAGAAAATCAAATAACCCTATTAAAATGGGGTCTGGAGCTAGACAAATCATTATCAACTGAGGAAACTCGAATGGTCAAGAAGCACCTAAAGAAATGTTTAACATCCTTAGTCATAAGGAAATGCAAAGCAAAACAACCCTGAGATTTCACCTTACACCAGTCAGCATGGCTAAGATCAAATACTCAGGTGACAGCAAATGCTGGCAAGGATGTGGAGAAAGAGAAATGCTCCTCCATTGTCGGCGGGATTGCACGCTGATATAAACACTCTGGAAACCACTCTGTTGTTTCCTCAGAAAACTAGACATAGTATTATTTGAGGACCCAGCTATTACACTCCTGGTCATATATCCAAAAGATACCCCAACATTTAACAAGGACATATGCTCCAATATGTTCATAACAGCCTTTTTTATAATTGCCAGAAACTGGAAAGAAGCCAGATCTTCTTCAACAGAGAAATGGATACAGAAAATGTGGTCCATTTACACAATAGAATGCTTCTCAGCTATTATAAACAATGACTTCATGAAAATCTTAGGTAAATGGATGGAGCTATAAAGTATCATCCTGAGTCAGGTAACCCAATTACAAAATAACATACACGGCATGCACTTACTGATAAGTGCATAATAGCCCCAATGCTTGGAATACCCAAAATGCAATTCACAGACCAAATGAAACTCAAGAAGAAGGAAGACCATAGTGTGGGTGCTTTGGTCCTTCATAGAAAGTATAACAAAATACTCATGTGAACAAATACGGGGATTTGGAGCACATTTCACATATCAAATCATTCCCAAGAAGGAGGAAGGAGAGTGCCCTGGTCCTGGAAAAACTTGATGCAGCAATGAAGGGGATTACCAGGATAGAGAAGTAGGAGGTGTTGATTGATGAATGGGTGGATGGAAGAGGGTGTATGGGACTTATGTGGAGGGGGGAACCGGGAAAGGGGAAATCATTTGGAATATAAACAAAGAATATAGAAAATTTAAATATAATGTGGAACAGAGCCTGAGACTCCCCCACCTTGGGAACCCATATACAGTCATCAAATGCAGACACTATTGTGGATTCCAATATGTGCATGTAGGCAGAAGTATCATATAGCTGTCTCCTGAGAGTCTTTGCTAGATCCTAACATATACAGCAGTGGATGCTAACAGCCAACCATAGAACTGATCATGGGGTACCCAATAGATGAGTTAGAGAAAGGACTGAAGGAGCTAAAGGGGTTTTGAAACCTCATAGGAAAAACAGCTATATCAAACAACAAATACTCCCAGGGTCTATTCTACCAAACAAGGAGTAAGCATGGAGGGACCCATGGCTCCAGTAATATATGTAGCAGAGGAAAGCCTTGCTGGGCATCAATGGGACAAGTGCCCCTTGGTCCTGTGAAGGCTTGATGACCTCAATGTAGGGGAATGTGTGGGTATGGAGGTGGTGTGGGAGGAATGGGTGGGGTCAATCCTTCATAGAAACAGGAGGAGGGGGGATGGAATAGGGGGCATCTGGGGGAGGGGTAATTGGTAAAGGGGATAACATTTGAAATATAAATAAAATATCCAAATTTAAAAAATTATAAAAAGGTAAGTTCAGTTTGTACTTTCTCATTGGAAAATAAAATGCTAGCATTAGTTAATGATATTACATACACAAACATCTAGGGTAACTTCAGTAAGAGGTGGTTGGGAAACTATTATAGAGAGCATGTTCAGACTGTGCATTCAAAATCAATAAAAATGCTCAAAATTAAATTCTTGAGCGCTTCTCCTACAAACTAAGGTTAAGAACAATGAGAAATAAGACACATATACAGAGAAGCCAAACACAAAGTAACAAATGAACAGATATACCAAATATGCTAAAAATTATAACACATGCTAATGATTTGAGTATAGAGATTTAATTAGTAGACTGGGCATTTGACGTTTCTTTATAGATATGATTTAAATTTGCCCTTCATAAATAAATATTTCATATTCAATAGTAAATCACTAAGTGAGGTAAATTGGAATGTTTGTGCTTACAAATCTGTTTCAACATGTAATTTTTAAAAATTTGCATATGTTTTATTCAACATGTAAGAAATAAAGAAAACTAAAAAGGAAAATATTATGTTTTGTTATATGGAGATATTCTATTTCACCATTTATTTATATTTCAAATGAAATATTTTGAAAATCTCTTCTCAAGTCTTATGCAAATATTATACTTTTTCCATTAAATATTTATTAATGAATGAATGTCTTAAATTTTAAGGTGATTTTTCCTTATGGCAATTATTCTAATCATTTTCTATAATTTTTATTGAAAACTTCCCACCTTTTTTTCATTAAATTCACAAAAACAATGAAAACATTATCCATATCATTTTACTGTCATTTGAAAAAAACCTTCTCTTACCACTTTGATAGTGAGATAGCCTTTAATAGTGGAATCATCTCTCGAAAGCCATGAACTGGATGATTCAGTGGGGAGAACCTGCCCCACTGAATCAACTAAGCAGGGCTCACATGAGCTTATAGAGACCAAAGCAGTCAACATGGGGAAGGAATGGGTCTGCTCCAGGTCCTCTGAATCTGTTGTATTTGTTAACTTGGTGCTGTTGCAAAACTCCTAAGAGGAGAGTGGTTGCACATTGCAGATTTTTTGCCTGCTCTTGGAATCTTTCTCCCCATATTAGATTGCCTTGTGCAGTCTCAATAAGGGCTTTTGACTTGTCTTAATGTATCCTGTTTTGTCATTTTTGGCTGTTGTCTCCTGGAAAGAAGGTCTATTCCTTTCTGAATGGAAACAGAAGGTAGAGGATCAGGGGTGGGGGAAGGTAGGAGAAAACAGAGGAATGAAGAGAAGAGAAACTGTGGTCTATTATAAAAAGAAAATTAAAAAAAAAAATCAACATCCTTATTCCTCAAGGAAATGCAAATCAAAAGGACCTCAAGATTGCACTAAAGAGAATAGCTAAGATCAAAAAGTCAAGCAACAGCAAATTGTATACATGGTGAGGATATGGATAAAGGGGAAGACCCCCTCATAACTGGTAGGATTGCAAACTGATAAACCACTCTGCAACTCAATCTGGTGCTTCCTCAAAATATTGTAAATAGTTTTGCCTGAAGATCCAGCTCTACCACTCTTGGCATATATGCAAAAGATTTTATACCATACCACAAGGACATCTGCTCCACTTTATTCAAAACAGTCTTATTCATATTAATCAGAAAATTGGAAATAATTCGGATGTTGTTCAGTCAAAGAATGGATACAGAAAAATGTGGTTTATATACTCAATGGAAAACTATTCATCTATTAAAAGCAAAAACATAATAAACTTTGCAGGCTAATGAGTAAAACTAGAAGATATTAAAGTAAAGCTAGGATTGCAAACTGCATTCTGAATGAGGTAATCTATACTCAAAAAGACATGCATGGTATGTACTCACTGATAAGTGGGTATTAGTCAAAAATGCAAAACATTCAAGATATACTCCATAAATCACAAAAAATTAAACAAGAAGGAAGGCCTAAGTGATGATGCTTCAATCCCACTTAGAAGGGGGAAAAATAGTCATGGGGGTCAGAGGAAATAGGAAGGAGAAAAGGGGGCGATATCATTAATGTGAAGAAACAGGAGAGAAGCTCAGAGGGTCAGGAGAATGAATGGAAATATGAAGATGTGGAGAGGGGAAAGAACCTCTAAAAAGTCCCAGAAGTCCAAAATGGTGGAGGCTCCCAATATTCAATGTGGGTGGTCTTAAAATACTTAACAATAGGGAAATGGAACTTGAAGAAACCACCTCTAGGATATAGAATTACCAGTGGAAGGATGGGGCACCAACCAACCATCAAAATATTTGACCCCAAATTGTTCTTGTCTAAAGAAAATGCAGAGACGAAAATGGAGTAGAGGCTGAAGGAATGGCGCACCAGGCACTGGCCTATTTTAGATCCATCCCAGGGGCAGGCACCAAACCCTGACACTATTACTGGTGATGCTATGTTTGGCTTTCAGACTGGAACCTAGCATGACTGCCCTCTGAGTGGCTCTACTAGCATCTGATTGAAACAGAAGCAGAATCTTACAGCCTAGCATTAGACTGATGTCTAGGATCCCTATGAAAGAATTACAGAAAGGATTGAAGGAGCTGAGGGGTATGGCAACCCAATAGGAAGTCCAACAGTATCAACTAGCCTGAACACCTGGGAAGTTGCAGAGAGTAAGTTACCAATCAAAGAGCACATAGAGGACTGCTTTGTCTAGCCTCCAATAGAAAGGATTCACCTAACCCTTTATAAACTTGAAATTCCATTTAAGGGGAATAAGAGGCACCCTCTTCGAAGGCAAAATGGAAGAGTGATGGGGGGAAGAATGCTGGGAGAGGGGGAAATGATGGAGGCAACATTTGGGATGTAAATAAATAAAATAATATTTAATTAAAAGAAATTACTTCAGTTTATTTTCATTAATGTACATTCACTACTTTGTCCAATAAACATTAGAGAATAAGGTGTTCTTCCTTTGAATTTCAGTTGTTTGGTCTGAATAGTTGTTCAGTATGTCAAAATAGGTCTGAATCCCATTTTGACATACCACTTCCACTTTAGCAAATAGTTTAAAAGGTTTATTACATTCCATAATGTACTCTGTCACCAGATGGATATTTAGCCATGAACCTTGTTACTATAACAGCCTTTTGCCACATGTGGTGAATTAGCACAGGAATTATCAAAGGAGCAAAATAAAGTATCCCTGTCTCTATCTGACCTGATGAATGGATAATATGATATATATATATATTGCCAGACAAGATAGAAACTTTGGTCAATATAAAAACAGAACACAGGGAGGGACAACAAAAGTTAAAAGTGTCATTTGAGGAATATTATAAAAACCTAAACCTAATATAGTACAAGGTTCCTAAAATATATACATATACATGAAGGGAATCTAAATGGCATCACCAAAAAAGGTGAAGAAACAGAGCACCGGTGGACATATCGTGTTACCGATTAAGTTTTTAGTGCTGGAATTAGGTTATATCTAATCAAATGGTGTTAAAGGGATCACTTCCAAACAACACAGGCTGTTGCACAACACTATAGAGTGTACCCCACAAACTGAATAGAAGGCCACACTGTGAAAGACAACACTTATGCAACTCACTAGCATAGTAAAGTTGAACTGGTGCCTGTATAGGACCTTCACATGTATAGACAAGCATCTTTGATACAGGAAGGTGCTTTGCATGTTGTGAAAGTAGAAACATAAACACCAACCCAACTACCAAAACTTGGTGTTTAAAGGTATTCTGCTTGCAAGTTGTGCTATAAAAATGGTGACACAAAACTTGCTGGAGTGTCCAAGGAATATCTGATTTGAATTAAGACCCACTTCCATGAGTATCCAACACTGCTTGGTGAGCATGAACCTGAAACAAGAGAGCCCCAGTGGACCTAAATCTAGTGATACCAAATATTACTCTTATAAAAACAAAACAAAATTCATAGAAATCAGAGGGCTCCTGGTGACTTTTATTTCAGTGGCTTGCTCCACCATTATCAGAGAGGCTTTGTCCTGCAACAGATGGGAACAAATACAGACTCACAATGTCAAACGTTATGTAGAGATCTTAGAATACTCTGCCCTAAATGGAATATTTCTATAAAATTCCTCAAAATATGCTTCAGAAAGGGCACACATTAGAGGTAACATATAGAGTATAAGAAAGAAGGAAGAGAGGTGAACAACAAGGCCCTCAAAATCAACAGGATTGAGGCAAACACATGAACTCACACAGACTGAGACAGCATGATTAGAGCTATTTCTTTCCTTATAAAAGACAAAATGATGATAGGTCAGATGAGACAGGAGGTGAGAAGGAACTAGAAGGGGTGGAGGGAACTGCAAAGCATAATCATATCTGATGTGAGAAAAAATTTATTTGCTATGTTACAGGGAAAAAGAACATTGCTTTAAGATTACTATCATTTTACAAAAATGATGATCAAATGAAATATCCTAATATGCCAACCAATTAGAGAAAATAAGATATAAGCAAGGCCACAATTTAAAGATGACTATTTAAGAATGTAATAACAGCTCCTCAATCTTTGCTTCAGGACATACCAGACAGGCAACATCAGGTACACAGAGATATCCCAAGTTTAACATCACCCGGGACAAGGCTGCCAGGCTTCTGCCTGTGGCCAAGGCCTGGGCAACTCTGTGGGTCATCTGTGTGCCAGCCCTGTCGTGGTGACCGACATCTGGAGGGGGTCCACACAGCCTCCACCATCTTCATTCCTAGATGGACCAGGCGGGCAGCACCAGGTACACAGAGACAACCTGAGTATAACATTGCTTGGGGCAAGGCACACCAGGGCTACAACAGCACTCAAGAGTAGAACATCCCATCATCAATCTGTGCCAGGGGAAGCCCAATCATCCACTGGTGTGGAAATAGCCTTACAGGTTCACAGGGGATTCAAACACCAGCCAGTGACAACAAGACCAACTAGTGCCAGAGATAACCAGATGGCAAAAAGCAAATGTAGGAAGGTTACAAACAGAAATCAAGGCAATAAGGCAGCATCCAACCCCAATTGACACAGCAAGTCCTGGATACTTCAATACACCAAAAAAACAAGATTTGGATTTAAAGTCACATATCATGATACAACTAGAGGATTACAAGAAGAACATAAATAAATCTCTTAAAGAAATACAGGAGAACATGAATCAATAGGTAGAAGCCCTTACAAAATAAACACAAAAGTCATTTAAAGAAATTCAGGAGAATATCGGACCACAAGGGAAGCCAATAAAGAGGAAATGCAAAAATCACTTAAATAAATACAGGGGAATTTGGGTCAAAAGGCAGAAGTCATGAAAGAGGAAACACAAAAATCTCTTAAAGAATTACAGGAAAACACAAACAAACAAGTGAAAGAATTGAGCAAAACCATTCAGGATCTAAAAACAGAAGCAGAAACTACTAAGATATCACAAAAGGAAACAACTTTGGAGATAGAAAATCTTGGGAAGAAATCAGGGGTCATAGATGCAAACATGAATAAAAGAGATAGAAGAAAGAATCTCAGATGTTGAAGATACCATAGAAAGCATTGACTCAACAGTCAAAAAAATGCAAAATGCAAAAAGCTTGTAACCCAAAACATCCAGGAACTACAGGACACAATAAGAACACCAAACCTAAGGATTGTAGGTATAGATGAGAGTGAAGATTTACAAATTAAAGGGCCAGCAAATATCTTCAACAAAAATATGGAAGAAAACTTCATTAACCTAAAGAGATATATGCCCATGAACATACAAGAAACCTACAGAACTCCAAACAGACTGGACCAGAACAGAAATACCTTCCGTCACATAATAATCAAAACCGCAAATGTACTAAACAAAGAAAGAATATTGAAAGCAGTAAGAGAAAAAGGCCAAGTAACATATAAAGGAAGACCTATCAGAATCACAGCAGACTTCTCACCAGAGACCATGAAAGCTAGATCCTGGGCAGATCTCATGCAGACTCTTAAGAGAACACAGATGCCAGCCAAGGCTACTATACCCAGCAAAACTCTCAATCAACATGGATGGAGAAACAAAGATATTCCATGATAAAACCAAAATTACACAATATCTTTCCACAAACCCAGCCCTACAAAGGATAATTGTTGGAAAACATCAATACAAGGAGGGAAACTACACCCTGGAAAAAACAAGATAGTAACCTTTCATCATAGAAGCCACGGCTATAGGTGTGAGAACAGACTTTAAGTATAAGGGGTAATAGTGGGAGAAAAATGAAACTGGATCATGCTGAAAATATTGATATAGGCCCATTGAGTGAAGATTTCAAGATTAATATGAAAGCTTGCACAGTTTAAAAATGTCAAAGTTTGTTTAAATAATTAGCTGAATTATTCATCAAAAGATTATTCACTGAAAATGGGTTAGAGACACCTGATATTCCCTGAAATAGTGTTGATGAAGGAGTTTCAAGGCTCAGGAATTTTATAATACTAGAGTTGGTATTTTAAGTACAACTTAGCCATCTATAACTGGAATGCCCAGAAGTCATGTCCTTCATGAATCCTATGACAAGAAACAATGAATTCATGAAATTCTTAGGCAAATGGATGGAGCTAGAGAACATCATACTAAGTGAGGTAACCCAGACTCAAAAGATGAATCATGGTATGCACTCACTAATAAGTGGATATTAACCTAGAAAACTGGAATACCCAAAACATAATCTACACATTAAATGAGGTACAAGAAGAAAGGAAGAGTGGCCCCTTGTTCTGGAAAGACTCAGTGAAGCAGTATTCAGCAAAACCAGAACGGGGAAGTGGGAAGGGGTGGGTGGGAGGACAGGGGAAGAGAAGGGGGCTTACGGGACTTTCAGGGAGTGGAGGGGTCTAGAAAAGGGGAAATCACTTGAAATGTAAATAAAAAATATATCGAATAAAAAAAAAACAAAATGGTGAAGGGGCACAAACATATTTGAAGAGTTTTGATGTCACTGTTTTCCTTGTGGCTGAACTTAGGGTTGGAGATGTTGCTGATCAGTCATGAAAATTAAAAGCAATGGGTTTCATTGTGTCCAGAAGTACTAGAGACCAGGTAGTAGCAGTGAATCAACAAAGGTAAGGTGATTGTAGTTATTGCACTGTGCAACATAGATAAATCAAAGTGCATAATGGCCTAATCACAATGGTCAGCACAAGCAAAACAAATTGTATTGGTGGCATGAATAATTGGTGGCCTTTGATTCTGGCCTATCAATCGTGGTGTTTTCAGGCATGATATAGATAAGAGATCAATGAATATTTGATCGGTATAAGCAGAAAAACCTAAAACAAATAAAAGAAAGATTCTATTGGATCCTGGCAAAAGGCAACCTCAGCCAGTAAATCAATTTCTAGATTTCAGCCAGTTTATACACCCAGAATGACTGAAATGAAGAGAGAGTCAGATTCCCTTGGGTAATTATGGTGGGAGCAAGAAATAGCCAGAATTTTCAGGGTTTATTTGATGCTAGTTATGAATTGATGCTATTTAGGGAAAATTTTTATGAAACATTGTGACCCTTCAGTTAAAGTGGGGACTAGTGGAGATCAGATGATTAATGGAGTTTTAGTTAATCACCTTGGCTAAAGCCTGACTTTCAGTATGTCCAGTGGGTCCCTGAACTCATTTTGAGGTTATCTCCCCAGCACAAAAATGGATTAATGAGATAATTATGCTTAAATGTTCTCAAACTTTTTACATTGGTTCCCTGACCTGTGGAGTAAAGTCCACTGTGGTTGGAAATGCTAAATGGAACCCATTAGGGTTATCTCTGCCAAAGAAACTAGTAAATCAATAACAGTATCATATCCCTAGGGAAATAAGTGCCACCAATAGTGGTGTGAAATATGTATGGGTGATGGTTCCTATCATAACTCCTTTAAATCTCCTATCTGGCAAGTGCAGAAGGGAGATGAATCATGAAGTGTAACAGTTGATTATTGAAAATTTCAACAGAAAGGGACTTCAAATATGGCTGTTATTCAAGATAAATTGTCCTTACTTGAGCAAAATTAACAAGTCTTCTGGTACATGTTATGCAGCTATTGATCTAGAAAATAATTTTTATTACTACCTGTCCATAAGGACCACAAGAAACAATTTTCTTTTAGTTCTCCAGAGTAGCAGTAGACCACCTCAGTTTCATGCTAAGGATGTATTAATGTTGTGAATTAGGGTCATAACTGAGTTAGAACATACAGTGTTTTGAGTAGGAATGGCCCACATAGGCTCAGAAATTTGAGTGCTTGATCACCAGGGGGTGTAGGCATATTGGAGAAAGGATGTCTTTGTTGGAGGAAGTGTGTACTGGAGGTGGGTTTTAGGGTTTCAAATGTTCACTCCAACCTTATGTCATTAATTCCTGTTGCCCACTGATATGCACGGGCTCTCAGTGACTTCTCTAGCACCATGTCAACCTGCGTGTTGCTATTCTGTCCATCCTGACACTAATGGACTAAATCTCTGAATATAAGTAAGCCTCAATTATATTCTTTTTTACAGTACAGCTGCCAAGGCCATGCTATTCGTTCTCGTAAACAGAACATTGTCTCAGAGAGAAGGGATCATGATCATCTATAAATTTTTCCAAGTATCACATTGATGAACTACAATGATGACATGCTGATTGGATCATGTAAGCAGTAAGTAGCATCCATTTTGAACTCACCAGTAACACATATGGACAGCAGCGGATAGATTTCAAAAATTGTATCTGGTCTCTCTCACCGACAAAATGAACTAAAACTTGTAGTGGACCTATTTAAATTCTGGAGAAATCACATTCCTTACTTAGGTATATTACCCTGGTGTAATTAAATGACTGCTAGCTTTGGTCCAGGAATAAAACAGGAGAAATCTCTTACAAAGGTCAGGACTGATGTTCAGGTTGATATACTACTTGTGATCATATGATACAAAAGACTTGATGGTACTTGAGGTGTCAATGGCAGATAGAAATGCTCTTAGGAGCCTGTGACAGGCCCGTATTTGTGAATAAGAATGGACTTTCAGATTTTGGAGCAAAGTCTACCATCATCTGGAAACAGACTACACTCCTTTTGCAAGACAGCACTTGGCTTGCTATTGGGCCCTAGTTATCATGTGACCTGTGAAGCCCAGATGAGATAAGTGTTATCTGACCCACCAAATCAGAAAGTAGGATGTACACTGCAGCAATTTATTCTCAAAGGAAGGCAATATATACTAGACTGGGTCGGCACAGTTCCTGAAGCCTGGAACAAATAAATTACATGAGAAAGCTGGCCAAATGTTTTACTCCTGTTAAAATGCTATCTGCTGAAAAGTCTGTACCTAGAGCCTCATGGTGTGTTCCTTATGATTGATTGACTGTGAAATAGAAGGCTAGGGCCTGGTTTACTAGTGTTTCTGTATGTTATACACTCACCAACCAGAAATAGACAGGTGCACTGTTCAAACCCTTTTGGCAATCCTGAAAGTCATGGGTTAAGAGAAATCTGTAATGTGGGCAGAAATTCAGATTGTACATATGGTCATACATTTTGATTGAATAGAGAAATATCCAGTTGTGAAACTTGTTCACTGATTTATGGGCTATAGCTAACTTTTTGGTTGGATGGGGCTTGGGAAGGTCATAATTGGAAAATTGATGACACAGACCTTTGGGTAAGAAGATCCATGTGGATAGATCTCTCCAAATTGACAGAAGTTGTGTAGAAACTTGATTTCCATGGAAATGTTCATCAATAAGTAACTTTTGCTGAGGAGGATTTCAAAAAGCAAGTAGCCTAAATTTCTCATTCTGTGAATAGTCAATTTCTTTACACAGATATCCCTACCATTGTCCTATGGGCCGAAGAACAAAGTGGAGATGGTGACACAGATGAGGTATATACATGGGTTTCATAACATGGGTTTCCACTCACCAAGGCTGCCCTGGCTACATCTTTACCATTAGTGTCAAATCTTCCTACAGCAGAGACCAATACTGAGCTTCTGATGTGGCATCATTCACTGTGGAGATTAGCCAGCATCCTGATTACACGTTGACTGACATTGTACTTCTATGGAAAGTACACCGTTTTGTCATTTTGGAGTGGATACTAGTTCTGGTTATAAATTTATCTTTCCTGCACACAATGCCTCTGCCAAAAATGACCATCTGTGGACTCAATGAATGCCATATTCACCATCGTGGTATTCCACACAGTATTGCATCAGACCAAGACCCATGGTCATAGAATACACTGATCTTATCATGTTCCCTATTATTCTGCAACAACTAGCCTGATGGAAAGATAAAAATTCCTTTTGAATATACAGTTAGAGTATGAAAATACATGGCAGCAGCTGGGAGAGCTGTTGCAATGTTTTGCAGAGGGCAGAATATATTTTGAATATTCGTACAATATACAGTATGGTCTCTCCTGTAGCTAGCATCCATGGGTCTAGGTTCAAGGGGTACAAAATAGAAAGCCACTATCTTCTCTATTGATACAGTAGGAAAAAAATTGCTTCCTTTTCCTGAGATGTAAAACTCAGCTATACTAGGAGCTTTGTTTCCAGAACTGTGGCTCCTTGCAGATAATGTTCCTGCAAGGAGCCACAACAAACATTCTATTAACCTAGAAGGATAGACCTCCATCTGGCCACTTTGGTCATCTAATGTTCTTTAACAAACAGGCTAAGAAAGGAGTAACAATTTAAGAGGGGTGATAGATCCAACGTTAAATGGGGAAATGGGATTGCAACTCTAAAATGATGTAAGAAAAATTATATCTGGCATGCAGAGAATACCTATATTATATAATATATACATGTATATAATATATTATAAATAACATATATAATAGGTACATGAGTGTATGCATTATGTTTATACAATATGTTTGTCTATATGTATATTAACAAATGCTTATCTATATATAAAACAGGAAATATTAAAACTCATTAGAATTTGCTGAATAAATTTCACATTTTCAATAAAAAAAATGCATAATCTATCCAGTGTCAATTACAATCTCTTTAAAGATAATGAATAGCAGTCCTTTACAATACTAATTCTAAAGATAACTATAGTTTTTATAAATTAATTTATACTTATTGTTAATTTACTTTCTTTATTAATTTGCTTACTGAGTATGTAATTGTATGTGGTAGTTTCAATAGCTATGGCACCCAAAGACTCATATTCTTTAATACTTTTCCATGGAAAGTGACACTGTTAGGAAGTGTAGCCTTATGAATGTTGGTATGGACTTGTTGGATGAAGTGTGTCACTGTGGAGACAGGATTTGAGGTTTCCTATGCTCATACTATGCTCATCATGACACTGTCTTCTTCTGCTTGTGGATTAAGATGTAGAAATCTCAGCTTCTTTGTCAGAGTCATTTCTGCCTGGACACTGCCATACTTTCCACCATGATGATAATGGACTAAATACATTAACTTGTAAGCCTACCCAATTGCATGCTATTCATCATAAGAGTTGTGTTGGCTGATATGTCTCTTCACAGCAATGAAATCCTGCCTAAGACAATGCTCAATGCCTGTTTATACGTGATACAAAATATTTATAATTTCTAATGTGAATATTATTATAGTGATAAAATCACACACCTAATGAAAATTCTAATCCCTTTGTATAATTGCTTGAACCTTTTATTATTTCAGTGTACCAAATATCAGAATTTCATATGCAAGACACCTCTTAGATTTGAATTGATATGAAAGTATTATATAGTAATTAATTATATGCATTAGTAATGTAATATATGATAGTTTGGTTGTTACACATTTGGGAAATAATACTAATTTGAAGAATGAGTCAATATGTTTTTTATTCACTGTAAATCAAAACATTACATCAAAAAGTATTCAGGAAAATCTGAGAGAGTTCTGAATAGAAACAGTCATTGAAGAATGTACATTTATTTTCTTGCTTGAAATAATCTTTGGACATATCATATTTTGGGTTAGAAGTTTTGAAAGCACTGCTTTTGTATATGACAATAATCTTTAAAATGACAAATTAAACACAATATAACAAAAAGTTTATTTTTATGAGAAGAAATGAGTTAAACTATACTTCAATGTATATTGAAAATGTATTAGTAATATGAATATACATTTCTAATTAATGAAATCAACTAATAAATGTAATTTTATACACAAGTGGGATAGTTGATTTGACCATTAATGCACTTTGTACGAAATGGAGGTGATTCTCCTGCTTCTCTATATCCATGTTTACACATAAATTCAATATCCTCCCCTGATTGAGAATAAATCTTTTCATTTTCTCTCCATCTGAGAATTATGTTATGTTTTTCCATAACGTCTTCTGACACTACACATGCACCTGAAAGAAAATGACCAAAGTTCATTAAGTAATACATAAACCTACAGAAATCACCCCTATCTAAAGACTAATTCCATTTTTTCTAAGGTTTAACTATAAATTCAAAGTCATTATCAGTAACTTCAAAAATTAATTCAGGCATGAATTTAACACCATAAGTGAGAACTTTAATCATAATATTAGTTAACTGGTAAAAGCATCTGAAAAGACAAAAATAGAGAAATCTTATATATTAATAAGATGTAAAAATTCATATTAATATTCAAATGTTCACATCTATTATGGTAACTCCATATGGATACTCTATGAACCCACACTGAAAACCAATAACATTTTTCATACTTATAAGCATAAAAATGTAAATCTAAAATTTGTATGTAAGTACAACAAAATGAGTAGACACCTGGAACTAGAGTAGAAAGGAAAATCTGGAGACATCATATTACCTGATTTTAACATACATCAGGAGGCCCACAGTAGCCAGAATACTATGAACATGCCAACAAATAAAAAAAGTGATTGGAAAACTGTTTTATGTAACTGCAGTTAACTGATCTTAATACGCTTTCCAAAAACTTATGTTAGAGAACTGATATCATATTCTTATATCATTATATCATTTAGATATAAGGATAATTGATATCCATATGGAGATAGTTAAAATTTGATACTGTCTGTCATCCTGGGTAAAGTTAGATAAAAGTTGGTCAAAGGCAGCGATGTAAGAACAAACCACTGAAAGTACAAGGAAACACAACAGGGAAACATTTCATTGTTTTCGACTGAATGTTTGGAAGGGACTCCAAATTATAAGACAAAAAGCCAACCTTGAGCCATGGATTTTTCTCACAGTGAGTTACTTGTGAAAAGCACAGAACATAATCAATACAACTAAGAAATAGGCAGCCAGATGAGTCACACTAAGTGGTTGTCTATTGTTCATTTCTAGATGTTTGCATATCTTTTATAGGGGTGTCTTATGTCAAAAGAAAACATAAAAAAGTGAAAATTTATTTTCATTGGTTTGGTTGGGTTTGGTTCGGTTTTATATGATTTGCTTTGATTGATTTTGTCCTGGTTAGAAGTTAAAACACCTCTTCCCCTAAATTGGCTGTATTTTTTCTGAAAAGTCTTCACATTATATATGTCTTAAATTATACTTAAGTAATTGGTCAGGGTTTCAGTTTGTAGATAATGTTTAAATGAACTGTCATTAGTCTTTGGTAAAATGCATCATAAAAGAAAAATAAGCTAAGCAAAATTGGATAAATGAATAGATACTTCTCAAAATAAAGTTTGAACCTGAAGTAAGACAAAACACCTTAAAATTATTAACTGACATTTTTTTGCCAAAGACATATAGACAACTTGACACTCAATGAGTAAAACGTTTTAGAAAGGAGCCCTTAAAATTACAAACACTCATGAATGTGTGGTGGAAAAACTTATAAGCTATGAGTAAGTGAAGTTACTTTAGATAACAACTGATATTTTTTAAAAATTTAAAAGTAGATTTTATATAATGTTGCTATATTCTTCTTTTGGTATATACTCAAAGGAAATAAAATGAACCTTTTCAACCTGCATGTATATGTTTATTGCAAACTGCTATGTGACTGTAGATAAGATGAAAAATGTGTCTGAACTAATACCAATTGGTGACTTTGTAAAAACAACATGATATACTTCAATGTGAAATTTTGTTCAGACATTAATGATATATTTTATTATTTTAATTAGAAAAAGGCATTGTAGGACATAAATGAAATAAACCAAACATAGGAAGACAACTACTTTGTGTTGTTTCTCACAGAATAGAAAGATAGAATAAACTATCTAACATGCGTGACAGTGATTAATAGAAGTTAGTTGTCTTATCTAAGGGCAGAGAATGTTGTATGGATTTAATGAGTGCAAGATATATATTTCTGATATTTCTAAAAATGTAAAAGTAGATTTTACAAATTGTTGCTATATGCTTCTTTTGGTATATACTCAAAGGAAATAAAATGAACCGTCTCAACCTGCATGTATATGTTTATTGCAAACTGCTATGTGACTGTAGATAAGATGAAAAATATGTCTGAACTAATATCAATTGGTGAATTTATAAAAACAACATGGTATAAATAAATGTGAAATTTTGTTCAGACATTAATGAGATATTTTATTATTTTAATTAAAAAAGGCATTGTAGGACATAAATGAAATAAGCCAAACACAGGAAGACAACTACTTTGTATTATTTCTCACAAAATGGAAAGATAGAATAAACTATCTAACATGCGTGACAGTGATAAATAGAAGTTAGTTGTCTTATCTAAGGGCAGAGAATGTTGTATGAATTTAATAAATGCAGGATGTATATAGGTGTGATTTGAAATAGAATGGTCTCCATAGACTTACATATTGATTATTCATCGAGGACTGGTGATACTCAAAAAGGTTTAGAAGCTATGGCCTTGTTGGAGTTGGTGTAGCCTTGTTAGAAGTATGTCTATCTCTTTCTGCTGCTTGCAGAGTAAGATGCATAATGCTTAGCTACTTCTCCACCATTATGTTTAGCTTTGTGCTACCGTGTTCCCAAACATGATGATAGTACAATAAATCTCTGAAATTATAAGCTATTCCCAACAAATGTTTTCTTTTCTAAGAGTTGCCATGGTCATAGTGTCTCTTCACAACAAAAGAATACTGACTGAGAAAATAGGTGTAGGATATCATGCTGATGCCCATATTTGTTAACATTAATATGTGTTAGTAAAAACTTAATTATAAAGAATAACATGTGCAATTTTATTTGACAGTTGTATTTTATAAAAAGAATCTAATAATCTTGTTTTTAATCACATGATAATATTTGGCACTGAAGCACAAACAAAATATTCTATTATTAACAGAAAAATATCCATAATATAAAACAGTATCTCCTATAATCTATGAGAATAATGTACTTACGTAAACAGACTGGTGGCTTAGACCACTTTCCATGTCTACATATTATTTTCTTCTTTCCTTTAAGTAAATAATATTGCTGGCACTGATATTCAACTGATGATAATGGTGCATATACTGTTTGTGACAAGGAGGTGATGTCTCCATTTTCAATAGGAGGAGGAGGGCCACATTTGCCTGTTGAGTCTAAAGAGAAAACATTTGAATGTTTGAGAATCAAGTCAAATTACAGGCTCAAGCAGAACTCAAAAGAAAAGTGTTCAACAACTCTTTAGTGATTTCTGGCTAAATAAATGATTACTTAAAGAAATATTAATCATAAAAACTGAGAGTTACAAGTTTTTGCTTCCTTTCTTCTAAAGCACTAGTTTCTTGTTTGTTTGTTTGTTTGTTTCAAGATAGGGTTTCTCTGTGTAGCCCTGGCTGTTCTGGAACTCACTCTGTAGAGCAGGCTGGCCTCAAACTCAGAAATCCACCTGACTCTGCCTCCCAAGTGCTAGGATTAAAGGTGTGCACCACCACAGCCCAGCTTAAGGCACTAGTTTAACTACAGTAAACACATCTTCTCTGGAGTCTTCAAGTACTAATACATATCTTAACAGCTTTTGAACATACAGATGACAATGTAGATAGGCAATTTTTTAAATAAACTTAGAACTCTTTGACACTTTTGTAGAAATATATTTGTAAATGAGACTTTAAAAACTTCTAATGATACAGAAGGCTAATGACACTTTCTGGGTTTCTGATAGGGTCAAAATAAGCACAGACATCTATATGTTATACTTTGCTAAGTAAACCTGGCATGCTTGTTTTAGTAAATATTATATGAAGAGATAAGATATTTAAAATTCTAGCAAACAAATTCAGAACTCTTCTAACAGTATAATATTGTGTTATATGTTTTCCTTTTAGATTACTGAGTACCCTTGTGAGGACAGAAGAGAAGTCTGAAATCAAAAGTTCTGATTCTGTTCAGTAAGATCTCAAGGAGACCTTTGGTTCATCATGATACTGAACCAAACTCAAATCTTTATAAGGTAAAAACAAGACATTCATGATTCAAACAAAATTAATGTTTTAGTGTGAAATAAAATAAAAACAATTGGCCATAATACATGGATGTACATGTTCAAGAACTGAGTAAACCATAATAGGATAAGTTCCATGAAGCTTCTGGAAATTCATCTACTGATACTGCTTAAAGAAAACATCTCAGAAAAAAAAATTAGTAGAAAGTCATCATCAACCACAGTGGACCAAGATCCCAAAGAAAGTAACTGCTATCTATCACCATGCAAACCATAGAAAGTAAAAGACAATGAGTGTTAGCCTTACGTTCTGTATCCTGTGGTGCTAGCCTTTTGAAAAAAAGACATTAATGAAGACATTATCCAATAAAAGAAATTAAAGGGGATTTTTCTCCAGCAGAGAATTCTTCCCAGAAAATAACGACCAGAATTCATTACATAAGTAAAAATAGAAATTAAGAGCAGGACAAATTTAACTGTAAAATTAGCGGTATATACTAGATAATCTTTGTAATCATTAAATTAGGTTTGTGTTTCAAGCAAAACCTAACCTTTAAGAATAATGTTATAAAAAAGGCAACTGATTTGCTTGAGTTGATTTTATAACCAGCCACTTTGCTGAAGTTGTTTATCAGCTGTAGGAGTTCTCTGGTGGAGGTTTTCGGGTCACTTAAGTAGACTATCATGTCATTTGAAAATAGAGATAATTTGACTTCTTCCTTTCCAATTTGTATCCCCTTGACCTCCTTATGTTGTCTAATTGCTCTAGCTAGAACTTCAAGTACTATATTGAAAATATATGGAGAGAGAGGACAGCCTTGTCTAGTCCCTGATTTTAGTGGGATTGCTTCAAGTTTCTCTCCATTTAGTTTGATGTTGGCTACTGGTTTGCTGTATATTGCTTCAAGGATGTTTAGGTATGGGCCTTGAATTCCTGTTCTTTCCAATACTTTTAGCATGTGTCCCTGTTTAGTTTCTGTGTTCCTGATCGGTCCATTGAGGAAAGTGCAGTGTTGAAGTCACCCACAATTATTGTGTTAGGTGCAATGTGTGCTTTGAGCTTTAATAAAGTTTCTTTTATTAATGAGGGTACCCTGCATTTGGAGCATAGATGCTCAGGATTGAGAGTTCTTCTTGTTGTATTTTTCCTTTGACCAGCAAGAAGTGTCCCTCAGAGTCTCTTTTGATGACTTTGGGTTGAAAGTCAATTTTATCTGATACTAGAATGGCTACTCCAGCTTGTTTCCTGAGACCATTTGCTTGTAACATTGTCTTCCAGTCTTTTACTCTACAGTAGTGTTTGTCTTTGTCCCTTAGGAGTGTTTCCTGTATGCAGCAAAATATAGGGTCCTGTTTATGTATCCAGTTACTTGGCCTTTTTCTCTTACTGCCTTTAATATTCTTTCTATGTTTAGTTTATTTGATGTTTTGATTATTATGTGACAGGAGGTATTTTTGTTCTGGCCCAGTCTGTTTGGAGTTCTGTAGGCTTCTTGTATATTCATGGGCATCTCTCTCTTTAGGTTAGGGAAGTTTTCTTCCATAATTTTATTGAAGATATTTGCTGGCCCTTTAAGTTATAAATCTTCACTCTCATCTATGCCTATAATCCTTAGGTTTGGTCTTCTCATTGTGTCCTGGATTTCCTGGATATTTTGGGTTACAAGCTTTTTGCATTTTGCATTTTCTTTAACTGTTGAGTCCATGGTTTCTATGGTATCTTCAGCATCTGAGATTCTTTCTTCTATCTCTTGTATTCTGTTGTTGATATTTGCATCTATGTCCTCTGATTTCTTCCCAAGGTTTTCTATCTCCAAAGTTGTCTCCCTTTGAGTTTTCTTAGTAGTTTTTGCTTCTGATTTTAGATCCTGGATGATTTTGCTTAGCTCCTTCACTTGCTTGTTTGTGCTTTCCTGTAATTCTTTAAGAGCTTTTTGTGCTTCCTCTTTCATGACCTCAGCCTGTTGACCAAAGTTCTCCTGTGTTTAAGTGATTTTTGTGTTTCGTACTTATTGGCTTTTGCATTTTCCTGAGTTTGTTTCAATGATTTTTGTGTTTCCCTTGTAAGGGCTTCTAACCTTTGATCCATTTTCTCCTGAATTTCTTTAAGTATTTCCTTCATGTGTTCCTGTACCAGCATCATGACCAGTGCTTTTAAATCCAAATCTTGTTTTACTGGTGTGATGGGGTAATCAGGACATGCTGTTAAAGGAGAATTGGGTTCAGATGCTGCCATATTGCCTTGATTTCTGTTAGTGACGTTCCTGCATTTGCCTTTTGCCATCTTCCTATACTCAAAGGATATGCAGGCTGAGAAAGAAGTTAGGGAAATGACACCCTTCACAATAGCCACAAACAATATAAAGTATCTTGGTGAGACTCTAACCAAACAAGTGAAAGATCTATAGACAGGAACTTCAGGTCTCTGAAGAAGGAAATCAAATAAGACCTCAGAAAATGGAAAAATCTGCCATGCTCGTGGATTGGCAGGATTAATATAGTTAAAATGGCCATCTTGCCAAAAGCAATCTACAGATTCAATGCAATCTCCATCAAAATCCCAACTCGGTTCTTCACAGAGTTAGGAAAAGCAATTCTCAAATTCATCTGGAATAATAAAAAAACCCAGGATAGCTAAAACTATTCTCAACAACAAAAGAAATTCTGGGGGAATCAGTATCCCTGACTTCAAGCAATACTACAGAGCAACAGTGTTAAAAACTGCATGGTATTGGTACAGTGACAGACAAGCCGATCAATGGAGTAGGTTTGAAGACCCAGAAATGAACCCACACACCTATGGTCACTTGATCTTCGACAAAGGAGCCAAAAACATCCAGTGGAAAAAAAGATAGCCTTTTCAACAAATGGTGCTGGATCAATTGGAGGTCAGCATGCAGAAGAATTCGAATTGATTCATTGGATCAAGGACCTCCAGGTAAAACCAGGCACACTGAAACTAATAGAAAAGAAACTGTGGAAGACCCTAGAGGACATGGGCACGGGGGGGAAAAGTTCTTGAACAGATCACCAATAGCTTACGCTCTAAGATCAAGAATTGACAAATGGGACCTCATAAAATTACAAAGTTTCTGTAAGGCAAAGGACAGTGTTAAAAGGACAAAACGGCAACCATCAAATTGGGAAAGGATATTCACCAATCCTACATCTGATAGAGGGTTAATATCCAATATATACAAAGAACTTAAGAACTCAAACTCAAGAAGACCCCAGGGAACCAAATAACCCTATGAAAAATGGGGTACAGATCTAAACAAAGAATTTTCACCTGAAGAAATTCAGATGGCCGAGAGGCACCTTAAGAAGTGCTCAACATCATTAATCATTAGGGAAATGCAAATCAAAACAACCCTGAGATTTCACCTTACAGCTGTCAGAATGGCTAAGGTCAAAAACATAGGAGACAGCAGGTGTTGGCGAGGATGTAGAGAAAGAGGAACACTCCTCCACCACTGGTGGGGCTGTAAAATGGTACAACCACTTTGTAAATCAGTCTTGCGGTTCCTCAGAAAACTGGACATGACACTTCCAGAGGACCCTGCTACACCTCTCCTGGGCATATACCCAAAGGATTCCCCGGCATGCAATAAAGACAAATGCTCCATTATGTTCATAGCAGCCTTATTTATAGTAGCCAGAAGCTGGAAAGAACCCAGATGCCCCTCAAAGGAAGAATGGATACAGAAAATGTGGTATATTTACACAATGGAATACCACTCAGCAATTAGAAACAATGAATTCACAAAATTTTTAGGCAAATGATTTAATCTGGAAAATATCATCCTAAGTGAGGTAACCCAGTCACAAAAGAATACACATGGAATGCAATCTCTGATAAGTGGATATTAATTAGCCCAGAAGCCCTGAATACCCAAGGCACAAATCGCATAACAAATGACTCCCATGAGGAAATATAGAGAAGGTTCTGATCCTGGAAAGGATTGATCTAGCATTGGAGGGGAATATAAAGACAGAGGAAAAAAAGGAGGTAGGTCATTGGATAATGGATGGAGAGAAGAAGGTTTATGGGACATATGGGGAGGGGGGATCCAGGAAAAGGGAAATCATGTGGAATGTAAACAAAGAATATAGAAAATAAAAATATTAAAAAAAGAATAATGGTATAAGGGTGGAAAATACCAACACTTCCCATAGAAAAATCAATAAGCTAATCTTTCAACAGACCCAATAAAAGATACCTATACAATCAGAATTTTACCTTTAACTCAGAAGATAACAGTAAGAACCAATCACTTTTCCTTAATAACTCTTAATATCAATGATCTCAATTCCCCTATAAAAAGACATAGACAAACAGACCGGATATGTGAACGGGACCCAACACTTTGCTACATACAAGAAACCCACCTCAGTGACAAAGACAGTCACTATTTCAGAGTCAAAGGTTAGAAAAGAATTTTCCAAGCAAATGATCCCAAGAAACAAGTTGGAGTGGCCATTCTTATCTTGGATAAAATTGACTTGCAACCAAAAGTTGTCAAAAAAGATAAAGAGGGACACTTCATACTAGTTAAAGGAAAAGTCTACCAAGATGAACTCTCAATTCTGAACATCTATGCTTTGAATGTAAGGGCACCCACATTCATAAAAGAAACTTTAATAAAGCTCAAAGTATACATTACACCCCACACAATAATAGTAGGAGACTTTAATAGTCACTCTCAAAAAATACACAAATAATGGAATCAGAAACTAAACATAGATACAGTGAAATTTACTAAAGTTAAGAACGAAATGGATCTAACAGATATTTATAGATCATTCCACCCTAAAACAAAAGAATATATCTTCTTCTCAGCAACTCATGGTACCTTCTCCAAAAGTGACCATATAATTGGTCACAAAACAGGCCTCAACGGATGCAAAAATATTGAAATTGTTCTATTCATCTTATCAGATCACCATGGCCAAAGGCTGGTCAAAAGTTCATACAAAAACAATGGAAAACACACATACACATGGACTTTGAACAATGCTCTTCTCAACAATAGCTTGGTCAAGAAGAAATAAAGAACATAAAGGCTTTTTAGAATTTAATGAAAATGGAGACACATCATACCAAAATTTATGGGACACTATGAAAGCAGTGCTAAGAAGAAAACTCATAGCTCTAAATGCCCCCAAACAGAGAATGGAGAGAGCTTACCCTAACAGCTTGACAGTGCACTTGAAAGCTCTAGAACAAAAAGAAGCAAATAAACCCAAGAGGAGTAGACTGTAAGAAATAATCAAACTCAGGGCTGAAATGAAACAAAAAGAAACAAAAAGAACTATACAAAGAATCAACAAAACAAGAAGTTGGTTCTTTGAAAAAATCAACTAGATAGATAAACCCTTAGCCAGACTAACCAGAGGGCACAGAGACAGTATCCAAATTAATAAAATCAGAAATGAAAAGGGAGATATAACAACAGAAACTGTGGAAATTAAAAAAATCATCAGATCCTACTACAAGAGTTTATACTCATCAAAGTTTGAAAATCTGGATGAAATGGACAACTTTCTAGATATATACCAGGTGCCAACGTTAAAACAGGATCAGATAATCCATCTAAATTTTCCCATAAGTTCTGAGAAAATAGAATCAGTCATTAATAGTCTCCAATCAAAAAAAAAAAAAAAAGGCCATGGTTTAGCTGGGAATTCTATCAGATCTTCAAAAAAGAGCTAATGCAGATACTCTTCAAACTGTTCCACGAAATAGAAACTCAAGGAACACTACCCAACTGATTCTATCAAGCCACAGTAATGCTTATACTTAAACCAAACAAAGACCAAACAAGGAAGGAGAACTTCAGCCTAATCTCCCTTATGAACAATGATGCAAAAATACTGAACAAAATACTGGCCAACCGAATCCAAAAAAATGCATCAAAGCTATAATTCACCACGATCAGGTAGGCTTCATCCCAAGGATGCAGGAATGGTTCAATATATGGAAATCTATCAATATAATCCACTACATAACCAAACTAAAGGAAGAAAAACCACATGGCCATTTCATTAGATGCTGAAAAGGTTTTTGACAAAATCCAGCATCTCTTCATGATAAAAATCTTGGAGAGATAGGGAATCCAAGGTCCATACCTAAATATAGTGAAAGCTATATACTACAAACCAGTACCCAACATCAAGTTAAAAAGAGAGAAACTTGAAGCAATCCCACTAAAATCAGGGACCAGACAAGGCTGCCCACCCTCTCCCTATCTATTCAATATAGTACTTGAAGTACTAGCCAGAGCAATCAGAGAACAAAAGGATGTCAAAGGTATACAAATTGGAGAGGAAGAAGTCAAAATATCACTATTTGAAGATGATATGATAGTATACTTAAGCAACCTGAAGGCTTCCACCAGAAAACTCCTAAAGTTGATAAACAACTTCAGCTAAGTGGCTGGATATAAAATTAACTCAAGCAAATCAGTAGCCTTCCTCTACTCAAAGGATAAACAAGATGAGAAAGAAATTAGGGAAATGGCACCCTTCACAATAGTCCCGAATAATATTTCTTACCTAGGTGTGACCCTAACAATGCAAGTGAAAGATCTGTATGACAAGAACTTCAAGCCTCTGAGGAAAGAAATGGAAGAATGTCTCAGAAGATGGAAAGATCTCCCATGTTCTTGGATTGGCAGGATCAATGTAGTAAAAATGGCCATCTTGCCAAAAGCAATCTACAGATTCAAGGCAATCCCATTCTAAATCCCAAATCAATACTTCATAGATCTAGAAAAAGAAATTCTCAAATTCATCTGAAATAACAAAAAACTCAGGATAGCAAAAACTATTCTCCATAGCAAAAGATCTTCTGGGGAATCACCAACCCTGACCTCAAGCTCTACTACAGAGCAATAGTGATAAAAACTGTTTGGTACTAGTATGCAGACAGGCAAGAAAATGAATGAAATCGAATTGAAGACCCAGAAAAGAACCCGCATACATATGGTCACTTGATATTTGACAAAGGAACTAAAAAACGTCCAGTGGAAAAAAGACAGCATTTTAAACAATTGGTGCTGCATCAATGCAGAGGTCTGCATGCAGAAAAATGCTAATTCACCCATTCTTAACTCCTTGTATAAAGCTTAAGTTCAAGGGTCCACACATAAAACCAGACACACTGAAGCTTATAGAGGAGAAAATGGGGAACAATTTTGAACACATGGACACAGGGGAAAAGTTCCTGAACAGAACACCAATGGTTTATGCTCTAAGAACAAGAATCGACAACTGGAACCTCATAAAAGTGCAGAGCTTCTATAAGGCAAAGGACAAGGTTAAGGACAAAACAGCACCAACAAATTGGGAAAAGATATTTACTAGCCCTACATCATATAGAGGGCTAATATACAATGAATAAAAAGAACTCAAGAAGTTAGTCTCCAGGGAGTCAAATAACCCTATTAAAAATTGGGTACATAGCTAAACAGGAAATTCTCAACTGAGGAATCTCGAATGGCTCTAAAGTACCTAAAGAAATGTTCAGCATCCTTAGTTATCAGTGAGATGCAAATCCAAACACTGAGATTCTACCTCACACCAGTCAGAATGGCTAAGATGAAAATCATAGGAGACAGAAGCTTCTGGCAAGGATGTTGGGAAAAAGGAACATTTCTCCATTGTTGGTGGGATTGCAAGCTGGTAAAACCACACTGGAAATCAGTTTGATGATTCCTCAGAACATCAGACATAGGACTACCTGAGAACTCAGCTATACCACTCCTGGGCATATACCCAGAAGATGCTCCCTCATGTAATAAGGACACATGCTACACTATGTTCATAGCTGCCTTATTATAATAGCCAGAAGCTGGAAAGAACCCAGATGTCCTTCAAGAGAGGAATGGATACAGAAACTTTTGTATATATACACAATGGAGTACTATTCAGCTATTAAAAACAATGAATTCATGAAATTCTTAGGGAAATGGATGGAACTAGAAAGTGTCATCCTGAGCAAGGCAACCCAATCACAAAAGAATGCACATGTTATGCCTTCACTAATAAGAGGATGTTAGCCCAAAAGCTCAAAATAAACAAGTTACAAATCACCCAGCACAGGAAGCTCAAGAAGAAGGAGGAGTTAAGTGAGGGTGCTTTGGTTTCTCTGAGATGGCGAACAAAATAGTCACAAGAGGAATAAGGGAGACAATGTGTGGAGCAGAGACTGAAGTAAAGGCCACCCAGAGACTGCCCTACCTGATGATTCATTCTATAAACTGTCACCAAACCCCAACACTACTATGGATGACAAGAAGTGCATAAAAGAGCCTGTTATGGTTGTCTCCTGAGGGGCCTTGCCAGAGCCCCAGAAATACAGAGGCAGATGCTAGCAGTCAACCATTTAATGGGACGTGGGGTCCCCAATGGAAGAGCTGGAGGTTGGTCCAGAGGAGTGGAAGTGGTTTACAGCCCCAAGGGAAGCATAATGATGTAGGCCACCCAGACGCCCCAGGACTTCCAGGGACTAAACCTTCAACCAAGGGGTACACATGGTTTCAGCCAAAAATGTGGGAGAGGAATGCCTTGCTGGATACCAATGGGAGAGTGGTCTTTAGTCAGGCAAAGGCTCAATAGATGAACCAACAAAGGAAAATTGAGGGAGGGGAGGTGGGAGTGGGTTGAGTAGAGGGGCATATAAGTGGGGGCATGGGGTGGGGGGTCTTTTAGGAGAGGGAAATTGGGAAAGGCTTTACCATTGGCAATGTAAATGAAGATGATATTCAATAAAAAAGAATAATGTTAAAAATTATCATAGGAGGCAGAAGGAGAGAGGAACATTAATGTGAGAGGGGGAAAGGAGGGAATAGTAGAAGTGCAGGATCAGATATTGTAGGGAGAATCCTAGAATTCTGTAGACAGAATCCTAGAAGGCCAGGAGAATGAATAGAAATATACTCCAGGGTTGTTTGGGGGCCTGGGAAATCTCTAGAAAGTTCCAGAAAGCAAGGATATGAGAGGCATTCAGGATCCAATGGAGATAAGCTTATCCAAAATATCCAACAGTGGGGAGATGGAGAATAAAGGGACCGCCAGTAGAGGCAGTGCATGAGGCCAGCTGGGCACCCAGAGGTCTACTGGGAGCAGGCAGCGTGCACTGGTGAGTCTGGCCCTGCAGAGTTGAGGATCCATTCTGGAGGCCTCTGGCAGGAGCCTTCTGGAACAGCCTGGGCCATGGTGCCCCTTCTCCAGGCAGTGCAGGAGGCCAGCTGTGCACCCAGAGGCCAGCTAGGAAGAGGCAGCTTGCACTGGTGAGTCCAGCATTGACAACAAGACCAACTAACACCAGTGAGAACTACATGGCAAAAGTCAAACATAGGAATGTTACTAACAGAAAATAAGACAATATGGCAGCATCTGAACCAAATTCTCTATTAACAGCATGTCCTGGATACCTCAACACACCAGAAAAACAAGATTTGGATTTAAAAATCACTGGTCATGATGCTGTTGCAGGAACACATGAAGGACATAAATAAATCTCTTAATGAAATTCAGGAGAAAATGTATCAAAAGTTAGAGGCCATTACAAGGGAAACCCAAAAATCATTGAAAGAAATTCAGGAGAATACAGGTCAAAAGATAGAAGCCAATAAGGAGAAAACACAAAAATCACTTAAAGAAATACAGGAGAACTTTGGTCAACAGGCTAAGGTCATGAAAGAGGAAACCCAACAATCTCTTAAAGAATTACAGGAAAACATAAACAAGCAAGTGAAGGAGCTGAACAAAACTATCCAAGATCTAAAAACAGAAGTAGAAACAACTAAGAAATCGCAAAGGAAGACAACTTTGGAGATAGAAAACCTTGGGAAGAAATCAGGGGCCATAGATGCAAATACCAAAATAGAATACAAGAGATAGAAGAAAGAATCTCAGATGATAAAGATACCATAGAAACCATGGATTCAACAGTTAAAGAAAATGCAAAATGCAAAAAGCTTGTAACCCAAAACATCCAGGAAATCCAGGACACAATGAGAAGACCAAACTTAAGGATTATAGGAATAGTTGAGAGTGAAGATTTACAACTTAAAGGGCCAGCAAATATCTTCAACAAAATTATGGAAGAAAACTTTCCTAACCTAAAGAGAGAGATGCCCACGAATATATAAGAAGCCTACAGAACTCAACAGATTGGACCAGAACAAAAATATCTTGCATCACATAATAATCAAAACCCCAAATGTACTAAACAAAGAAAGAATATTAAAGGCAGTAAGAGAAAAAGGCCAAGTAACATATAAATGAAGACCTATCAGAATCACACCAGACTTCTCACCAGAGACTATGAAAGTCAGAAGATCTTGGGCAGATCTCATGCAGACTCTAAGAGAACACAAATGCCAGCCAAAACTACTACACCCAGCAAAACTCTCAATCACCATAGATGGAGAAAACAAGATATTCCATGACAAAACCAAATTTACCCAATATCTTTCCACAAACCCAGTCCTGCAAAGGATAATAGGAGGAAAACACCAATACAAGGAGGGAAACGACACCCTGGAAAAAGCAAGATAGTAACCTTCTTTCATCAAACCCAAAAGAAGATAACCAATCAAACATAAAAAATAACATCAAAAATAACTGGAAGTAATAATCACTATTCCTTGATAGTGCTTAACATCAATGGACTCAATTCCCCAATAAAAAGATATAGACTAACAGACTGGATAAGAAAACAGAACCCTACATTTTGCTGCATATAGGAAACACACCTCAGGGTCAAAGACAAACACTACCTTAGAGTAAAAGTGTGGAAAACCATTTTATAAGCAAATGGTCTCAGGATACAAGCCGGAGTAGCCAGTCTAATATCAGATAAAATTGACTTTCAACCTAAAGTCATCAAAAGAGACACCGAGGGACACTCTTGCTGGTCAAAGGAAAAATACACCAAGAATAACTCTAAATCCAGAACATCTATGCTCCAAATGCAAGGGCACCCTCATTTATAAAAGAAATTTTACTAAAGCTCAAAGCACACATTGCAACTAACACAATAATTGTGGGTGACTTCAACACTGCACTTTCCTCAATGGACTGATCAGGAAAACAGAAACTGAACAGGGACACAGTGAAACTAATTGAAACTTTGGACCAATTATATTTAACAGATATATGTATATATGTATATATAACATTTCATCCTAAAGCAAAAGAATATATCTTTTTCTCAGTACCTCATGGTACCTTCTCCAAAATCAACCATATAATTGGTCACATGACAGACCTTAACAAATATAAGAAGATCAAAATAAGCCCATGCCTAATATCAGATCACTATGGAGTAAAAGTGGTCTTCAATAGCAACAAAAACAACAGAAACCCCACATAAACTTGGAAACTGGACAATACTCTATTCAATGATACCTTGGTCAAGGAAGAAATAAAGAAAGTAATCAAAGACTTTTTAGAATTTAATGAAAATGAAGAGAAAGCATACCCAAATCTATGGGACACAATGAAAGCAGTGCTAAGAGGAAAACTCATACCCCTGAGGGCCTCCAAAAAGAGGAGCATACACTAGCAGCTTAATGGTACATCTGAAAGCCCTGGAATAAAAAGAAGCTAATTCACCCAGGAGGAGTAGAAGGCAGGAAATCATGAAACTCAAGGCTGAAATCAATCAAGTAGGAACAAAGAGAACCATACAAAGAATCAACAAAACCAGGAGCTTGTTCTTTGAGAAAATCAACAAGATAGATAAACCCTTAGCCAGACTAACCGAAGGGCACAGAGGCAGTATCCAGATTAACAAACTTAGAAATGAAAAGGGAGATATAACAACAGAAACTGAAGAAATTCAAAAAATCCTCAGATCCTATTACAAAAGCCTATACTCAACACAACTGGAGAATCTGGAGGAAATGGACAGTTTCCTAGACAGATATCAAACACCAAAATGAAATCAGGATCAAATTGATCATCTAAACAGTCCCATAACCCCTAATGAAATAAAAGGGGTCATAGAAAGTCTCCCAACCAAAAAAAAAAAAAAAAAAAAAAAAGCACGGGACCAGATGGCTTCAGTGCAGAATTCTATCAGACCTTCAAAGAAGACCTAACACCAATACTTTTCAAAATATTCCACAAAATAGAAACAGAAGGAACACTACCCAACTTGTTCTACAAAGCCACAATTGCGCTGATACCAAAACCACACAAAGAATCAACAAAGAAAGAGAACTTCAGGTCAATTTCCCTTATGAATATTGATGCAAAAATACTGAATAAAATTATTGCCAACTGAATCCAAGAACACATCAAAATGATCCTTCACCATGATCAAGTAGGCTTTAACCCAGGGTTGCAGGGATGGTTCAATATAAGGAAATCCATCAATACAATCCACTAATCAAAAAAAAAAACAAAAAACCCATATGATCATTTCATTAAATGCTGAAAAAGCATTTGACAAAATTCAGCATCCTTTCATGCTAAAAGTCTTGGAAAGAACAGGAATTCAAGACCCATACCTAAACATAGTTAAAGCAATATACAGCAAACCATTAGCCAACATCAAACTAAATGGAGAGAAACTTGAAGCAATCCCACTAAAATCAGGGACTAGACAAGGCTGCCTGCTCTCTCCATATCTTTTCAATATAGTACTAGAAGTTCTAGCTAGAGCAATTAGACAACATAAGGAGGCCAAAGTGATACAAATTGGAAAGGAAGAAGTTAAATTACCACTATTTGCATATGAAGTGATTGTATACTTAAGTGATCCAAAAAACTCCACCAGAGATCTCCTACAGCTGATAAACAACTTCAGCAAAGTGGCTTTTTATAAAATCAACTCAAGCAAATCAGTTGCCTTCCTATACTCAAAGGATAAGCAGGCTGAGAAAGAAGTTAGGGAAATGACACCCTTCACAAAAGTCACAAACAATATAAAGTGTCTTGGTGTGAGTCTAACTAAATAAGTGAAAGATCTATATGACAAGAACTTCAGGTCTCTGAAGAAGGAAATCGAATAAGACCTCAGAAAATAGAAAAATCTGCCATGCTCGTGGATTGGCAGGATTAATATAGTTAAAATGGCCATCTTGCCAAAAGCGATCTACAGATTCAATGCAATCCCCATCAAAATCCCAACTCAGTTCTTCACAGAGTTAGAAAAAGCAATTCTCAAATTCATCTGGAATAACAAGAAACCCAGGATAGCTAAAACTATTCTCAACAACAAAAGAAATTCTGGGGGAATCAGTATTCCAGACTTCAAGCAATATTACAGAGCAATAGTGTTAAAAACTGCATGGTATTGGCACAGTGACAGGCAAGTGGACCACTGGAATTGAATTGAAGACCCAGAAATGAATCCACACACCTATGCTCAATTGATCCTTGGCAAAGGAGCAGAAATTATCCAGTGGAAAAAAGATAGCCTTTTCAACAAATGGTGCTGGTTCAACTGGAGGTCAGCATGCAGAAGAATGGGAATTGTTCCATTTTTATCTCCTTGTACTAAGCTCAACTCCAAGTGTATCAAGGACCTCTACATAAAACCAGACACACTGAAACTAATAGAAAACAAACTAGGGAAAACCCTTGAGGACATGGGCACAGGGGAAAAGTTCCTGAACAGAACACCAATAGCTTATGCTCTAAGATCAAGAATTGACAAATGGGACCTCATAAAATTATAAAGTTTCTGTAAGGCAAAGGACACTGTCTAATGGACAAAACTGCAACCAATAAATTGGGAAAAGATCTTCACAAACCCCACATCCAATAGAGGGCTAATATCAAATATATACAAAGAACTCAAGAAGTTTGACTCCAGGATACCAAATAACCCTATTTAAAAAATGGGGTACAGCCCCGGCATGCAATAAAGACACATGCTCCATAATGCTCATAGCAGCCTTATTTATAATAGCCAGAAGCTGGAAAGAACCCAGATGCCCCTCAAAGGAGGAATGGATACAGAAATGGAATACTACTCAGCAATTAGAAACAATGAATTCACAAAATTTTTAGGCAAATGGTTTGATCTGGAAAATATCATCCTAAGTGAGGTAACCCAGTCACAAAAGAATACACATGGAATGCAATCTCTGATAAGTGGATATTAATTAGCCCAGAAGCCCTGAATACCCAAGGCACAAATCGCATAACAAATGAATCCCATGAAGAAGTATGGAGAAGGTCCTGATCCTGGAAAGGATCGATCTAGCATTGGAGGGGAATATAAAGACAGAGAAAAAAAAAAGGAGGGAGGTGATTGGAGAATGGATGGAGAGAAGAAGGTTTATGGGACATATGGGGAGGGGGGATCTGGGAAAGGGGAAGTCATGTGGAATGTAAACAAAGAACGTAGAAAATAAAAATATAAAAAAAATGCGGTACAGATCTAAACAAAGAATTTTCACCTGAAGAAATTCAGATGGCCAGGAAGCACTTTAAGAAATGCTCAACATCATTAGTCATTAGGGAAATGCAAATCAAAACAACCCTGAGATTTCACCTTACACCAGTCAGAATGGCTAAGGTTAAAAACTCAGGAGACAGCAGGTGTTGGGGAGGATGTGGAGAAAGAGGAACACTCCTCCACTGCTGGGATTGCAAGCTGGTACAACCACTATGGAAATCAGTCTGGCAGTTCCTCAGAAAACTGGACATGACACTTCCGGAGGACCCTGCTTTACCTCTCCTGGGCATATACCCAAAGGATTCCCCAGCGTGCAATAAGGTCACATGCTCCATTATGTTCATAGCAGCCTTATTTATTATAGCCAGAAGGTGGAAAGAACCCAGATGTCCCTCAGTGGAGGAATGGATACAGAAAAGTGATATATTTACACAATGGAATACTACTCAGCAATTAAAAACAATGAATTCATGAAAATTTTAGGCAAATGTTGGAACTGGAAAATATCATCCTAAGTGAGGTAACCCAATCACAAAAGAATACACATGGAATGCAATCTCTGATTAGTGCATATTAATTAGCCCAGAAGCTTGGAATAAACAAGGCACAATTAGCATAACAAATGACTCCCATGAGGAAGTAAAGAGGGGGTTCTGATCCTGGAATGGCTTGATCTAGCATTGTAGGGTAGTACCAGGAGAGAGAAAAAGGAGGGAGGTGATGGGAGAATGGGTGGAGAGAAGAAGGCTTATGGGACATATGGGGAGGGGGTAACTGGGAAAGGGGAAATCATTTGGAATGTAAACAAAGAATATAGAAAATTAAAAAAAAAACAAAAACAAACAAACAAAGAGACCATTAGTAGGTAGAGATTGCTCCCAGTTGAGGGATAGGATCACCCACTCATCTTAAAAATGTTTGACTAAGAAGTGTTCCTGTCTAAAGGAAATGCAGAGAGAAAAATGGAGCAGAGCCTGAAGGAAAGCCCATCTAGTAATCTTCCCAACTTGGGATCCATCCCATGCACAGGCACCACACCTTGACACTATTACTGATGCCATGTTTTGCTTGTATACAAGAGCCTAACCTGGATGTCCCCTGAGAGGTTCTATCAGCCCCTGGCTGAAACAGATGGAGAAACCTACAGCCTAGAGACTAAGCCACCAATGAAAAAGCATATACATGGACTGGTACATGGCCTTTGGTACATATGTTACAGAGAACTGCCTTGTTTGATCTCCATAGGAGAAGATCAGCCAAATCCTGTACAAACTTGATGTACCAGGGAAGAGAGATGCTAGTAGAGGTGATGAGTATGTAGCTGGATGGGTGGGGAAGTACTCTCTTAGAAATAAAGGGTAGGGAAGATTGAATGAAGAACTTGGGGATGGGGAATGGGGACAGGGAGTCAATATTTTAAATGTAAATATATAAAATAATAAGAAAGAAAAATATAAATAACAATGAAAAGCAAAGAAAGGCGATTCATTCAAAGAACAATACTAGGGGAGGGACTATATAAATGAAACAAAGACTGAAAAAATAAAAATACAAAAGAATGTCATTTAATATATATAACAGAAAACTCTGAAGGAATCTTTAAGGAAATTTTGGAAATGGGAAACACATTTGGATTTTGAAGTTAAGTTCAGTTTCTACTTACTCATTAGAATATAAAATGTCAGAATTAATCAATGATGATACATACACAAATAGCTAGGGTAACTTCTATAACAGGTGGTTAGGAAACAATTAGAGATCACATACTCAGATTGTGCATTAAAGAAGCAATTTAAAATATGCATGCTTCCATTAAATTCTTGAGAACCACTCTTCCAAAACAAGGTGAAAAAAAAAAAAAAAGCAAAAAAAAACTTCACCAGCTTGGCTGCACTTCTGAAGACATCACAGTTTGAAGGCCTCCCATGAGTTCTGCTGCATGCAGAGAAATGGGTAAGGGACCTAGCGAAACAACTGCAACAGCTGGTTACCTTGAGGACTCCAGCTGACCAGGACCCATCACCCCCAAGGCCCCAGCCACCTGAATTCTATACCCCTTTCAGTCTGTACCTTCTGCTGGGGCAGATCACTATCTTGTTTGCTCCTCTAAAGACACCACAGACTGAAGACCTCCCAGGAGTTTTGCTGTATGCAGAATAACTGACTAAACAGTCTAAAGACCTCCAAGGAGTTCTACTGTACACTGTGCAGCAGAACCCACAGTCTGATTGCTACCCAGGAGATCTGCTGCAGCCAGGGCAACAGATCAGCAATTTGTCTGCACTTCTGAAGACCACACAGTCTTTTGCCCCATGAGAGCCACTGTAGCCAGGGCAAAATGCCACAGGTGAACACGCCCCTTAAATTCTGAAGGTTTCACAAGAAGTCTGCTTCAGTGAGGGTCACAGGCCTACAAGCAACCCAGAGACACAAGAGGCAGGATCAAAACAGAAACACCCAGAACAGCTAACACTGGTGATAACCAGATTGCTAGAGGCAAGCATAAGACCATAAGCAACAGAAGCCAATATAAATTGACATCATCAGAACACAGTTCTCCCACCACAGCAACCTCTAGATGCACAAACACACCTGAAAATCAGGAAGCTGATGGAAAATCTTAGCTCATGAAGACAACAGAGTGGTAAATAAGTCATGGGAAGAAATAAAAAAAAAAAAAAAACACAGGAAGACAGGTAGAAGCCTTTAAAGAGGAAACAAATCCCTTAATGAAATACAGGAAAAATCTAAACAGGTGAAGGAGTTGAACAAAGTGGTCCAAGATCTAAAAGTGGAAGTAGAAACAATAAAGAAAACAGAAATACAGGCAACCAGTGCGTTGGGAAAACCTAGGAAAGAGGCCAGGAGTTACATATGAAAGAATCACCAACAGAATACAAGAGATATAAGAGAGAATCTCAGGTGTAGAAGATACATTAGAAGATATTGAACACCCTCATAGAAGCAGGGGGAGGGGAGAGGTGATGGGGGCTTTCTGGGGGGAGTACCAGGAAAGAGGATAACATTTGAAATGTAAATAAAGAAAATATTCAATTAAATAAAAGATACTGGAAGAGTATCAAAGAAAATTCGAAAAAATAAAATAAATAAAACAATTCCTAACCTCAAACCAGGAAATTCAGGACACAATGAAAAGATCAAATCTAAAAATATGAGAAATAGAAAGCAAAGATTCCTAGTGCAAAGGACCCAAAAATGTCTTAAAAAAATTATAGAAGAAAACTTCCCTAACTTAAGAAAGAGGTGGCCATAAATGTACAAGAAGCCTATACAACACCAAATAGATTGGACCAGAAAAGAAAATTCATTCATCACATGATATTTAAAACATCAAATAATCAAAGAAAGAATATTAAAAGCTGTAAAGGAAAAAGCCATGTAGCATACAAAAAGCAGATGGATCAGAATTACACCAGACTTCTAAACAGAGTCACCAAAAGCCAGAAAAGCATGGACAAAGGTCATGCAGAACCTAAGAGAAAACAAAAACCAGCCCAGGTTACTATACCCAGCAAAACTCCCAATCAACATAAATGGAGAAACCAAAATATTACAGGACAAAAACAAATTCAAACAATATCCATCTACCAATCTAGCACTTCAGAGATTTCTAGAAGGAAAACACCAACACAAGGAGGATACCTACAGCAAAGAAAAAGCAAGATATTAATCATCTCACAACAAAGCAAAAAGAAGAGAATCAAATGTATGTAATGACACCTACCAAAATAAACATAACAGGAACTAACAGTCATCTGATTTAGTATTTCTCAAAATCAATGAACTCAATTCTCCAATAAAAAGACATAAGCTACCAGAGTGGATATGCAAACAGGATGCAACATTTTGCTGCATTAAAAAACAAAAACAAAAACACCCCAATAACAAAGACAGACAGTACTTTGAGTAAAAGGATGGAAAAGTGTCTCCTAAGCAAATGGTCCCAAGAAACAAGCAAGAATTGCCATCATTATATCCAATAAAATAGACTCTCAGTACAAAAGTTTTCAAGTGAGCTGGGGAAGGATACTTTATATTCATGAAAGGAAAAAACCACCAAGAGAAATTCTCAACTCTAAATATCTATGTCCCAAAAGCAAGGGTACCTACATTCATAAAAGAAACTTTACTAAAGTGCAAAACACACATTGATCCCCACACAGTAATAGTGGGAGACTTTGACACCACTCTCATGAATGGACAAGTCATTGAAACAGAAACTAAAAAGAGACACAGTGAAACTAATAGAGGTTATAACCAAATGGATTTAACAGATATCTACAGAACATTTCACCCTAAAACCACAGAATATACCCTCTTCTCAGCACCTCATGGTACATTCTGAAAAATTAACCATATAATGAGTCACAAAACAAGCCTCAATAGATGCCAGAAGATTGAAATAATCCCGTGCATTCTATCAGATCACCATGGCCTTAGGCTGGTCTCCAGTAACAACAAAAACAACACAAAATCCACCTACCCATGAAACTGAACAACTCTCTATGAAATGATAATTTGCTCAGGGAAGAAATAAAGAAATTTAAAATTTCCTAGAATTCAATGAAAACACTGATACAGCATACCCAAACTTAGGGGACACGATGAAAACAGTGCTAAGAGGAGAATTAATAGAACTAAATGTCCCAATAACAAATTACAGAGATCATACAGAAGGAACCTAACTGCACAACTGAGCTCCCTAGAACAAAAAGAAGCTAACACACCCAAGAGGAGTAGAGGGCAGGAAATAATAAAACTCAGGGAAGAAATCAACCAAATAAAAACAAAGAGAACTATACAAAGAATCAACGAAACCAAAAGCTGGTTCATTGAGAGAATCAACAAGATAGATAAACCCCTAGCCAAACTAAGTAAAGGGCCCAGAGACAGTACCAAATCAACAAAATCAGACAGGAAAAGGGAGAGAGAAGAGACACTTAGGAAATACAAAAGATCATCAAATCTTACTAAAAAAAACATATTCTTAATGAAACTGGAAAACCAAGGTGAAATGAAAGATTTTCAAAACAGATAATTCATACCAAAGTTAAAATCAAGAGCTGATAAGCAAGCACATATCCCATAAGGAAATAGAAAAAAAAAAAAACTTTAAAAACCTCCCAACCAAAATCACATGATCATTTCATTAGATGCTGAGAAAGCATTTGGCCAAAACCAACATCTCTTCATGATAAAAGCCTTGGAAAGATCAGGAATTCAAGGTTGATACCTAAACATAGTAAAAGCAATATACAGCAAACCAGTGATCAACATCAAACTAAATGGAGAGAAACATGAAGCAATCCAACTGAAATCAGGGACTAGACAAGGCTGTCCACTCTCTCCCTAACTGTACAATATAGTCCTTAGAGTCCTAGTCAGAGCAATTAGACAACAAAAGGAGGTCAAAAAAATCAAATTGGAAAAGAGGAGGTCAAAGTGTCACTATTTGCAGATGATATGATAGTATAGATAAGTGATCCCCCAAATTCTACCAGAGAACTTCTAAACCTCTCCAACAGCTACTGTCTCCTGAGTTTTTAATCTTAGCCGTTCTGACTGGTGTAAGGTGAAATCTCAGAGCTGTTTTGATTTGCATTTCCCTAATGACTAATGAAGTTGAACATTAGGTGCTTTTTTTTTTTTTTTTCAGGTGCTTCTCAGCCCTTAAACTCAAACTTTTTGAAGTTCTTTATGTGAAAATTCTTTGTTTAGCTCTTTAGCCCATTTTTAATAGGGTTATTTGGCTCTCTGGAGTCTAACTTCCTGAGTTCTTTGTATATATTGGATATTAGCCCTCTGTTGGATGTAGGGCTGGTGAAGATCCTTTCCCAATTTTTTGGTTGCTGTTTTGTCCACTTGACAGTGCCCTTTGCCTTACAAAAACTTTGTAATTTTATGAGGTCCCATTTGTCAATTCTTGATCTTAGATCATAAGTTATTGGTGTTCTATTCAGGAACTTTACCCCTGTGCCCATGTCCTCAAGGGTCTTCCCCAGTTTGTTTTCTATTAGTTTCAGTGTGTCTGGTTTTATGTGGAGGTCCTTGATCCACTTGGAGTTGAGCTAAGCACAAGGAGATAAAAATGGATCAATTCATATTCTTCTGCAAGCTGACCTCCAGCTGAGCCATCACCATATGTTGAAAGGCTATCTTTATTGTGCCTAGTCAGATTTGGCAATTGTCTCTTGAAGGGCTATTATTTTCTAAAGTGAAGCAGAAGGTGGGGGATCTGGGGAACAGAGGCAGTTTGAGGAAGCTGAGAGAATTGGAGGGGGAAGAAACTGTGGTCAATTAAAAAAAGAATGTTAAAAAATCAGCATCCTTAGTCTTCAAAGAAATGTGAATAAAAACAGCCCTGAGATTCCACCTGGCATGAGCCAGAATGGCTTCTCAAGTCATTCATGTGACAGTACATGCTGGTCAGGATGGGGAGAAAAGGGAACACTTCTCCATTGTTGTTGGGATTGTAAATTTATACAACCACTTTAGAAATCAATCTGGCTTTTCCTCAGAAAATTGGAAATAGTTTTACCTGAAGACTCAGTTATATCACTCCTGTGCATATACCCAAAAGATGCTCTACCATACCACACAACACGTGCATCACTATGTTTATAATAGCCAGAAGCTGGAAACAACCCATATGTCCCTAAACTGAAGAATGGATACAGTAAATGTGGTTCATTTACACAATGTAATGATTTTCAGCTATTAAAAACTAGGACATCATAAACTTTACCGACAAATTGGTGAAACTAGAAAAAAATCGTCTTTTCTGAGGTAACCTATACCCCAAAGGATATTCATTGTATATACTCACTGAGAAGTTGCTATTAGCCCAAAAGTGCAGAATATCCATGATATACCCCACAGACTATTAGAAGTTAAACAAGAAGGAAGGCCCAAGTGAGGATGCTTCTATCTGACTTAAAATAATCATGGAAAGTAGAGGTAGGGGGATATCATAGTGGGAGAGGGGAGGGAAGGGAAAGCAAGAGGGGTACAAGCAGGAATGCGGCAAAACAGAAGAGAAGCATAGAGGGCCAGGAAAATAAATGAAAACATGAAGATGCCTGTGTCCGGGTGTCAGGAAATTCTCCTTAAAGTCCCAGATATTCAGGATCAGGGAGGCTCCCAGGTCTCAATGTGGGTGACCTTAAGTAAAATCCTCAACAGTGGGAAGAGGGAGCCTGAGGAAACCACTTCTGATAGTTCAATAGAGCCCCCCAGTGGCATTCAAAGCCTCCTTCAAAAATTTTTAACTCAAATTATTCTAAAAGAAATGTGGGAGAGGGAAAGATAGGAGAATGGATGGAGAGAAGACTACTTATGGGACATATAGGAGGGGGACTGGGAAAGGGGAAAGCTTTTAGAATGTAAACAAAGAATATAGAAAATAAATAAATAAATAAAAAAACAAAACAAACAAACAAAAAAAGAAATGTGGGGACAAAAATGGAGCAGAGACAGAAGGAATTGCTGACTAGTTACCGGCTCAATGTGGTATCTGTCTGTCCCATGTCTGCCCAGCATCAAACACTGAC